>NW_006432227.1:11459968-11571072 GCF_000325575.1 Pteropus alecto
TCCATTGACGTGTGAGAAAAGCAGGAGACACCTGGCTTAATCAAGATAGCAGGTAACTAGGTCTCTCACTGCCTGGCTTCTGCTGCTATATTCTCTATCCCATTACATTATAATGATGACGTATCACACTGGGACATTCCTATGAAATAAGGCACAGAACTTGACTCTCCATACATAGAGGCTTATGGGAAACCCATCATTAATTATTACTGGTTTCAAGAATTTTCCATTCACCTAGTCATTTACTTCTTTCCAATGACTCTAAAATGACTGATTCCTACACTGCCTGAAGATAGTGCTGAGTTCAGTATCTATATTTTGATCCTTCATCAATCACTTTGTGTGTCAGGATCTGAGCTAGACCCTGGGAAAATAAAGATGCTGTGACAGGTTCTCCCTGTCTGTCTCTAAGCTGTGAGCAAATGGATTGCAATCATTAGCATCCTGAGGGAACACAAAGGCCCTTCAGTCACTCCATTTAATCAGCTTTCGAATTGTTGTTACAGAGATTTCAATGATCCAGTACTAGAAGGACCAGTATTAAATCAATACACAGCCAGTAGTTAAATACCCCAGACTTCCAATTCATTGTCCTGGTGCCAAACTTAGGTACCTAAATTTTTCCTTCTCATCAAATAAATAATTCTTCCCAAGGCCCCTTGATCCCTGTAGAGGGTTGAATGGTAGTCCCCCAAAAGATACGTTCACATCTTGACCTCTGGAACAATGAATGTGACCTTATTTGGAAAAAAAGGTCTTTGCAGATGTAAGTACAGTATGATCCCAAGGTGACATCATGCTATAGGCACACTCTACATCCAATGATAAGTGTCCTTATAAGGAACAGAAGGAGACACACAGAGGAGAAGGCCCTGTGAAGATGGAGGCAGAGATTGTGTTGTGCAGCCACAAGCCAAAGAACACCAATGGCCACCAGAAGTTGGAGGAGCCAGGAGGGATTGTCCTCTGGAGGGAGTACAGTCCCCTGACACCTGGATTTCAGACTTCTTCCGAACTGTGAGAGAATCAATTTCTGTTGTTCTAAGCCACCAAGATTACAGTAATTTGTTACAGCAGCCACAGGAAACTAAGAGTCTCTCATAGACCTGCGTTCCTGTAAGTCTCCTCAATTACTTTCATTTAGACATGGCTTCGAATATGAATGGTGGTTGAAATATTTAGTCCACCCAACTACATTTGGTCATAATTTGTTTCCATATTTGGTGACTCTCCTTCAGGTCTCCTGTTGCTTTCCTGCATCTGTACCACCATATCCAGCTGGCAGCCAGAGTTCTCGAGCCATCTCTAAATGACAAGGTCAGGACAGCTGGTAGCTTTTTCTCTGCCTCTTCTAAGTGGCAGGGAGTTAGATGGATGCAATGGATGCGCGAAGGGAGGTTATGAACATGCATATGAGATATATCCTTATTTTCAAGGAATTTGTAAGACCAGACATGTATACACACACATACACCCACACACACGCGCACGCACACACACACACACACACAATCTTTACTACAAAGCAGGGCTCATTAAGAGCCATAGCAGGAGAAATCCAGTGCTTTGTAAATGCAGGAAAGTCTTAGTCTCCCCAGGCAAGAGTAATTCTTCTCTCTTCCAAATTCCTGAAGCCTTCCGCCATTTAGAGATGGCTCAAGAGCTCCAGCTGCCAGCTGGATGTGGTGGTAGACCGTGCAGGGAAGCAACAACAGCAGTGGCCAAATTGTGTTACGTTTCTTTCTTATAAACTTTCCATTTCTGTCAGCATTATTCTTGGAGGCTTTCCTCCTTGGTAATTACACACTAAGATGCTGCTGCCTGACCTGGGCTGCTGCCTGGATCCTTGGAGCTCTCCTCCAAAGAGCAGACTGGAATGCCCTGGTTCTTCTGCTTGGTCCCAACCATATTTCATTTAAGCTCGGCCTCCTGTAGTTTATGGAACTCAGATGGCTCGCTCTGGAGGATGCACGCCCCTGTGTGTTCTTGCTCTGTTTTCGGCCTCACGTGCAAGTATGCTTAGCAATTAAATTTATCATTCTTTCAAACCCGAGCCCTGCTCTTTTCTCTATGGTTGGACCACACCGCTTTCAGTATTGAGGGGAACAGCATGCTTTTTGCATATGTTTGTTTTTATATTGGTATTTGACTCCTGAATTTTGAAAGAGTCTTGTCAATGTCTGAAAAAAAAAAGTTTGGGTTTCCTTTTTCTTTTCCGTTTTAGTCTTTTTTTTTTTTAATTTATTTTAGTCATTCTTGGATTGCATTCCATCACGTTTTTATTTCAGGATTTTTCTGAGATTGTTTTATTCTTTTTCCTTGAGGGATATTGTGCCTGTCTTCATACACTATAAAAATGCAGGCATTTCGGTGATAAAACGCACTGGGGAGTTATTTTGCTGTGAGAAAACTGGCCTCTGGGGGGCGTTGCAGAGCTTATGCACCACACACCTCGTGGCTGGCTCCTTCTACTTCAAATACACGTGGTGATGGTTGGATTATGTAGCAAATGCTTCGTTCAATATTTAATGGGGGTGTGCAAGTCTCCCAAAACATATGTGAGCCTTGAAATTTGAAAATAGGAGATGAGAAATGTCTAGCTAGACCATTGGGTTGTTTTAAGGAAGCCCTGATCCGTGTTTATGGTTAGAGGCACAGAATGACTGACCCAGATTTTGGCTTCTCACCTTTAAAATGGCCATAGCTGTAGAAATTCACAACTCAGGTGGATCATGCTATGTTTATGTAGCCTGGCTGTGATCACCTTAAAACAAATTGAGAGAAGAAAACACTTTTTACTTCTAAGTGCTCAGTAGGTGTGTATTCGATTCAATTAAATGAATGAAGCCCTGAGAATTTAAAGATTCTTTTTTTAAAAAAGTAAGATGTTTGCCAACATTTCTTTATTTTTAGAGGAGATGACAAGTGAGCATTTAAATCATGCATAAAAAAACTTTCTAACTACGCTCCGCAGTTTATATATCTGTGCCATGAAAACATTGCTGTAACCCTGATTCGAAGAAGACTCTGCATGTTATTATGGCCCCCAAAAGAGAAACCTAAATCCAAAATCCATTCATGACTAATGTAGATTTTAATAAAGATTTCATGAGGCAGCAGATATCACATAGCAAATTTTAAACCGATTTCCCACATCCTTTCTTTACACAAAACTCATTCCCACAGACTTCTCCTTCCCCTTCTCTCCTTCTCCGATCCCCTTCCAAACAGCCCCCCAGTCTGTTCCAGGAACTTCCAGGGAGGGGTGAGGGTTTGAAAGCCCTTCGGTGTGAGGGTGAGGGCCCGAAGGGGAAATCAATGGTGTTATTTTCTAAGGAGTAGTGTTTTGCTAAGTAGGATAAATAAATTTTGACCCAGAGCTAAATGTCATAAGGCATAGAGCAGATTTCGGACACTCAATGGTAGAAGGATGAGGGAGCTGGGCTTTGGGGGTGAACCTAGAGATCTGGGCATCCAGAAGTCCATCTTGGTTTGCAATTTCTGTCTGCAGCTGGGCTGTTTATTCACCAGGACGTCCTTGTCCACCTCTCCCAGGCACCTCTCTCAGACACTGCAGTGTCTGACCTGGTGTAGAGAATTCTCCCAGCTACTTCTCAAGGTGACTGTAATGTTACACATCTCCCTTCATGGGGCAGTCCAGTCCTTTCAGTCTCTTCAGCTCCATTTCCAGCTTCTTCAGCTCTGAAGGGCCCTATTTTTTGCTAGGATTTCTGTGATATTAAGAAAGCTCTGGGTAAGCCACGCGAGACCTAAGAGTGAGCTGCACCCTTGAGCTCAAACATACCACTATCAGGGTTTAGCTGAGCTCAGCAGAGTGAGTTGGTGCCCAGCATGAGCCTCTTACTTCTTTTTCTTTTTTAGGGTCAGAGTTAGCACTCAAGTGACAGAGCCAATAGTAGCCATTGGACAAGGGCCATTCTTGCTCCAGGTGTGGAGGGGGAGAGGGAAGGAGGGCTAACGCCTGCTATGAGACTCAGCACGGGTGGGTGAACTACTCCTAGCAAGTCTAAGTTGGCATCCCAGCAGCTCTCTTGTAGAGAAAAAAAATTGTGACCCAGATCAATCTGTTTAATGAGGAGACTCAACTTGTTTGGTATGCTTGAGCCTTTTTCTCTCCACTCATTTCCTGCTCAATACTGGGCTCCTTTAATGAGAGATATTTGCTCAGTTCTATAACTTTCTGGTAACCGAATTATCAGGAAGTCTACTTCTAGTTTTTAAGACTCAGTCCTGATCACTAAGAACTTTTGGTCTTATATTTTGCTTACAAGTCTCCTTCCTCTCCTTTTTCACACTCAGATGAATGTTGGAGGCTTGGAGTAAAGAATCAGGGTGAGTCTGCTCTCAAACACCCATCTTCCCTTTTCCCTAGGCTTCCCTTCAGAGCAGGAAAGGAGAGAGAAAGCCATGCCCCTTATCTGACTGGTCGCCATGAGGCTGCAAGCCTCTCCTAGGTTGATTCTAACTCCTACTCTAACTCATTGTCTGTTGGCTCAATGAGGGAAAGTGGTGGCCAGGTCTCCTCTGCGTTGGAGGCTCCTGGTGACATTTGGCTGTCTGTAACTGATCACTAGCTAGCAGCATCAAACTACAGACTTCTTAGCAGTGAGTCATTTTTGTCCTTTACTCTAGGCTGTCCTCAGCAAGCCTGTAACACACTACCTCTCACCCTCCACAATCTTATCTACCATCTCAATCTCCAGCTCCAGTGCCTATCAGCAATTTGCAGGAACCATCTTCCATATCTCTCCAGACAAGGGATGAAAGAACAATCTTGCTCCTTCTCCACCTGGTCATACCTCCACACTGTTTCTCAGTAATGCAGGGTCCCCTGCAGGAACAACAGAGGTGAAGGTTAGAAGCTAAAAATGACCAAGCAGACATCCAACCATGGAATTAAGTGTGGTTCCCGTCTTGCAGATGCCTCTTATTTTATAAGTGAATCTCTTGGAGTCTTTCTCCGTAGACTATGGAAAGGAGAAATAGCTTCTCTCGATGAGCATTGCTTAAAGGTGCTATGATTATGTAAAGTTAACTTTTATTAACTCATTTCTCTGCTAGCCTGCTCTATATTGATTTTTTATTTATTGTATTCTTAACTACATGGTGGTATTCATTTATTCTTTCATGCAATTAAACATCTTAGTCTGGTTTTTTTTTATGGATTTTGGATTCTCCATCTCTTTGAGATCTTTATTACCTTCAAATTAATAAAGGATATTCTGGTATTTTATTCCTAACTTACATTTATTAATTTAAAATTTAGATATTTAACCTAAGTGGAATTTATTTTTCTGTATGGTGTGAGGTACGTATTGAATTATATTTTCTCCACAATCCCTTTCATCGACTTCGTGAAATCCTGAATCTTTTACAAGATTTGCAATTTTCACTAAAATTGATTTGTCTAATTTTTACATTTTTATTTTGAAATGTACAGAATCTGCCTATCAGCTAAAAAGGGCTGACAGTGATGGAGGAATCGACATAATGTGGGATGAGTGGCTTCAAAAAAGGAAAGATATATAAAGCATATTTCTCGGTCTCAGTATTTTAGTCAGTACTTTTGGTTATGATGTTATCTTTCTTCTGATGTAATCTTTTTGGTTTTGATGATATCGTATTTAATGATATCTTCCAGATGTGATGAAGCAAGTGAAATTCGCAAAGTGAACGGCGCTGTTACCTCTGAGCAGCTCCACATTAACTCGGTTCCTTTGGGTGAAAAGCAGCACAGAGCTGTGCTTCTGGAATGCTGTGGTGCCATGAAACCTTCCCAATATTTAGAGCAGAGGAGACAGGCATGTCGCCCAATACTGTCATAAGATTTTCTAAAATCCCTATTATTCAGTGACCTCCCCAGGGGGAAAAAAAAAAATGAGGGCTTTTATACCTCAGGCGATAAAATGAATCATACAGATAGTAAACAGCTATCTGGGCAGAGAAGAAACTTTGGTTGCTGTGCATTTTGTTAAAGATATTATATTATAGTTCCAGCTACTACACTTTTACATTCAATCAATAAATAACCAGTTGAGTTTACCTCCCTACTACCAATTGGCAAAGCTAATGGAGAGGAGGATTCAAAGGTAAGTAATAAATAGTCATCATTTTATAGGGGTTTCTTTCCACGAAGAGCTTTTTCTAGGTATGAAGACAAAACTCTTATTTAGGAAACAGAACTCTGCAGGAAAGTAAGTGCTGTGGGAGTGATGCATCGCTAAGGGCTACCATCACAAAGCTGCTGCCCGGAGGAGGTGAAAAGTCACTGAGCTCTAAAGAACGAGGATGCATAGAGAAAGGAGAAGGTATTTCAGGAGGGAGAACCGTGAACGAGGAAAGCAGGTGGAAATGCTGGAAATTCAAAAGTGTCATCTTTCTATTTGATTGATTTTTCAAAACTCAGATGTGAGGTAAAAATGCTGAAAACTTTGCTGAGAAAATGTGCGTGAAATTTTAAACTTAATTTGTCCTATAAATAATAAGGAATATCTATGAAGATTCTTCCTCCCCCCCAGATTTGCTCCAAAGAGTATTTATTCTCCACACAGAAGCTGTCTGATTTGGTTATCAGTGTAATAGATTCTCATATGCTGTGAAGATGCTGTACTTTCAGCCTCTTCACAGAAGATAAAAATTATTTAGGAAACACACATCTATAATCTAAAAGGCACAGTTCTTAGAAATCTAAGGTAGTTATACACCAATCCAAACACTAGATCATCTCCGAATACTCCGATGGACAAGTCTGTTAAACATAAGGTATTAGTCAAAGAGGCTTAAGCAGAAGGCAGACAGTTGAAATAATAAGAGTCAGCAGTTAATAGAAAGAGATTCCATGTTTATTTACCATGAATACTAATGCTTTGAATGGGCCCCCAAGTTGGGCTCATACCTCCGGCGCCCAAGTTGCTCACGGTTTTGAATGGCATGCTTTCTTTGCTCTTGGCATCTAGGTGATCTTCTATCTTGGTAATGCATCCTTTCCCCACTTTCAGAACTCCTGGCGACTTACAGTACTTTGCAACATTCTGGCTTTTGAATTCTCCTTTCCCCCAGCTCCCCCTCCTGATGCCCAGGGAGCTCCCCACCCGCCCTTTGTCTTTTCCAACACCCTTGGACTGCATGCGAATTCTAGTTCTTGGAACCACCTCCCAATTAATGTATAGCAACCTTCCCCACCCCCAACTCCATTTAGAGAGTCTCCTGGCAGGAGTGGGGAAGGCTCTGCAAAGCATTCCAGCCCCAGTGGCTAGCCCCGCAGGCTTTCTTTTGTACTGGTTTACTCAGTTAGCTAAATGATCAGGGAGGCATGAATAATCCTTTTTTCCCTGGTGCCCTAGGAAGACTTAAGGTGCTTTGTAATTCATGCAAAACTGCCATGGGAGAATTCTGTCTCCTGAGCTGTTTTGTCCCATCCCCCTGGGGACACGTCAGTTCCAAGAATGACCCTGTGCCTCACAGTTCCCATCTCAGTTCTCCCTTTAGATGTACCTGCTTTATTTACTTTTCTAAAACCAGCAGCTTCTTACTATTTTTTCATTCAAGGGCAAGATCCAGGCACCAAGTGCGATGGCAGGAGTTCATGGTTGTATAGTAGGACCCGTCCCCAAGCCCCCCACATGTGCAAAGCAGCCGTGGGCATTCATGAGAAGACAGGAGGCCTGCAGCTTTATTTCAAGTTTTAAACCTATTGTGACATTTGGCTTGCCGAGCTTGGAACCTCACAAACCAAACTGCATCCGCACTGTATAAAAATTCCCACAAAGTCTCTTACCCTGGTCAGAGAGATTTCAGGGGGAATAAAATGTAGAGTAGAAATTCTCAGTGTCTTAATTAGGAGTATAGAACCATGCATGTTTTTCTTATTCAGAATAGGTGACTAGAAAGTCAAAAATACTTTCTTTAGTTCACAAGGCAGCACGCTTTCAGTTTAAGCTATCCAAAAAACATACTATGTTCTTGTGTACTATTTCTCTACACCTTGAAATGTTTTATAAATGAATTCCAGGTAACTAAATGATGAGTGAGGTGTTTGTTCTCAGCTCCGCATTACCATTCTATCCTTTGGAACAGGGACCAAGATGCACAGAGGGACCAGCTGGGCCGGAGGGTCTTGAGTTGTCATTTGTCTAGCAGCCCCCTGTGTCTTCCGTATCCTTATTTTTATGCCTTCGTTCGAGAGCTCCCGTTTCTCTGAAACTCAGGCCACCTGGCTATAACCACCCTCTAAGCTTCTTCATCACCGTCTTCTACTGACTTTCTGGTCAATTCTATTTACTCATCACCTACTTTAGAACCTGATCTACTATCCTCTCTCTGATCATTCCTACACTACTTAGCCAGCATATTCGTGGCTAGAGCTACGTAGGTATTGCCTGTCCGGGGATACTTGATGACCTCCAGGTGACCTCTTTCTATGCCTGACTGACAACGTCATATAGAAAGTACATCCGGAAACCCAGCCTTGTCTCCTCAGTTCCAGGGACCTTTCACTCTGCATTGTATCACTCAAGATTTCTAGGCTCACATCCTAGATCCAGTTGTCACCAAATGGAATGGTGCCTCCATTCATAAATACTTAAAGTTTCTTTCATTTTCAAAATAACATCCCTCCCTAGATTCTCTGGTTATCATCCAGACTTCGCTTTGCATCTAAACCTCTCTAAAAGGCATTCCACCCTTGCTACGTTCCTTTCACCATCCTCTGTCATTCCTCAACCTCCTGTGACACGACATCCATCTCCACTGCTCTACTAAAAGCATTCTCACTGGAGCCACCCAATGCCTTCATTCACAAAGCCGGTGGATTTGCTTTTGGATATTTCTATGGCCCTTTGTACCACAGGGCCCCCTGTCCTTTCTCTTGCACCTGTGACAGCCTATTTGTTTCTGCATACATCTCTCGCAATTATTTTTCTTTGCCTCCTTCATGTGTATATGCCAATCACTCCCAAATCTATATACTTAGCCATTCTCCAGACTCATAATAAATGTTACCATCTTCTAGTTCTCTCCACCTACTAGTGCACCAAGATCCACATGTGCAAATCAGAACTCATCATTTTCCCTCAAAATGGCCCTCATGCTCTTGTGTGCTCCAGTGGGCCAGTGGTCACAGCCAGTGACAAAACCTAGAAGAGCAGGCTGACCTTTCATTCTTCCTCTTCTTTATTCCCCACTTCCAAGAAATATAAAGCCCTTAGCATGGGACCTGGCTCAGAGTAAGGGCCCAGTAAAAATTGTCAGTTGACATTAAGAACCAATTTCTAATTTAGACTTTTAAGAAAATGAGATTTTTCGAAATGCATAAATCTAAACATGGGGCAGGTTTGGTAAATAGTTGGCTTAGTTATAAATGTACCTAAAACAAGTAGCAAATAATAGATGTGGTGTTAATATTAATTTATATCCTTTCTCTCTAGGGAAGCAATGGAACCTTGTAAGTCTAAGGAGGTTTGCTTCTCGGCTGTGCTTTTCCACCAAACGCTTCCTCCGTTTTATTGTCTGGAATTGACTTTGGACTACGTGTGCCATGCCTTGTTAGCTCCATGCCTCTCTCTGTTCTGTAAGGTCTTTGCCAACCCGTGGTGGTGAGGAGGGAGATTTTATACCCTACTTGGTGATTCTCCTAGAAAAAGGGAAACTTTTAGCTGAGAATGGTTGTTTATATCCTGAGAGATACTTCTTCAGAATGTAGAAGTCACAGACTTCATATGTGTCTTAAGTCATACTGCCACTATTCCCACTGGTTAGAGATGCTTGGGGAGAAGAGAGGGTTGTTGTAAATGGCTACATGCTCCCTACTAATGATTTTTTAAACTTTCTAACCTTTTGAAGTCTTTTTTAACCCATTACCAATCACTGGAAAAAATTATGATATCTTTCTAGGCAACACTGCAGGACAATACTATAACACATTTGTACGTTATGTGTAACGCACCTAAGGAATTTAAGCGACAAACCTGGAAGTCCCATCTCAACTCTCTCTGACTTGGTAGATGTTTGTCCATATGGAGGAAAACTCTCTTTTTCAGTATGTTCATACGAATTGACAAGGACTCCATGGCTTCCACTGTACCTTGCAGTGACACAGTGTCAGAATGTTCAGCTTCCATGTCTGAGAGAGCATTTCCTGGTGACTGCTTTTGATGGGTAATTGTTAACTTGTTCTACTGGCGTGAGACTAGTTCTATATCTCTACTTCTGTTTTGTTTTGGTTTCATGAGTTGAGCAAAGACATATAAAGGCACTCAGCCACAATGTGTATGACTGCAGTGTCTTAACTTGACCCACTTCAGGGCCGGCCCCCTGCTGGCAAGTACTGGTGTGTGTGCATTGTCCAGCATCCAATCCCACCTGCCTCCTCCCTTGCCTACTGGTGTTAACATTTTGAAAATCACCCTTGACCATCTCTGCTTTTGATCTGAACCTTGGTAACTAGCTAAATGCCGCATCGTTCCTCTATACCAGTGTGTCTCTGACTCACTTCTAGTGGGCTGATTTATGTATCAAAATTCAACCACCAGATTTTATATTTTCAACACACAAATTTCTTTACCTGGCTCCCTGACATTTAGAAATGTTTGGCTTACAGGCATCCTCTGCTAGAAACAGATTGTTCCGTTTAAGCCTACATGTAAAGGTACCAAAGTGCTGTTTATTTGTCCACAAATGTGTACACTTTAAGCAGTCGGTCTTGCCTACGACTTCATGCCTGCCGTCTCCATCACCTCTAGCTGCCATGACAAAATACCATAGATTGGGTGGCTTACACAATAGAAATTTATTTCTCATTGTTCTGGGGGCTGGAAGTCTGAGATCAGGGTGTCAGCACAGTTGGTTTCTGGTGAGATCCCTCTTCCCGGTTAGAGGACCCAGCTCTCTGATGTTTCTTCTTATAAGGAAACTAGTCCTACGAGACTAGGGCCCCACCTTAATGACCTCACTTAACCTTAATTACTTCTCTACTCCAAATACAGTCACACTGGTGGTTGGGGCTTTAACACAGGAATTTAGAGCAAGGCACAGTTCAGTCCATAGCACCTGCTTGCCTTGTGCTGGTTACATGGCAACTGAATCATAAACAAATTAAAGGATTTGTAAGAGAGAAGGCAGAGTTCAGAGGAAGGGTAATGTGCGTTGTTAGTGGAACCATCAGCAAGGTGCCATGGCTTTCTTTATTGATAGGTAGAAGCTCTGAAGCAAAGCCGTAAAAGAAGAGAGGGCATATTTTATCAAGGACCGAAGTGGACAAAGCATGTCAGATTAAACAAATAAGAAATACAAACTTAAAAAGTAAAGATTAGCAAAGCAGTGAAAGCCATCTATTGCTAGCAAACCATCAACCCCATCTTGCTGAATTTCCCACAGGATTTAGGTGAAGAAACTTAGGCCCACAGATATTCTAAGACAAGGAGTTCTTGGAGAACCAGGACAAGTCGGACATCCTATTTGTCCAACGTGGCACAATGTTATATGAATATAAGAAAGACATTCCTCACAGAATATTAAACCCACAGATGCTCTTGAACTGTGACAAGGTGATGCCATAATGATAAATACAAAACAACATTTTCATAGAACGTTCCTCTCCAGAGAATGGCAAATTCCAAACTCCCAACCAGTTCCCCCAACACATGGGCCTCGTTAGAGGCCCCGTCCCTTGGCAGGCGAGACAAGCTGCATTTAAATACTAACTCGAGCTGCTTTCCATAATGTATGCAGAGTGGGCTTTGACCATGTGTTGGAATGACATCAGCAACCCACAGACCCAACTACAGAGGTTCAGAATCACTGCATGCCAGAGAGAGGAAGAGGGGCGGGGGGTGTTATATGTCAGGGAAAAACTGACAAACTCATCCACTCCAGCTCACAGGACTCGCAAATTTGCCTCAAATTGAGTGGAGTCTTAAAGAATCTCTGATCTTAGTTAACGTAGTCCTCTATGCATTATTCAACAGATATGAAGATGAAGTGCTGGGAATATGTCTTGTATTTGCAGTATCAAATGAGTTTTATAACAAAGCCATATCAAAGCCCCCTTTGTGGATCTGCTCTGGGATCTCAAAATGCGTATCACACAGGAAATAGACTAGAGTCAGACACCTTCCTCCAGGCTGTTCCCAGACACAAATCCTTTTTCACAGAACCCCACTCTTCTAGCTAATAATAAGAGACCTGCTTTTATTTTAAAAAGTGGACTAACACTGTGCCATCTCATCATATGAAAAAAAAAATGATTTTCCAAGTTTTCACAAAATAGTTCCCACAGTTTCTTTGGACTGGTAATGTTCAATCATTTTCTTTTTCTTGACTCTGATGGCAGTTCTGATACCTGCCCACATGCAAATAGAAGCCAAAAGTCTGAAACTTTTGCTGACAGGGAAGAAGATAAATTGACCAGGCTGCTGCTGTTCTATCTGTGAGAAATATTCAAGTTAAAAATAAGCATGGATGATGAAATAGATAGACTTATTCTTCCTGCTTGAACATGTTACATGCCATCCAGGCAAAGAGAATTTCACTGGACTTCTAAGCTGGAAGAAAGAGGGTGTGGAATTTTTAATGTTTTCAGTCTGGAAAGAGCAGTAAGTTTAAGGTTGGGAAAACTGGTTCGAAATTGTGTCTAAGAGTTCTTGGCTGTATGGCTTGTGCCAAGTGCGTCATCTCCCAGGAATAAAGTCTTCTCACCCAATTCAATGAGACGAGTCCATTGGGTCATCTCTTTTGTCCCTTCCACCATGAAATTTCCTTGATGCTAAGTCCCTGATACTATATTTCAAAGCATTGGAGAAAATGCTTTTCCTTCTTTTGTATGACACCAGCAAGAAGACACACTTAAGCAGACCCAAAAGGATGAGCCATAAACTTTGTATTGACTGAATGTTTGTGTCTTCCCAAAATTCATACGTTGAACCCTAGCCTCCAATGTGACTGTATTCCTAGATGCGATCTGTGAGGAGGTGATAAAGGTCAAATGAGGTTATAAGAGTAGGGCCCCAATCTAATAGAGCTGGTGCCTTCAAAAAAAAGGAGAGGATGCCAGAGCACTGTCTCTCTCTCTCTCTGCCACGTGAGGCCATAACCAGAAGACAGTCATCTGCAACCCAAGGAGACAACTCTTATCAGACATTGACCCTGCAGGCACCTTTGTCTTTGATTTTGAGGCTCCATAACTGTGAAAAAAATTTCTGTTGTTCAAGCCACCCAGTCTACAGTATTTTGTTATGGCAGCCCGAGTAGACTAAAAAGTACTTATATTTTTAAAAATTGTTAAAAATCTCAATTCTTACTCTCACAATGATTCCAAAGATTAGATTCTGGTTCTATCGAAACACATATAATTCTATACTACTAACACTTCAGATTTGATCCTTTTAGGCAAAACTACTTTATCTCTGAAGTCAAAGGTCCCCTAGCCCACCAACCACAGAGATCTTATAAAACTATGATTTCAATTAATCTAAACATCAGACTTTTTGCTCCTTTATCTAAGTTGCTGAACACTGCTTGGAAAAACCATTTGTTTAGATGAAAATAAGTCACGTGTGACCTTTATCTGGACCCAATAATCCCTTTAAGCATCCTTAGTCAAACAACCTCTCCTTTGCTTCTCAAGAACTAGTCTATGCTTCCATCTCTTCATCTCTTTATCCCCATCCTGACTCTCTGCAGGTGCTTCACTTCTTGCTTCATGGTAGCAATAGAAGATTGCTAACCAGAACCCCCTTACCCTCTACCCATCTATCTTATCATTTTCCACACATCTGCATATATGCACGCTCCTGCTCTCATTGTACTGGTTAAGGCATAGCCATCCTTGAATCTACTCTCTGGAACCCAGCCCTATCTCCTTCTCCAAGATTTTGTTCTACTTGTTTTCCCCATTCTCTACTGGATCTTCAGACTCTACCTCTTGATAGCCTCCCCATCTCAGCATCTAAAGAAACCTCAAACTATATGCCTGTCTTGCACTTTTCCTTTCCAGGACAAGCTTGGTGAAAGAATAACCATTGCTTGCTGTCTCGTGTCCTCGTTTGCCATTTTACTCCTCAATCTAGCTGATGGGTTGGCGAATACAAACACATGTATGCCATCTAAGAGGGAGCATGGGGTACTAAGAGAAGTACTAGGCATAGACTTTCTTGGTTCTGGTCTTGGCTTGCCCACTGTGTGTCTTGGTAAATCACTTCCCTTTCTGAGCCTCAGAAAGAACATGAACATATTTTATAAATGATAAAATTAGATTCAAGTACTTATATGTGCGAAGGCCTTTATTAATTATAAAAGGCTATTTAAATATTAATTTCTAATTATTCTTTCCTGATATTATTTACATTTTAGACTGAATCTGGCTTTTCCACATTTTAACACTCTTTTGCAAAAAAAAAAAAGGGGGGGGCTTATAATGATGAAATTTGAGGCCCTGGAGTGAGTCACCCCAAAGGGTGTTTTGGGAAAATGGTCATCATTTCAGTATACTCAACCTCACCCTGATATCAAGTCACTCTTGACTTAGGTTCCACATGCAAAAAGAAGTAAAGAATTGAGCTATGATAACAGCATGCTGAAGGTCACAAACTACTTTCCAAATGTTTGAGGTTCAATAAATTTCCAGATGTATTTGGCCCTGAGCAATTTTATTTTTTTTAAACTCATGTGTGTTTTAAAGAAAATTTAGCCATATGTTTTTGATTCATTTACACTTCAGTCATTAAAATTTGGTTTATTTCATAGTTATCTAATATCCAAGAAGGTTTTAAAAAGTAAATGTTTAAAAGTACTTTCCTTAAAGAAAAAAAAAAAGCCATTCTTGAAAAAAGGTCAAATAACAGGAAGCTGTGGTTTGCCAAGAGCAAATAAATTTTATGCATCCAAAGTTTCCATTTTGATTCCCGACTGCAAACCTGTCATCTCTGTGTTGTGTCTAAAGAAACCTTAACAAAACAAATTCCACTTGCCAAAATAAGCAGAATAGTGCCAGGTGAACACAAACCTAAAATTAACAAAACATGGTCTTTGGATCCATAATCGCAAACATCTACCAGCTGATTTGTAAATAGATACGGTCTCTATAGCTTGGAATCAGAAAGAGTACTTAGGTTATCCTATTGATAAGTCATCTTTGGCCATTCATTAATTTAATAGCTTGTCAGTTTCCCCCTTAAGAAAGTGGAGCTCATAAGATCTGTCCTACCTATGGCAGAGTGTTGAAGATAGAGTCAAACAATGTATGGGACATTACAGCCCCCTTAGAAAATTTCAAGTACTAGATAATGACATTGTATTCAAAGAATAGTAAGTGCATAAAAGTGCATAATTATTGCTGTGGAACACCGAATTTTGCAAAAATGTCAACTTTTGGTAATACAATGTAATATTATTTGTGAAAAAATAAAGAAATTTGAATTTGGGAGTTTGCCATATTTACTTATTTATTCATTTATTTATTTATTATTTTAAATATTTTTTTATTTTTAATTATAGTTGACATACAATATTATATTAATTTTAAGCAACAACATAGTGATTAGACATTTATATAACTGATGAAGTGATCATCCCAATAAGACTAATTTTTTACTTCTTTAATTTGTAATCATCATTTTTCTAATGCTGTGACATTTATTCACCAATATTTTTTCTTGACTCAGAGGTATTCAGGAATGAGTTTTAAGAATTTTAAAATTACAGGGTTGTAGTAAATACCCATTAAATCTTTATAATATGCCAGTACCTTTAATATACAGTTTTTATTTCATCCTCACTTAATCCTGGAAAATGATATCATAATCCTGAATTTACAAGTGAGGAAATGAAAAGAAACCAGTTGAAGGTTGCATAATAAGTATGCAAAAGAACACTCAAACAGTCTTTAGACTCCAGACATTGTACTTCCTTTTATGGAGTTGTTCCCAACTTCCCAAAATGTAAAGAAAAAATTTAGTTTAAAAATATACTATTATTCTCCCTGGAAATACAAAGTGATAAAAATAAATAAAACGAATATCTTTAATGTTTTCCTGGCTCAACCTTTACTTGCCATGGACGAGTGGCTATTTATAATGAATCTTTAAGTACTAGGTTTAATGTTTAAGCATTCAGTCAAACATTGCCATGATTCGATTAACAAGGGACATTTCGTTGCTTCTATATAATAGTATAGGGGTTTACACCCTGTTTATTACCTAAGCAGATGTATTTATCTTCTTCAGTTTTATAATGTGCCATTTTGCTATTTGGTATTTTTTGAAAACCACACCAAAAAAGAGTATATTATACTTTTCTAGAGCAGATGGGTCACCTTCATTAACATTTTTTAACAAAGCCATAAAATATAGAACTTGGTTATCAGCCTCCCACGTTTGCCCAATGGTTTGTGTGTCTGCGGTCTGCACATGGTTCCCGGCTTCTCTAATTCGCCAGGATTTTTTTTTTAATAGCCCTGTGTCAGTTAGCTTTTCTAGCATAATAAATGACCTCACTACCTAACAGCTTAAAACAACATTGATTTAGTCCATGATTCCCTGGATCAGCTCAGCGATTCCTCTAATCTGGGCTGGCTTGGCTGATCTTTGCTGGGCAACCTCACAGGTAGTCAGGCGGCTAACTAGCTGGTGGCTGGATGTCTAGGATGGCTTCACTGAGATGTCTGGCAGTGGCATTGGTGGTTCAGAGTGACAGAAGTGACTGCGTATTGAGTCTCTCATCATCTAGGAGGCTAGCCCCAGCTTCTTCCCGTAGTGGTCTCAAGGCTCCAAAAGATGAACTGAAAGCCTCTTGAGGTGTTGGCATGGTACTTGTGCGATCTCACTTCTGCATTTTACTGACAAAAGCAAGCCGCCGATATAATACAGATTTAAAGGTGAGGGAAATAGATTCCATCTTTTCTGGGGAGGAGTCATGAAGTGATCATCCCAATAAGTCTAATTTTTGACTTCTTTAATTTATAATCATCATTTTTATAATGCTGTGACATTTATTCATCATTATTTTTTCTTGACCCAGAGGTATTCAATAATGAGTTTTAAGAATTTTAAAATTACAGGGTTGTAGTAAATACCCATCAAAGATTCCATCTTATCTGGGGAGGAGCTATAAAATATAAAGCCATTTTTGCTATTTATCATAAGTTTTCTTACTCATTTCCCAATTCTATGACTCCTTCCCAAAGCTAAATAAAACTATGGAAGTAAAAGAAAAATGAGATGTTCACTCTAAACCACCTTTGATATTTTGTTTTCTAGACAAATAAAAGAAAAATCTCACACAGAAGTCTGCTGCTTGATTCAGAGTTACCAGTTCTGGCTGCTTAAAGACAAGTGGGATAACGAACCTTCTTCGAATTTGTCCCTTTTTTAGATTCCCAATAATTGATCACTAAGTTCCACTTCAATGCCTCTAGGGATACAATTAAGATGTTTTGGCCTTTGGGAGATAAGGGAGAAATTGAGACGGAGGCCAAGAAGTTGACAATTTCTTCCCATTTTCTGTGAGAGTAAAGGGCTGAGAGACAACTTCTGGTTCTCTCCTTACCACCCACACCCCCTCCTCCAGCTTCTCTGCTTCACAATTCCCTCGAACAAAACCTTCTGGATCTTCCTGATATAACTAACTCATGTAAAATACACATACAGCTCCAACTTTAGATTCTAATAAGTAAAGTGCTCCATCTAAAGTATTTTCAGGATATACCGATTATCATTCAATGCCGTTATACAGCAATTATTTAGAAATGAAAACCTAGTCATCCAATAATATGATACTTCCTCAGGAATTTTTATGGCTTATCAGAAGTTTATTTCATATAGCAAGAAGGTAAATTATGTAAAGCATATTCTAGGATTTAAAAGTACTATCGTATAAAAAGTTAATTTAATTATTATTTAAAAAATTTTATGTAAATGTTTGATTAGGCATATTTTATTTCCTTTTATTTTTCAATTTATTTAAACTAAAAAAAAGAGAGACAATACACTTCACCCATTTCTCCCACGCCACCAATCTAACAATCTATTCTCTGTACCTATTAGCTGCATATTGAATATGGAAACAAAACTTCCAAACTACTTAAAAATCATCTCAAGAATTTTAGGGAGTTTCAAAACCACGCGATAAAAATTTAACATTTTTTATTACATTGACAATAAGTGATGGACACCTTGAAAGATGGCTAGCTAAATAGTAACAATAAATTATAAAATTAGAGATGGACCAAAAAACGTCAGCCAATAATTGACTGGCAAAGTGTAGCAGAATTTTCTGACAATGCCTACCTGAGATTTGTGGTCATAAATTTTGTCCCTTATCTTTATGCAGTATATTTTAAGATATGTTAGTCATTAAAATAGCAGTCCTCAACATTTTTGGCACCAGGGACTGGTGGTCACATGAGAATCTAATGCCTAATGATCTGAGGTGGAGCTGAGGCAGTGATGCCAGCGCTGGGGAGCGGCTGCAAACACAGATGAAGCTTCGCATGCTGGCCCATCACTCACCTCCTGCTGTGTGGCCCAGTTTCTAACAGGCCACAGACCAGTACCAATCTGTAGCCTGGGGGCTGGGGAGCCTTGCTTTAAAACTAAGTAACATCATGAATTGAATTTAGAACAGGTCCTTTGAATTACTGTATCATAGTGTTAAGATGAGATTTTCTGCAAGTCACGTTAGTTTCATTGCACATATAACAAAAGCAAACATTTCTAGGTTTGTTTATATGTTATAAGTTACATGACATGAATACGATTATAAATGTATATACTTTATAAATATATAAATAACATTTGGAGATACAAGTATTAGTTTCCTGTGGCTGTTTAACAAAGTGCCACAAACCGAGTAGCTTGAAAAAACAGAAATTTGTTGTCTCACATTTCTGGAGGCCAGAAGTTAGAAATCAAGGTGTTGCCAGGGCTATGCTCCTTCTGAAACCTACAGGGATAAATCCTTCCTCGCCTCTTCCTGGATTCTGATGATTTGCTGGCAATAAATGGCAATCCTTGGCTTGCACCAGCGACACTTCAATATGTCCCTTTATCATTGCATGGCATTCTTGCCTTGTGTGTCTGTCTCTTCTTCTTATAAGATATTGGATTACATCTTCTTATATCATATTGGATTAAAGGCTCTACTTTTGTATGAAACCAACTAAATACATCTGCTAAGACCCCATTTCCAAATAAGATCACATTATAAGGTACCAGAAGTTAGGACTTGAAGCTATCTTTTGGGGGACAAATCCAAACCGTAACAGTAGATATAGTCAAAACTTTGGAGACCATTCTCCTAGAACTTTTTTTTCTGAGGCTTCTCCATCTCTGAAAGCTCTGCTATAAATAACCTCCCATCTTATTTCCTCCTCATCTTCACTCATTCTGGCATTCCTACCTTTAAAATATTCAACATTATCAAGTTCTTCAATCAATAGACCTTTCATTTTTTCATTACCCATCAGGACCTGTATGGTTTTGCTTTTTTCCTTATTCAGCGTACTCTCGAATTACAACCACACTATTGCAAAAAGCCCTTTCTTTCTCTCTTTCTTTAATAAGCTCATGTAGCAGCAACCCAAGTCTATTTAACCCTACTGCTTTCTTACTCTGCATTTGTATCTAAGTAGGTAAATATTGAGGGACCATATAACAACATCAGATTTTCTGGGCATGCTTTGAATTTAACACCACAAATCTCACATGGGCACTGTCAATCCTGATAGATTTCTTTAGTCAGTTTTCTCTCACATATTCAGAGACAATTTCATACCTTCTCATAGTTTCCTTGGACCTTTACCATTTCCTTCACTTTCATCTGATGGCCATGCTTCTTATTTCATTGATAAAATGAAGGCAATTAGAAGAAATTTTCTTTGCAATATCACATTTACTAACCTATCTATCACTGTATCCATGTATGCTAACTTCTGATCTGTTCGGATGGGTGAATTTTCAGCACTTTTCTCTCAAGCCGATTGGTATAACAAACCTAATTTCCTTTCATAATCACCTCTGTGATCATACTCTCTCTCATCTCGCTCATCAACTTCATCTTCTCCACTGTATCATTCCCACCAACAAGTAAACATTTAAAAATCCTCCTTTGACTCACATCTCCCTTTCCCTGGCATCTCATATTTCCGTATCCATGAACAGGAAAGGTCTTCAAAACTATCATCTAAGCTTTTGGTTTCCCCTTCTTCAGATTCCATTCTCTCCTTCACTTTTCACTCCGGTCAAGCTTTCCTCCCCAACTCTTCATTAAAATACATCTTATGAAGGACGCCACTACTACTTTGATATACCACAAAAAATTCAACCTTTTCAACCACTTCAATGCACAGAATTCGTATTTTATATTAACCGTCAGGACCCTTGATGTTTTTCTTTTTCCTCATTCAGCATATTCTAAAATTGTGACCACACTCCTGCAAAAACTCATTTGTACTTCTCTCCCTTTAATATAGTCATGTGGCAGACCTCTAACCTATTTAAAACTACTATCCTCTGAGTTGGCACCTGTATCTGAGTAGTAAATACAGATTTAAAAAATGACAAAATCAGATTTATCAAATAACTTCAAATTTATGACCGCAATTATCGAATGGAATTGTATTAAATTTTCTGTACTCATCATACTTAAATCTCTGCAAAATGAGACATTGCTGACCCTTTTCTCCTTTGAACACATTCTTCTCTAAGCCTATTCTCAGACTCGTATATTTAATTGTTAACTCAATCTCTCCACTTGAATGTACAAAAGATATCTCAAACTTAACTCATTCATAATCTTCCTGTGCCCTAACCTTTGCCCATATCACCAACAACTCAGCTTTTCAGCTTTACATCTAGGAATTAACCTTGATTTTTCTGGTTCTCAAATATCTCACATCTCATCATTTCAATCAATTATATTGCTCTATCTCTAAGACATACTCAAAACTTGGTCACCTCTCACACCTAGTCTAATGAAACACAATCTTTTGCCAGAACCATTGCATTAGTCTCTTGATATGAGGACTGAAGGCTGGTAAAACAAGGAAAGAATTTTATTTCTAAAAGTCAGGACTCTATAAACTCTTGTTTGTTTCCTCTCCCAAGACAATAGAAAGTTAAGCCTCAAAATACTTAAAGAGTATAGTTGACTATTGTCAAATTCACTTATCCCCCTTATTTCTGATATTTCATATATCTTACCTATAATATCTTATCAAATATGGAATTACATGTTCTCAAAAAGTTTAGAGTGACTTTAATGAAAACTTTAACTATGACATAGTCTCTCAGATTATATTGCAAGGCTCAAAGCATTTAAGAGATGCTTTCAAGATCATTAGTCTTAGCACTCAATAAGTGACCACATACCAGGATCCTCAGTTCAATGCTCTTTCTACTTCGAAAAGTAATTTCCCCCCATCTGTGTGTGTATGTGATCTCATGATCATGATACATTTTGTACATGAAAATGACATAACGTAAAAGACAAGCATTTTAGGTACAATTAAATAAAAACATTTCTGGTTAATTTCATATTCCCCTCTCAGTATCCTCTGAGATGAGAGAACTTTGTATAAATAAAGGCATCCTTGCAAAGTAGGAAACTTGCAACATTCTTTACCCAGGTTCCAGCCACCAATCAAATGAGTTCTTTAGTAATCCTAGAGACACTCCCCAAGTGGTGGGCAATATGTTTTAAAAGCATTTTTTTGGGCCCCTGTAGCTGACTCTGGGCCTCTTTCTTATTTGTGCGAAGTCTGCTTATTTATCCCAACATATGGGCTAAATTACACCTTCTTTTAGATATGTAATTTAAATCACCTTTCCTGTCCAGCAGCTTGTCAAAATTTGGCCACCTATAGGGACCTAAAGAGATTACATGCCGAAAATACAGAGCTTTACGCCAATTCCAATGTCTGCTCTTGAGCCTGAGGCTAGGTAATTTCACAGCTCGACATTCTGACAAACATTTATTGACTATTCACAAAGTACTATGTAAGTTACTCTGGGGGATACAGGGTTGAATTTTTACCTGCATCCCCCAGAAATCCACCATCTGGAGAGTATAGATGTGTTTGACACCACACGAGGCGGATTGTGATACAAGCCATGGTGGAAGCACAATTTGAGGGGTGGAATTTGGATGAGGTCCTGAAAGACCCATAGCATGTCAAGTGCAATCATGGGGGCAGGAGGGCTGCACAGTGTGTTGGGAATGGAAGAATTACCACTCTCATTGACGTGAAGGCTCGCATGTGTGTTTGAGGGGTCCAAAGCTGGAAAAGAAGTTAGGAAAAAAATCACAAGGTGCTTTGAACTTCAGCCTTCAGACTGTAGCCCATATTCTGATTGTGATGGTGACTTATACAAGTTTTGAGCAGAAGTGTGACACCACTAAGCTTGTGTTTTATGAAGATGAGGTACAAGTGGGGGACAATTTAGAGTAGAGAAAGCCTGGAGACAAGAATGCTAATAAGTTGGTGTAGATAAGGTCTTTTGCCTTCAGCTCACCACCAAGCCTTCATGGCCTTTTCCTTTGAAAATAGTTCTCCCAGCCAATGCACATTAAGTGGCACTGATTCCACTTTTGGTTCCAGGTGTGGCATTTGGCTTATGTGGCATCAATAGAACCAGTGTGTTCTCATAACTACAAATGATTGGTTTTATAATAAGAAACAGGTTATTCATATTGGAAATGCATTTGGAAGCTAGAATTGACTGCCACACTGTACATGCTCAATGATGCATATTTTTAATATATGAAGGCAACCATTTGCCACTCAAAATGAGTTGAAACTGGCATGGAGCAAGAGATGCTAGGACCTACAACGTTGTTTGAGGCCTGAAGTGAGCCTTCCTTAAAGTCGTCTCTACTCTAAGACTTTTGCCAATGAGAGACTCATAACTGATAAAGTAGAACATCATGAAACCCCAGGAAAACAGTGCTAGTTCAGGGATTTACCCTCAAACAAGGGTCCACTTGCATCAGTCAGCTGTTGACACAATAATTTTGTGTATTAAACCATCCCATCCCTAACTCAATGGCTTAAAATTGTAATCATTATTCTTGTTCACATGTCCAAGCTGTGTGGAGGAGAGCTGAAATAGATTGGCAGTGCAAGCTGGCTTCGATTTATGTATTGGACTCTTTCAGACTCTTCCAGTCTCTTCATTGGAGATTCAACTCAAGTTTGCTCTATGTTTCTTTATTGTGAAGATTACAATTGGCAGCAGCGCAAGTCAGGCATGAATGTAAGATGACAAGCCCATACATGAGAGTTCAGGTCACTCCTTTGCTGCCCTCACAGCCACTAACTTTGTTTTGGCTGAAAGCAAGACACATGGTTGAACCCAAAGCCATGGTTCATCACAGCTCAACCTACCTATATAAGGTCAAAGCAAAATTCATATGGCCAAATCCAACTTCAGTGGGAAAGGTAAGTATACTCTTCATAAGAATATGAAAAGTAAATATTTTTGAACAAAGATATATTCTGACCTACTATTCTCACTAAGCAGATAGGAATTTATCAGGGACTGGAAAGTCTAAGTACAGTGAGACTTACAACCAAGTGCATATTAGAAGGTTGAAAATAATGAGCTGTAATATTCTAGGAGAAAATTCACATGTTGAGGAAGAAAGGAGCCAAGGACTGAAACTTGTGGGAACACCAGATCTAAGCAGAGGCACAGAAGCCACTTGAGAGAGGGAGGGATAAGGGGACGAGAGATCCAAAGAAAGACACTGACTGAAGAGGAAAAGAACTTGCAGATATTTGAAGTAGTTGTTGAAGGTTAAAATATTAAAGACTTTTGAAGAGCTCAAAAAGAACTGGAACTCTGACAATGCCATCCTTAGTATCGGAAACGGAAGTTATTAAGAGGACACCTATGAAGCAAATGGGAGTTAGAAACCAACTACAAAGCACAGGAGAGAAAATTAGAGAAAGTGAATGGCCTTTGGCAATATCGCAGAGCATTTTCTCCAGACGTTGTCTTCTTTCTTCTCACCAAAACAAATTCTGCATTTTGATTTTAAAATTTATGTTATAAAAATGTTATGTCATTACAAATTCTTTGGAAATACTGTTTTTGTTTCAAATATGGTATTTCTTTATGCAGGCATCATAAAACTCATGTGAGTATTTCCTATGGCAGGGCATTCAGATTCTCCTCTTTATCCAACATGGGATAAAATACTATCATACATCCATAATTATAAAGTGGCTTATATTTCTGTAATTCCTTTAGAAAAGATCCCTTTGATCCAAAGTTTATGAACGTTTTAAAGACTCATCATATGTTGTAAAATTTCTGAGCCAGTTTAAACTCCCACCAGGAGAAGGTTGCAAACATCACCCTTACTAGTATTGAGCATTTATTATTTTAAATTTTGGATTATTTAATATGTAAAATTCAAACTTGTTTTTTTTCCTCATTTCAATTGCATCTCTTTTTAATTTTATATATTGTTTTATTTATTGGTTTATAAAATTTCTTCTTTGTTAATTATGTATTTTATCCATTTTCCATTGAAGAGTAAGGATTTTTCAACGGTTTTACGAGGTAAATTTTATAAATATTGAAAATATTTGTTCTTGTTTTATTTCCTATAAACCATTGATCAAGTATATGCTAGAGGATTTCAACACTCATTAGCTTACAAAAAGCATATATTTCCTATGTACAATTCTGCAGATAGGCTGTGTCTCCTCTGGGCTCAGCTGAAATTGGCTGGACTTGTTCTAGGCTGTAAGCTGGATTCAGATCTGCTCTATCACTCTGCATTCTCCTTAGGCCAGTGGCTACACATGACATGTTCCCGTGGAAAATGAGAGGACTTAAAATGACGAAGACAAACCATAAAAGCACATTTCCTACAAACCTTTGGTCAAGCATATTCAGCAGCTGTAATGCTACATAACAAATAACCACAATACTCGGTGGCTTACCTTTTCCTTAGGTTAGGACTGGTTCTATCACTGTTCATTTCACATCTGCTAACAGTCTATCTGCAAAATAAAATTATAAGGCAAACTCAACATCAGCGAGGCAAGGAATATACTCTGCCTACTCTAGTGGGAGATTTCGCAAAGTCACATGGCAAAGGGCATGGATGTTTAATTTTATAATGAGAAGGGAGAAAACTATCAGGAGGATCTGATCTGCCACATCGAAGTTTTTGGGGTTACAATTCTTCAAAGTGAACATTTTAATGAGATTACTCTCTCATCATTTCTTTTGTGAATTCATCCATGATATTTGTGCGTGTATATTTTAATTTTAATTTTTTAAAATTTTTTAGGCAAGGCAACCCTTGGTTGACCTCACAGATTGCAAGGAACTTGTCAGCTTACAATCTCTTAATTTTTTTTATTTTTTACACCTACAGCACCTGGTCTTCTTAGGTGGTCTCGCATCCAAGTACTAACCAGGCCTGACCCTGCTTAGCTTCTGAGATCAGACAGGATCGGGCTTGTTCGAGGTGGCATGGCTATAGACTGTGCATGTATATTTTTAAATGAAATGTTTTTCTCTAACACTCTAAAAGTAACAATTATAGATTTAATTTCTCTTTTAAATGATATTTATTAAGTACAGAAGCCACGTAGAAATTTCCAAGTTGGTAGATATTTTCATGAATTTCTGGTGCTCGGGAAGTGTAGTTAGAGTACATGGTATACAGAATTTGTGTTTGTGGACTTGCCTGTGCTTTAGACATCATAGGTAGTGGAGGAGTTTTTGCACAGCCCTGAAATGAGAAGTGCTTGGCTTGTGTTTCATAACCCACAGATCCACGCAACCCACATCAGTGTTGGCACCTAATGGGATGTGTTAACCACTCAAAATTGAGAATCACAAGGTAGAACACTGCATTAGGTCTTGGTTCATGGCAAAACTACTCCTTCTTTCACATGGGAAACCTGATGCCTAAAGAAAAACCTAGGAGTAAAACTTGCCTTTTTCTAACAAAATGAAGAGGATATTTAAACCAATCTATACCACTTGCAAAGATGCCACAGACAAAATTATCCCTTAAAAGATACGAACGCTTATATTTAAAATTAAGTCTCTGTGTGGAACAATCTTACTCATAAGTTGAAATGTTTTCTAAACATGAAGTGTGATTACATTGATTTGACATTTTCACAGCAGTATACTTAACACATATACAAGTGAGAGAATTTTTTAAGTCAATTCACATAAGTTATATCACTAATAACATTTTTCCAGCATTTAACATGTCTGGAGAATATCAATTCCAGCATACTTTGTCAACTGAAATAATAAATAAAGCTTACCCATTGTGGCAATGCTATGCTAACTAAACATTTTGACTCATATTTGTTTATACTGCATTAAATTTGCTCTCTTACAGTTGGGGATTTTTCCTCCCCTCTAATAGCTCAACTTTGATTGTCGAACTTGTTTGGATCATTTTAGTGTCTGTCTGCTCTCAAATTTCCAACTTCCTGAATTAAAGTTACATTCTTTAAATATGTGTCTCTCTCAGATATCTCCTCTCATGTACGAAGGTGAGACAGGCTTTGCCTATTCCTTGACTGACACAAAAGGAAGGAGAAGGGTGTAGATTCAAGGGCACCATCTATTAAAATTTCCTTATGTGCTCTTTAGCACTGTTGTGCTTTCTTTCTTAGGGTAGGACATTGCTGGTGAGAGTAAATTGACCATAGTAATACACACCTCTGGTATCCAGGTTAGATACAGATAAACGCAAACTAAATCTGTAAATATTAAATCATTCATAAATAAGATTAAAGATTTCTTAAAAGCGGGAGGAGCAGGAATTCTGTTTCTATACCTTCTGCTGTAGACTGAATGTTTGTGTCCCTTCAAAAGTAGGATGTCAAAATTTAATTTTAAAAAAATCTAATTCCCAAAGTAATGGTGTTAAGAGGTGAGACCTTTGGGATGTGATTAGGTCATGAGAATGGGATTAGTGCCTTTATAAGAGAGACCTCAGAGAGATGCCTCACCCCTTCTGCCATATGAGAACACAGTGAAAAGCTGGCTGCCTATAAACCAGGGAGCAGACCCTCACCAGACACCAAATCTGCCGTCACTTTGATCTTGAACTTCCTAGCCTCCAGAATTTGTGAGAAATAAATTTCTGTTGTTTATAAGCCACCCAGTCTATGGTATTTTGTTATGGCAACTCAAATGGGCTAAAACAGCCTCCCAACATAAACAACTATAATAACACTGGACAAAATATATTACAAAACCTTTTCTAGCATTATTTAGCTGGCACCAAATTACAGTAATCCTTGAGACAAGAAAAATATGCAAAGTTAATCCCATATTTGTTTTGGCATTCAGATGGCAAGCACTTTCCTTTCTATGGCACTCGGAAGTGGTACTCGAACAAAACCAAATGAATTTTGCTAACATGAGAAGACCAAGATAAGAATTGCTGGCTGTTGAGTCAGATAAAATTTTGTATGTCAGGATTCTTAGGAGGAGAAAGTATGGAAAGGGGAGCTCTGAAGTCTCACAGGCTCCTTTTGAGTCATTGGCTGGAACTGAGCTGTGTTTGCACCAGGCAAAACTATGTAATGCCCAGCAGAGTGGCTGCTAAGATGAGAGCTGCACGGAGATACAGAGATCAAGAAGCTCAAAGATGTGGGAATTCAAGTCCAGCCAGAAAGGAGAGATATGATTAAGCAACTTAGACATTTAGTGTAGACCCAAGAAAGATGATGTTTTTGAAATCAGGAGCAAGCTGTAGAGAAAGGGTCAAGCCCTGGAGAAAAGACCAAGCCCTAGGACAAAAGACAAATTCTTTGTCCAGTTCTGCTTTAACAAAGCATAATTCAAGACTTATAAGATCAAGAGGGTGGTTCAATAATTTCACTGCTGTCAAAACAAAACTTAACACTCTTTAAGGGAATACAATCTATCCACACGCCCTACAACAAAATATCCACAACCTTTTCCATACAGAAAAAAAAATTAGGTATGCATGTATATAAGGAATTGACTTTCAAGAAGTATGCCAAATCTACTAAATGGAGAAAGAAAATTTTTTCAATAAATAATATTGGAACAACTGAATAACCATATGGACAATGTCAAGTCCTCCTCACACTATTCAAAAAATGGATTCAAGATAAAAAGAAATAAATAGGCCAAACCTTAAAGCAATAACTATAAAACTTCTCAGAAAAAAAAAAAAAACATCAGAAAATAACTTATGATGTTGGGGTAAACAGAGTTCTTAAGAACAAAATAAAGCATGACCATAATATTTAAAATGAATAAATTAAACTTCATCAAAATTTAATGCTTCTACTCTTAAAGAAATACTAGGAAGATCATGAAAAAACAAGCCACATTCTGTGAGGAAATTTATCTCTCTCTCAATCTATCAATCTATCTATCTATCTATCTATCTATCTATCTATCTATCTATCATCTATCTATTTATCATTTATCTATCTATCTATCATCCATCTATTATCAATCTACTTATCTATCTATCTATCTATCTATCTATCTATCTATCTATCTATCCATTCATCTAACCATCCATCCATCTACCTAGTCATCCATCCATCCATTATCTATCTGACAAAGAGGGCTTGTATACAGAAATTATAAAGAACTCCTACAACTCAATGATAAAAAGTCAAATGTAGATATATAATACAGCATCTATACCCAACTTATAAAGTTCTAAAGTACTTTATAAGTAATTGTCACAATGGTGCTGCTGTTTCATGAAAGTGATGAAGTGCTAAGCAGGCAAGGAGCCAGCTGAAAAACTAGAAGGCTACTGTAGGCATTTGGATGCCTAAAGTTATAGGTACTTTTCTCTAACTTTTTTTTTTAAGTGCGAATGATAGCCCCAAGGATGTTAGGTGTTTTACAGACCAAATATTTAGGAAATGAACCATGACCTCTCCAAACAAAATTCCAAATTAGCCAGAAATAAAACATTAGAAAGATCTCTGAATAGAAAGCTGAGACATCTGTGTTTTAGGATCAGCAGAACGAAGCATCACTAAGCCTTATTTTCCTTTTGTAAAACATGGAATTTGGACAGTAGGCCTTCTAATATTCCTTCTGAGTCTAAAATCCTATGGTTTCTTCATCCGTTCATTTAGTTCTATTATTTATTAAACACTGTTAGTGACTACTACCTATATCTGCTACACACAGGTGAATGAAATAATCTCAACACTTACTGAACTCAATCCAATGGAGAGACACAAATGGCAACTGAAGATATTTATAAACTGCTAAAGGAATTCAAATCCAAGGATTGCCCAAGCAGGACCTTCAAGTGCTTGGTATGTTCAGGAGCAGCAAACGGTCCCATGTGGAAGTGATGTGGTATGTTTTGAATCTGCACAGTGTCACTCAAAGAACACTGACACATTATTAGAAATACAGTTTTTTTCAGGCAGCTTGACTAAAAGACATGGAAGAGAGTTAACCTGAGTAACCAAAACAAAAAATAAATACTGTCTTCCTTGCTGAAAGTGGCTATTACTCTCATTTCCTTCACTCTTTGTAATGCAGAAGATGGTCAAGTAAGATAGAAATAAATTTAAAATAATAATGTTTTCAAAAGTCATGTGGTTGGATCTGTGATGACTTTCATGCCACTAAAGCTGTTCTTCTATTCCCATTTATTTTGGCAAACTCACAGTTAAGTTAAAATGGCAGAAAACTGAGCAGTGTAACATTTCAGGATATCAACACAAGAAACATGAGTTGGCGAATATTAAAGCAAGTCAGTTAAATCTGTTCTATTTTTACTATAGCTGAACCATTTGAGCTATATTTCACAGTATATTTATTAAATATTCCATTTATGGGCTACTACTGTATTTCAAGATAATGCTATAGGTAAACACTTTTTTAGGTATTCATTTTAAAAATATTTTATGGGAATACACTTTCGATGCTCAGACCACAATCTTATAAAGTCTTTTTAGTAGCCAATGGTCAAATATAGGAATAAAAATAGTCCACTTATCAGTCAGGGTTTGGTCAGAAAAAGTAGAAATTATGCTAGACATTTTAACAGGAAGGGGAGTAATACAGTTTTACACAATAATTGCAAGGTAAAGAAAGCTGAAATAGCATCAGACAATCAGTAAGTAGAAGAATCCTAATAAACCTACACCAATGATCTTCACTGTTGACAGCACTACAGGACACCTGAAAGCCACTGGCAAAACCCTGTAGCTGCCATCTGCAGATGTTTAGCTACTCTTGGAGAATAATGGCTTCTCTATATCTTTTGCTTCCAAATCTTACACAAATGCCTTTTATTGGCAGAATTTAAGCCAAGTCCTTATTAGCCAGCAAATCTGGTTACTGTAGCTTCCAAACTGCCCTGTGCCATGTTACGTGACAAAGTTTAAAAGAACAGGGGTTGTACTATACATATCAAGACACAATATCTACTTTGGTTCACCATACATATATCTTTTAAATTCCAAACAACAAGAATATTACCTTTTGGCTGACCTATTACAACTATTTCTCAATTTAATGGAGATGTGCTCACCCAAATTTTCTTGTACCCGTCCCTAGACATTCATTCCTTTTCACTTCAGTTTCAGTCCCTATTTGATATTCTGTAATTTTCAGACTGAACTCTAAGTTTAAGCAGCTCAAACGTTTCTTATATAAATTAGGAGAAAAGGAAGGAGAAAACAAATTTGGCTAATATAATATCTACATAATACAGCAAGGAAGAATACCAGCACAATTACTATAGTCCTTCCTTCTGCAACCAATCATAAAGCTAGAATTGGTTTGGAACTTCTGTTACCCATTCCATATTCACTTTGTCCCTAGTCAGCACCTGAGGGGGATGTGAGCTTCTGCCTCATGGAACAACCCTAAACTTCATTCCTGAGTGTTCTAAGCCATTAGTAGCCTTCCCTCTATTGGGTAGCTGTGATTTTCCATTAACAGTATTCGAAGTATTAAGAGGCATGGTCTGACAATGCCCTGCACACTTCTCCCCCTCTGATGGGGCATCAGCCCTACATCCCGTTGATAACCAGGATTACTCTCCCATCAGTATAGTGTTTCCCTTCTTTGTTGCTATCTCAATGGTATTGGCTAGGTTGCAATCTGAACTTCAAGGTCACTGTGCTCCCTGTAGAAATTCTCCTTTCTTGGGAACCAAGATCTCAGTATCTGCAGAACTCAAGGTTATAAGGACAGGAAGCATAACTTTTGAGAGAAGCTTATTAAGTGAAAAGATTGAAAAGAATTATGTCCACTTCTATTTCTTGTTTCTTATATCTGTGATTTCTTACTTTAGGAGAAAAGCACCATATCATGTTCACGGGTATTTGGTTTAGCTTCGTTAAGGTATTGTCTCCCAGCCGGCATACAGCTGAGTCTTCAATAGACTATTCAATTTTCCTATCAGGCTAGCTTCTATTATTGTAAAATTAATTTCTTGGTTATAAGTGATGAATTCATTATCACCATGATCATAAATAGAGTTATCAGAAAGCTCTAGATGATGATGCATGCAGAAGCACTAGGAGTACAGGGGCTAATCCATAGTAAGAGGAAATATCTGTTCCATTGAGGATACATCACTATCCCTTTCATAATAAAATAGTTTCACTCGAATTAACCAGATATCAGATGGTTAGTTACTCTGGAAAATGATGCCACATCAGGGTATCAGTGTTAGTCTCTGCTGTTGGTAAGTTGGATCTCCAGCAATGATCATGATCAGATCCTCCTTGGTTAGAGGACACCCATATTTTCGATCTTAGACATAACCTCAATCCTATGACCATGGCTATTCAGTTCATGGACCCATAGAGTGAGCCCTGAAGAGACTAGGAGAAAGTGCTAATAGGCCTTCACAGTAACATTTGATTCGTATTCTCATGATAAACAAATATTTTCATACTCTCTGTGCCTTCTGAGAGCTCCTTTCGTATAACTTACTGTCCCTTACCCTATAGAATAATTCCTTTCAGAACCTTGATCATCTGGCCAAGTTTTAGATACCATCCATGAATTCGTATAAAACTTTGTGTCTAGTCACTCTCTTCTCATGAACAATGAAAGACAAGATGCTTGGAGTTCTTTCTGGTGAGAGAATTTCTCTTCCCTTTTGCCTTTGGGGCATCCCCTGAGGGAGCTATGAACTTGCAGCAGTCCAAGTGCAAAACCAACCTAAACCAAGAGCAGTTGTTTTCTTCCTCAGTCAACTGATTAGAGGAAACTCACCATGAGGATATAGCATGAGTGGAGGGAGGGCTAGTAACACATTAGGAATTATTTTATGAGAGTCTGAGTCCTCTTTTATCAAATTTATTAGTCCTCAGAATCTACTTAAGGCTCACTTTATATGTATGCCACTCCCGCCTGAAGAAAAGTGTTTTTAGACCATCATTCTGTGAATTCTGTAATACTGAGTCATCTTGATATATCAAATAAACCATGTCAAGGTCATGTGATCATGTCGTGTCCCAAGATCAGGCAATTAGTCCCGACCAGGGTCCAGTAGCAAACCCGGGAGTTGTTTCTGAAAAAGAGAAAGTTACATGCAAAAGAGAGTATAGCTTTGCCCTAAAACCCTAGGGATCTGCACAGTGCATCTCTTATAGGAACCTACCAATGACTCCATATATATTCCTGTTTGCACCATAGACAATTCAAGCCTCTTTAGATCAATAGGTCACTAAGGCACAGTTGGCAGAGTTGTCTGGACAGGTTGGCAGGCTTAAGAAATGCTTAGTAAATGGGTAGAGCAGCACACTCATATATAAGATAGGCTGCCTCCAAAATGAAACCAGGCTTCCTAGCAGTTCACTTTTTCCTTACGGATCAGGAGTATAGGGTTCAGCAACTTGTTTTTCACATGGAATGTGATATGTCAACCAGGCCAGACCACTACACCACTAAAAACTCACTGAGGTGGTGGGTCACTGACTTTTCATGAAGTTCTTCCCCATCATCTGTCATACATTCAGCTCAGCAAGACATCTAGGATATTGCCTACATCCTGCTCATCAGATTTTATTAGTGTGATATCATCCATATAGTGGACAATCTTAATGGTTTGTGGAACAGTTGTTTGTGGAACAATAAAGTTGCATAATCTAATCAAGAATTAAATTATGACAGATAACTAGAAAATTGAAGTAGCTCTGAGATAAATCAGTTAAGCTATACTGCTGTTTCTATAAGGCAAAGGTAAATTTAGGCATCTAATTTTCTTAATTAATTACTAAAGATAAAAAGACATTTTCCAGATCAATAGCTGGAAACCAGGTGTCGGAAGTTGCCGCTGTCAGTAGAGTGAATATCTATTTTAGTTCACAATAATCTACTCGTTCTCCAAGATCAAGCTGTCTTTCCATGGACCGATTAAATAAATGAGAGATGTAACAAGACTCAACTCTCCGGCATCTTTCACACTTTGATGGTAATATTAATCTCTGCAAGCTCCCCAGGGATGTGTTGTTGACTTTTGTTTACATTGTGGTAGTGTTGTAAAGCTTCCACTTGTCGCTTCCTTCCTTAAATACCCTTCCTTAATTCCATGAGGGAATTCTAATAGTTACTCACCATGTCCGCATCAAGTAAGCAGTTAGGAACAGTTTCCCAGTTCCGCCGGAATCAATACTATGGATAGTGATGCCACCACCTTCATTCAGGACCAGACTCGTGACAAAAACCCACTGACCTCCAGAAGTCTCCTCTCTGAAAGGTGAGAATGAGTCGGATTTCAGTTTTCTATTCATCTCAGAGCAACTGTCCATGAAATCTCCAAAGGTCCAAGTCACTCCTCTTCCCTAGCTCGCAGTCACTATCTTAAAAAGCCAAATGTCTTGTCAGGAAGGCTAGAGACACGTATGTGTGTCTCTATCACAGGGTCTTCTCTTAAGGAGACTGATTTTCCTTCAATAAAAGCTCTCTTGGTGTTTGATTTGGTTCAGGTCTGGGAATTGAATGAAGGTGGTGGCATCACTATCCATAGTATTGAATTAAGACATTTCATAGACATTTTTGGATTATATATTTTAAGTAATACATTAGCAGACTCTCCATCTATTTTAATCTTACAGGCACCATAATCATTTAGCCACTGTCAAAAAAATCTGCAAATCAAACTGTTCTGACAACCACCCCAACTCTGGAACCCACTTCAGTAACTCCCCAACTTGTTCCTGGTGCTTGAGTGCAGCCAGTCATTTCTACTACCCTGGGATGTCCTTGTTCCTTTTTAAGAATATTCAAAGTCATTAAAATCCATTCAAAATCACCATTCCAGTTCTTAGGAACCCACTCTTGCTGAATCCCTAATTTTCACATGAGACCTGCTAAAACAATGAAATCAATTGGTATTTAATTTCTACAATCTATAGGCTCAAAACTTGGGTCTGTTCTTTGATATGTTGGCCCTATGACTATAAAGAGCTACAAAATATTTTTAGGGCAGTTATTGAAGCACCCTACTCCTCTGAACTATAAATGTGTCTTTGTCTGACTTAAAGCTCTCCATTGTAATAAGAAGCAGCCAAAGCATTCCAAAGTCTGTGTAACAACTATTTCCACTATGACATTGGATTGGAACAGCCACTTGGTCTTCCAGTGTCTTTCCTTTCAATGGTCACATAGTTGTAAGTGTCTATAGATATTGCTTTAAGCAAATATTTTGCCTCTATAACTGTGAACCACCAATAGCCCATTTTTCATTGGCAATGAAATCACTATTGCCTTCATACCTAACCCAGTCAGATAACTAATCTCAGATTCTCATCTATAAGGTTTTGTACCTGTATTAAGCTTTGGTACCAAATTCTGTACCCAAGAGCATAAGCCAGAAAATTGGAAACCACTGTTGATGTGTGTAAGGGGTTGCATAGTCAGTCACTGGGAAGGTTGAAGGAGTGAAAATCAGGGAAGCTGCTTTTGCAAGAGATCAGGAGTACTGGGACCCCAGAAAACTGGCACTGGATGAGTTTAGATGCCTGTAACATTGCAGTAGATGATTCTAAAAGGTCGCTATAAAGTCACTGGCAACATTCCATAGCTATTTGCCACTGTAAAATAGAAGCTTCTCTTCTACCTCCCAAACCTCACTGAGAACTTCTCAGTGGCTGAATCTACATAGGACCCTGCTGGCAAGGAAGTCTGGGGCTTTCTACCCCTGTGACATGGAGAAGTGCTTAGAAGGGGGAGATGACACTGAGTTTCAACAGAGAACAGCTGACATGATGATCATGGAGAGAAAAGAAAATCTCAAGAATTGGACTCGTTTTCAGAGTGTCTCAAACCAAATAAACTAATCACAATCAAATATAAATTCAATTCTACCAATTCTAGATAGATGAATTGGGGTACTGTTCTTTATCTTTAAACTTTCATTTCCTCCTCCACCATTGGAGTTAAGTGTGATGAATTTTCTTAATTTAGTTGAGAGGATTTAATATCATACAAAGTACCTAAAAACAAATGTAAGCAATTATTGAATAATATAATATTTCTTTTGTTTATATGAATGTTTTACATCTAAATGCATTTCTGTGTATGTTATGTTTTGTATCTTAATAAAAAAAAGGCACAATTTTAGAGCTAGGAATAACTTTATTTAAATGATAAAGGCAGAAAATTAATATACAAATCAGAAAACTCTCGGTACAATGAGATTAAATATCATATCTATAACTCAGGCTATCTGCCTTGCAGTATCTCATCTTATTTACCAATATAGATTGGTGATGACATCTGCACCTTATTTTCGAGTTTATACACATTCCTGACTAAAGTAAAATCATTAATTTTGATGCTTTGCCTTAAAAAAATGATACCATATGGATCATGAAAACATGATTTATGTTAGTTTTCAAGCCAGAAATCAAGTAATCATTAACTTCGATAACTCTAATTCAAGATGTGATATTTATTCCAATTCAAATCTCTTAAGGGATTTATTCTAGAATTAAATGAGCAAGTCACATAGTATTTTCAGGCTGTGTTATTGAAATCAAGATTGATAAATAAAATGGTATATTTTCTACCTCTATAAAGAAGGCTTTATCTGTTGTTAAATGGTGTGCTTTATTGGTAAACTTCCCATTTTACTACCCATCTGATAGTTTGAATTAGTCATCATTGAGTTGTAAGCATGACTACATATTTTATAAACTCACGTATATTTTTCTTGTGTTTAAAGTTTATCTAAATATAATAAAGTCTAGAATAAAAAATGAGTAAATGCGTGCATGTAACTAATTGCATAATAAACTTTTATAGTCAGCTCTTTAATTATTTCCTTTTCCTATTTTAAGCTGATTATCTCTAGTTATATAGTACAGATGTTAATTAGGGAAACTATTTTTTACCATAATAATTTTTTTTCTTTTTAAGAAAGAGGCAGCAAAATACAAAAGACATTATTGTTTCTGAAGGTAACATTCTGAATGGTGATGTTACGTACTGATGTATGAATTACACTTTACCATTCTGCCTCACTAATGTATTCTTTCTCCGATGACATCACACCAGAATATGTATTAGAAACAATTTGTCAATATGAAATGCCAAGTTGTACAGAGACAAAGATGTAACTCTAGTTGGTTTGTCCCAGGGTCTAATACAATATCTAAAATTTATGTCATTACCCTCTTAGGGAAGAATAGTACACCTGACAGACAGAACTCTTCATGTTAAGACAACAGCCATCCCTAAGAAGGTCAGAATCTCTGTCCTTATACAAACATATGTAGAAAATTAATAAATATAGATCTGTCCTAAAAATAAAGGAAGGATCATTTGGCATTGGCAATAACTTTTCTAATGGCTCCAAGTCGATTGCATCTTGTTTCTCTAATTAGTCCATGTGCTCCAGAATTAAAGATACCATTGTGTTTACTCCTTAGAGAGCCATTCTTGAGCCAAAGTAGAGGTCATACACACTGTGGTAATGTAATTGGAACAATACGCATTGTGCTTATCTCTAGCTCATTACCCTCATTAGTTTAAAACTAACACTAAAAAAAAAAAAAAAAAAGGCAGCCCCCAAGTTGGAAGAAGGTAGAAATAATGATAAATGGGCCTTTTGAAGAGGTGCTTCAAAACAGGGAGTGGCAATTCTATCCCATCACCTAAGCAATGATAGAGGTTGTCAAGGTCATGGCCCCAATTGCCTCAAAAGATAAGTTTGAGGAACTTAACATATGAAATGTTTACTTTTTGCTTACATAAAGTCCAATGGCCCATACTGTTCCTATGCCATATGGGGAATATGTCTCATTATAGCTTTGGGCTACTTTGATGGCTGTTTGATTTCAGACCTCAAACCTCAGCAAAAATAAGAAATAAATTTGATCCTCTTTCTCCCTCCCTTCTATGATGTGGGAGGTATAACACTTTCTCCCTCAGTCTCAAAAGTCAACCCTCTCTGCTCTCTTCACAGTCTTATAAATCAACTAGCTCAAGAACCCACTCTTTTTCATGGTCACTTATTATCAATCATGTTTTGCAGATTTGGACAGCAAATTTATCTCAAAAATTGTGGGCATTTCTTAGGGAATTTGCTACAATTGCTACAGAAATTGAATGCTTACTAAATTTATAGCATAGCCTAAAACTTTTATTTTACATTTCTTGAAAGCATTAATTTCTGCTGCATTAAGAGCAGATTTTCCAAAAAAGAGACTCTTGGTGATGCTCAAAATGTTCCCCATTTGCTTTATTTTGGCCTCTTGTAGTTCAATGCAGGCTAATTACACAGGGGAGATTATTATGGAAGGCGTAGTTTGGAAATGTTCATTTTATAAAGACCTCCCCTGAATAACTGACATTTAATTCTCAGTTTATCTCCATTATCTTGGAATTAGTCAATCACTTTCACTAGATGGTGAATTCCTTAAGGGCAGGAATCATATTCTCTTTATCTTCATATGACCCCACAGAACTTAACAGTGTTCCATGGAAATAATAGAAATTAGGTAAAAATTATAGAAATAATTAGAAAAATAATTACCCAACTGTTGATTGTCTTTGTGTCTCTTGCACTCATAGACACCTAGTAGCATAGTGTGTGACAGAAAATAAGTGTTTCCATCGTTGAAAGCAGAGGTCTTGTCTGTATTATCTACTGTTTTCCCTTTTACTCCTATTGGTGACTGGCATATAGTAAACTTTCAGTGGTTGAATAAATAAATAAAAGACAAAGGTTCATTATTGAATAAAGGTGTTAATTAAAACCATTTTATTTTGGTCAAAGAAGGTATTAACACTGCACCTAGCTATTTGCATTTCTTACACAGTATCTTGATCTATATTTATTTATAAAATTAAAATGACATATCATTTTAAAGATTTGTATAATTATTCTAAACAAATTTTTAGAAAAATTTATAACTATTGATATATGATCTTTCTGCTTCTCTTTTGGTTTCTATTTAAGGAGAAATGACTTCTGAATTTTTGTTTGCTTATTTTATACCTAAAGACATTGAGACGTAAAACAAAAGTATTGGGCTTAGTCACTTCTTAACAGGAATAAGAAACACTCAGTCTTCCTTACTAGAGTAATAGAGAACATGTCCAAGAATATAATTAAGCAGTTTTCACAAATCAGATCTTGCACTAACAAATATAATATACAAAATCAAATATCGCACACTATTTTAATCATTTTGCACATAAAATCTAGAGTACAAGAAATTTCTGAAACTTCCTCTGGCTCTGTTTCCAGGCTTCCAAACCCATTTCTTGACTCTGCCTTGACAATTCCATGGATGAGTCATTTGGTCCCCTGTTCTGATAACCCAGGTCCTCCCATTGGGCATTGCATTTTCAGCATTGCCTAGTTGGTCTACACATGACACAACCCAACACCCAGCCAGAACCTTGCATGAGTAGTTACTCAGTAAACGTCTTTTACTTAAATTGAGACACTGTGATTACTAGATCGTTAATGATACAGAGTAATTTCTATTTTTCTTCTTTTCCTTCTTGCCCATACTCTATATAGGGAAGAATCAAAGAAGGTTATTCATTCCATATTTTTTTAAAGATTATTATGTGTGTGTATATATATGTACATATATATTCATTCAAGGATCACGCATTTTTTAAAGGGAAAAGCAGTTGCTTTGATTTAGTTGATAGGAAAAGAGAAAAGAGTACACATTTTAAGAATATAAAATAAAATGAAAGAAGGGAAACCAGTTCCCTTTTCATCATTCAGAGATTTAAAAAAGTATAATGTTTCATATTATAATGAATAACAGAATTGATCTCAAGTGATATTAAAATGGTTTAGATTTCAAGGATACAAAATAGTTCTCAAATTATTTTTCTTCTGGTTCTGTCAATCAACTGATGCCCAGTGTTTCCCTCCATAGTCAATTTTTAAAATCAGGATGATAAGCAAGTGTAGATCTAGAACTTCCTCTCTCTAACCCTATTATTTACCCAGTCCCGGATCCTGTAAATCTTACCCCTTAATGTCTCTTAAGCCTTTTCCTGCCACTGCCTTATCTCAGACCCTTATCACATTTCAGTTAATTCCTAACTCTTCTCTCTGAATCCAGTTTCATTTCTGTAATCTCAGCCTCAAATTTATATCTCAAATAATTTTTCTAGAATCAGAATAAACCACAACACTCTTCTACTTAAAATTTCTCAGCATCTCCAAGGAAACTGTATAGTGAGTCCCCTGGTAAGATGTTATGTTAGAGGAGAGTCTATAAGCCCCAGATATTGGTACTGGTTGAGGCTCTGTGGGCAGGAAAAGCATACTAATTGTTACTATGCATCAAACACTAGAGCAATAACAACAGCAACAAAAAAAAAATGCTGTGCCCAAAGACAGGAAATTAGTTAAATAAATTGGGTACATCCCAAAGATAGGATAATATGCTGCCATTCAAAATTACTTCAAAGATGAGTATTTAATGATCTATGGAAGTATTCTTAAGATTGTTTTGAGAAAAAATCAGGTTATTACATCAAATTATTTCTAAATTGAATTTATAAGCTTGAGAGTACTCTACTTGGTAATAGGTTATACATTTAGAAGAGGAGGAAATTTTCCAAATTGAGCAACTAGGTCATTAGAACTGCTATTTTGTTAAGAAAGAAGGGAAAGGAGGAGAAAGTTTCTAAGGAAAATGTTAAGTTCCATTACAAAACCACTGACATTTTTTTAAACACTTTGAAGTAGGTCACAGAGAGACCACAACTACAATATTCTCTTTTAAAGCAATTGTGTCATTCAACGGGCTAAAGCCACTAGCATCTTTCAGTTATAGAAGCTGGATGGAGTTCAGGCTGCCTAGACCAGGTGGTCTGGATCCCAGTCAACCGCCCTAGGTCAAGTCCAAGCTCTGCAGCTTCTCAGCTTCTTAGCCGTGGGCTATTTCTACTTCATTAACCAGGCTGCGCCTCATCATCCTCATGTACACAATGCAGATAATGATAGTACCTACTCAGAGAATTGCTGACGCAAAGCAAAATTAGTTGCCCACATTCTCAGTGGGTGTTTATGCCCCTCTGTGGGGTCATGTGGCAATGTCTGGATACGATTTGGGTTGTCATAAATGGGGTGGAGCATGCTACTGGAATTTCATGGGTAGAGACCAAGGAAACTGGTCCATCAATGCACAAGACAGTCTCCCTGACTCCATCCAATGTCAATAGAGCCAAGACTGAGAAATCCTGGCTTAGACAGAACCAGTCATACAACGAGCTCACACAATGATAGTTATTCTTAACATGTTCTCAGCCCCTGTACTTCTGGATTTTTTTCCCCTCTGCTGACATTATCAAAACAATTCTTATGATGTGAGTGCCCTCTTTGAGCCATTCTTCTTTTGTTCAGCAAAAAATTGCATTCTTTTTCCTGCAAGTAAAGTATCCTCGCTCACTGTCGCTTCGCAGGGAGAAAACACAAAATCCCATCTTGTCACTATGTGCGGCTCAGAGTCCAGGGTCTGTAGGTAACATTCAAACCTACACATCAGTCCTACCCAGATGTGGCACTGATTGGTCTGCCTCCACCGAACACATGTCCCAAGTCCGAAGCCTAACTCAGCATTTCTCAAATATGAGGAGAGACTAGCTCTGCTTGCTTGTTTGTTAGTTTTTTCCCTAATCCATCATGGACTGATATTTTAAATTTTAATTTAAATGAATTACTGGAAAAATTAAAATGAAAAAAAAAGATACAAAACACAAGTCTTGATCTTTTATCATTAGATTCAAAAGTCACAAAATTACATGTCAGTAGATAGAATAGTAATACATTTAGCACAATAAAATCAAAAAGCTTACAAAGTTATACCCATTGCTCATTGAAAGTGTACACATAGAAGATTAGTATTGGGTATAAGTAAAACAGTAATTCTATACTAAACACCTTTATGTAAATTTTTAGTGAACACTGTATATATCAATATATAAGTTTTAAGTGTAAAATACAAGCTTGTTTCTGGTTCGTTAATTCATATCACCTAGGTTGGATTTTCAACAACACCTTTAGAGGATAATGTGCATCTAAACTGTTATTACGACTTGTTTTTATAATCCTCATAGTAGGGGAATTACTTTCACACTGGTATTTGATGGAAGCAGAAGAGATCTTAGAGCATCTTCAGCAAGCTCAAGATATTCATTTTCACTTTTATCTAAAGTGAAAAAGGCAATGTCATATTTTCAAGTTATTTTTAATTCTTTAACGGTAGCCAGTTCCAATAATCTACCCTGTAAAGTTATAGTAAAATTTAAATTATCTTTTGATAAAAGAAAGGGGCTTTTTATGTATATATTTTCTTTTGATAGAAAGCAAGATTCAAAACGTTCTTTCACTCAGGCTATTTTCAACATGTGGCCTCCAAAATCACTGAGGATAGAGAAAGACAAAAATTGTGCGTGGGAGAGTTATGGGCCAGATGTGCAAAAGGGTACATCAGTGGCCCACATTCTATTGGTGAGAATGAATCACAAGGCCCATAGAGGTAAACGGTGTTAGAAACTCTCAGTTATTCAGATTCACTGGTATAAGCAAGATGATTAGAAGGAGATCCAGAGGCTCTGGAGTGGCCGATAGAGAGACCACCAAACTCAAATCAAAACAAGATGTCGCGAAAAGCTTTCTGGATGTCACATCTGCAGGAATTAGTTGCTGGTTGTTATGTACTGAGTCCTAATTATGATGGTGTTAAGAGGGGGAGTCTTTGAGAAGGGATTAGGATGAGGTGAAGTCGAGGGTAGAGCCCCCATGATGGGATTGGTGTCCTTATGAGTAGAGGCCAGTGCTCTGCCTTGCTTTGCCAGGTGAGGACACAGCAAGAAGGCACCATCTGCGAGCCAGGAAGGGACCTCTCATATCGGCAGCACATTGATCTTGAACTTCCAGCCTCCCGAACTAGGAGCAATGTCTGTTGGTTAAGCCACCAGGTCTGTGGCACTTTGTTACAGGATCCTGAGCTAAGACACTAGTTGGGGGAAGGAAATGGGCAGAGGGATGGGGGCCGGAGGGGGGTGGTCTGAGTAGCCAGTATCCCCTGTGGCCCTGAGCTTTGAGAATCTGTTTCCACAATCACAAATTTCCTCTAAGAATCAAATGAGAAAATGTATTTCAGAGTTCTCAGGAAGTAGAAGGCAAAAAAAAAAAAAGTACGGATTATTTTTTAAATGGTGTGAACTATATCATTCCACGTGCAATCAACATTCTGATTTTTGTCCACGTGCAATCAACATTCTGATTTTTGTTGCAACCAAAGCAAACTGTGTATTTTCTTTATTTTCCCTGTAGAGATAAAGGTGACGGACAGGCAGCTGCAAAACTAGGTGACCCATGGCTTTATCCTAAAATTAAGTACATTCGCATTGCAAAATATTCACACATTCAGGTCTAATGTCATGAAGCCAGTGTCCTAATTGGGGAAACTAAATCTGTAGAAAGGCTTTTTTTTTTTTTAGCTCAGATGTTACAAAACTTTGTATGTTACAAATCTTTAAGCTGTCTCTGGTAAGGAGCCCATGGTTTATTAGGCTGCTTGGCAGTTTTTCCTCAAGGAGGTAAGAATTGAACATTAACCATTCAGGATAAATGTGAGCCTGCCAACCCTTGTGAAACCTGGTGAACGGTTTTAATAAGTCTAAACTCTATTTGACATTTGTTGCTTTTTCTTTTCACTAGAGTTTCTATTAGTTTTCTCTTTTAACACTACTTCCAATTCTAGAATCCACTTTCTTTTAAGTGAAATTGTAAGAAGAAGGAGAAATCTTGCAAGATAAATTTGAACTAGACACAGAGAATCCTTTAAATGCTTTTTCTGTTAAAAAAAAAAGGTTTTTTTTTTGTTTTTTGTTTTTTTTTTACTCAAAACCTAGAATTTTCTGGAATTGATATTTTGGTCACCACATTAAATTATGTTTATCTGAAAGTGAATAATGAGTTGAAGAATGCCTAAATAACTGACTTCTCAGGTGTACATAGCGTCAATATTAAATTTTTTAGTTTTCAGATTCATTGTTTAATTGGGTGACATTAAAAGGGTCAGATGTGTTGAACTACATAGAGATAGTGGGATCTTTTCCTAGTTTAAGATTTAGTCTGGGTTTGTTATTTCCCAATAATTCACTTTAGGATTGACTTCCAAAAAGCTGCATTTGAATGGGTTGAGGTATCAGATATATAGCAAATTTCATTTATTCTTCAGATTGTGTCCATGAACTGATATCAAATATAGGTTCCTAAGAGCAAACTCTGCAAAAGATACTACTCATATTGTTGTTTCCCACCATAAACACAAGAATCTTAATTCTAATATACAGAATTCACCAAGACCATGACTATATCATGAATAACGGGATCCATTGAAAATGACCAAACTCACATTCTATGAAAACCCTAAGAAGTTTAATAAATGTAGTTGGGCAGCATGCTGACATTTTAAAATATTGACCAATGTATCGTTGATTGTTGCTATTTCCTCTACCCCTCAGCAATTCCTACATTCAGACAAGTAGACCTTCTGCATGCTTGCCCCCAGGAGGGAAGCCATAGCAGAAACCTGGGGAATCAGAGAAACCATTCCTGGTTTCAGAAGCTTCAAGCTCAGAGAAAAGGCACAAACAGTAGAGCATCTTCTGCTCTACGTTCTCCTCTCCTCTCTTACTGTGAACTAAAAAAACAACAAATAAACAAACAAACAAACAAACTTCCTAATCCTTGAGAATAGGAGAGACACAGAAGGACAGTGACAAGATGCTCCTTGGTTTCCAGGGAAGGACATGGACTCTGCCATTCTCCCCACTCCCCAGATTTCAGGAGCAGAAAGGCCTCACATGGCCATTTCCAGGGAGATTTGAGGATGCAGCAAGACTCTATGGTAATCATGGCTGTAGGACCATCTAAGCAGATGGGCCACTAGACAACAGGATGCCCGTGGCCCAGAATGGAGTGTGAACAGCTGAAAATCCCCAAGGGAGTCCTAGAAGTAGCCTCAGATCATGTCCAATGCTGTAGCATGCCAAGAAATGGTCCTGAAATAACAGAGAGAAGGACAGAACTGAGGGACTTGAGTTGGGCTTGAGAGAGCAAGTCAGCAGCATCCTTGGATGGACATCTATGGACCAGACAGGACAAGAGAGCAGGGCAGATACTAGGGCAACAACGGGAATGGAAAACCAGTTCCTTCTCCCACAGCAAAGTCCTCTTGGTATGTAGACACACATTTGGAGAAAAATAGGTAGAGATGATGAGATAAACTTGAATTGTCAGATTAATTTCCACTGCCTAATGGAATGGGGGTTCCAAGTAGAATTTTTTTAAAATTTAATGGAGGTATATTATAGAACATTAGAGTCTGTAATCTAAAACTCATACCTAGATCTTAAGAATATATTTTAGATCTTCTAAAATTAGTCTATAGGTCCTCTTCATGATGGAACATAGCACAACTTTTATTAGGGGTAAAGAAATCATGTTGGTTGAGTCTGGATCCTATTCAAAGTGCCCTGGGGTGTTCTTGTCACACATGACATGGTTTGGGATAGCCATATCTAATTTTGAGCCTGTGTTACTAAATCTTCGTAAATATATTTATATATATTTAAATACATCATCTAAGGGCTGAATCTTTGCCAGTTGATTCAATGGAAGGCTTTCTTTCAACCAAAATTCTATGCAAAGTTCTGTCTCTGGCTGTGTTTCCTCATTGCATTTGTCTCTGATCTCAGGCTTCTGTGTCTGTCAGCAGCTTCATTCAAGTCTCTTTGTAGGAACCAGTGCATTCTCTCTCTGGCAGCTGTGTGCTCTCTGTAGGATCATCAGTCTTCTGCAGGCTGTGGTGATAGGACAGATTTTTAAACTCTTTTGGCACAAAGAGTCACTTCCTGCTTCGAGACAAAGATGAAAGTGAAACCCACACTGTGCAGAACGTGGACACCGTGACACTTCCTGCACAGCACGGTCCAGCTCCCATCACCCCGCCATGCTTATTGAGAACTTAACCGCCTCAGCCTTTCCTGACCTGGACCATATGAGCCACATCCACTTCTCAGCTTATGTCACAACTACTCCAGTAAAGGCTATTTCTAAATACTTGGATACTCAGCTTTATAGCCCTAAAAGTTCAGATGAGTTCTGCATTTCCCACTGTTTCCTGCATGCTTGAATATAAGACACTCCCAGTAATGGAAATGTGTGCGTCATACATGAAAAAAAACAACTGCTATAAAATCTCTGGTTGAAATCATTCCTTGTGGCTACATTATAGAAAAAAAAAAAAACAATGTTAAGTTATAGTCACTGATTCTTGGAATGCAAAGGAAGACATCTGCATTCCTGATTCCTTTCTGTGACTTGACTGTAAGTCAGTACAAGTTACAGAGGCAGTTCAGAATCTTTCTCCTGTTATCTCCATATAGGGAACAACCTCCAAAGATCTTCAGGATGATTCGAATAAGCAAAGGGAATGGAACTGGTGGCTGTGGAAGAATCCCTAGAGAGAAATAAAGGCACCTAAGCCTCATGCCAGAGCCACTCACACAGGTATACCTGTCTTTCTCCTGCTTCCAAGCCTACAGCCCATGGAGATTTGCAGGTTATCGATAGATATTTCACTGTTTTGGAGAATTTGTCCCATTCTACTCTCCTAACTCCCCTCCCCGCCCCCTCCCCATTGCTCTAAATTGCCACAGTCCCTGATACATTGGATGAACTCGATCCCTGTTTGGGGATATAAATGAACTGGAGAAGAGGCCTATGGTAGAGTCTGCATCTCTTTCTGAGTTCTCAGTGGACAGCCAGGAGCTGTGGGGAGCATGAAGACCCTTCTCCCAGATCACTAGCTTTCTTCTTTCAGAGAACATGCAGTCTTGCGAAGGAGAAGCCCAGCAATGAGGGACTGGAGCTTTAACCAGGGAATACAATGCATCTCTCTGACGATAAGAACACTGCATGCTGCTGAACGGCAGACATCCCCTGCCACTGCCTCTCATTCCTTAGAGATGTCCCCTGATGACCTTGGAGGACCAGGAACTCAGACGCAAGACCCTAACTAGATGACAGAAGAGTCCAAACAGCTGATTTGCCCGAAGTCCCTTCATTTAGACTCAGTCTTTTTCTGCGGCCCTCAGCTTAAACCAGACAACTAAAAGACAGGCAATGTAGATGCAACTAAAACCAGATTCAGCAGCAGCCAGGCGGGTAGATGCTGGAATCATAAACCCAAAAGAAATGTAGCTGGATGGAGAGAACGATGCCTACGGAACGATGACCAGACAACATGAAATTTGGCCTCAGGGAACATTCTAGTCTCCACTGCAGATCCAGCTCACTTTGGAGATTCATACAGCAGGGACCAGGGCTGCAGTGAATCCACCCACGGAAAAGAAACTGGAGGCAGCTACCATCTCCCTCCTTTTCCCACTGATAGATTTGCCTCTGATGCAAATAAAACTATTTTCGTTGTTCTTGTTGTTCATATAAAGTCCACCAGTTTACTAACCTACTGAGTTCGGCTTACCCAGGGCTCCCTCTCACGTGCCATCCACACCATGACTTCACAGATGTTGTCTTTAAAATGTTAACATTTTGTTCATCATGAGTTGTGGGGTTTTCGTGTTGGGCTTTTTGGTTGCTGTTGTTGTTTTTTTGCATTCATTTTGATGTTTTAAAATATTACATCAAAATAGTATTTATTTTGATGACTGAGTTTTCTGGTGCCTTCTTAAATTCTGCAGCTGCATTAGTTTCCTGGGGCTGCTATGACAAATCACCACAAAGTAGGCACCTTAGAACAATAGAAACTTATTCTCTCACTGTTCTGGAGGCCAAAATCATAGTGTCAACAGGGCCACACTCCCTCTGAAACCTGAGGGGAGAATGCTTATTGCTTCCTTCAGTTTCTGGTGGCTGCAGACGCTCCTTAGCTTATGGCAGCATAACTCTGATCTCTGGCTATCTTCACATGGCATTCTTCTCTGTGTCTCTGGGTGCCACATGGCCCACTGCCTTTCTCTGATAAGGACACTTGCCATTGGATTTAGGGCCCACCCTAAATCCAAGATGGTTTCATCTGGAGATTCTTCATTACATTTGCAAAGAGGCTTTATCCAAATAAAGCCTTTATCACATTCACAGGTTCCAAGGGTTAGAACTTGGACGTAAATTTGGGAGGCCACTATTTGGCTCTCTTCGGCACCCAAGGCAAGTGCTTCATTTGCCTCAACCTCATCTCAGCCCTGCCCCAAAGAGGTGTGTCCCTAATGGGTTCTATCTCATCATTAGAGAGTCACAGCTGGTCCTTTTAGGTAGTGTGGGATGAGTACATGGGACGAGGTAAAAGAGTAAAAAGCACACATGAAAGGGTGGGGACGTTCTGTAGCCCATTCCACCCACACAGAAAGAGTATGGTCAGGAAAAGAGAAATGACATTTTTCTACACTGAGGTTTTTAATAACCTCACTGAAAGTAAGTGGTAGAGAAGTCAACAAACTTCTGTCATTACAATAATATACCTTTGGGTTTTCTTTCACATAATTTTTCCCTTGTCTTATTTTCTTTCAATATTTACTTCATTTATATGTCTATATACACACAAAACTATTGATTTTTTTCAAACCACAGCTGCATGGCTGTTGTAAATTGAAATTCTTAGAGCATGATCTTCTTCCTATGATCGTGGGAAAGATCAAGCTACTTTAAAAACACACATCCGAGCACACTTCTTGAAGCCATATGGAGATTTTATCCATGCAAATAGAAGCTTGGTTTTCTCCCAATTTCTCACAAGGCACTCATGAGCATCAGAGAGATCTTTGCCCCTAAGTAGGACTGTTAGGATGACCACCTCTAATAAAATCTCGCCATCCCTTGCATCGACTTTAAATATGTGCATCCCTCATCACCACTGCCATGGTATCAGGGAGCTATAAAATGTGAAAAAAGATCACAATCAGTTGTCACTTTTTTTTTTACATGAAATATAATTATGTTTAGAAGAATGTGTATTTGAATTTCTGCAATGTTAGACAAGCCGTGAGTGTTATCTCAAAAAAAGTACACAAATTCAGTGTTTGGGTATACTTCTCATATTTAATACATTTAAAAATTGGCATCATGTGAGCAAATTATTTGCAGATTGCTAGACAAGATGAATAATCTGACACCATATGGAGACTATTTATGAACCACAGCAATTTCCACACTGTTGATCATGTGTAAGATAAACAATGTAACTGAAGTGAATTATTACTTTTCCATTATTTTCTCGGTATATTGTATGTAATGTTTAGATTGAGAGAAGTGGTTTTGAGAGATTCTCTTATACATGTCTCACTATTCATCAGTTAAGAGGGAATTATTTGTATTTGCTATTTTGTGACTTTAACACAAAACACGTTTTCCTCCACCTATGTGCCAACTGATATTGCATTTAAAAAGGGTTAAATATCAGACTGTTCAGTAAACAGCCACTCTTGCTTATGTGATACGAGTCTCAGAGAACTCGTCATGAGGGAAGAGGAGGTGGAGTAGAGGGTATGTGATACTGGTCGATGGTTAGCAGTCACAGAAAATAGGAATTCTGATTTCGTCTGCAATCTTTCACTCAGATGCCTCCCCCGACCTAGGTCCTCATGAGGCTATGGATGGGAGAAGGTTCAGTGAATAGCCACTCTTGCTTATGTGATACGAGTCTCAGAGAACTCGTCGTGAGGGAAGAGGAGGTGGAATAGAGGGTATGTGATGCTGGTCGATGGTTAGCAGTCACAGAAAATAGGAATTCTGATTTCGTCTGCAATCTTTCACTCAGATGCCTCCCCCGACCTAGGTCCTCATGAGGCTATGGATGGGAGAAGAGGGTGTCGCTGAACATTGAAAGAGCTTTTAAGGAACATCCCAACAGATGCTAGCTATTAAACCACCTAAATCTCTTTTGAATCTTTTTTCCTTCTACAGCGCCCATGTGACATTCTAGCCTGCCCTTGATTGTTTTAATACCATCCTAGCCGCTCTCCACTGTGTTAACCTCCTTGAACCCAGCTTTCACACACAGCCAGAAATATTTTTTCAAAGATGTAAATCTGACCGTGTGATACCACAGATCAAAATGTTTCAATAGTCCCCTACAGAATAAATGTCTAATCCCATAGCAGAACACACAGGGCCATTCACGGTCTGACTTAACCCACCTCTCTGATCTGTCTCCTATTGTACTAGACACATTGAATAGTCAACCAGTCAGTAGTAAAGGGGAACCATAACAGCAATGAGAAGTGAGAAGGAAGAGCCACCTCTAAACCCTGAACAGAAGAACAGCAGCATGTACATAAGTGCTTTAGGTGAGCTGAGGGGGGTTGGGGAGCAGCACTCAGTAGAGGCAGGTCTCGGTCAAGTTTGGAGGTTTTCATAGCAAACATTTCATCTTTCAGAGACTTATCCCATACTTTAATGTCACGCAAATGTTTTATTGCTTTTCTTAACCACATATTTTTAAAAGGTTGCAAGTGTCAAATTGCTCTTTGATGGGAAACAAAAATTCAATATTGATTGAGCTCCTATAAGTTGCAGGTACTAACATAGGATGAATTGAGGTATAGTCCCTACGCTTAAAGATCTCACCATTAGGACCTTTAAAAATTTCAGATTTTCAATGAGAAATTCACTTACTACAGGAAATTGTGGCTCAGTATCTCCTCTCATTCTCATACAACCAAAATCCTGACAAAGGTGAGAGAGAGGTGTATGTGGGGAAGGGCAGTATTGAATATGAGGAAAAAGAACATGTTCTGTAGAGAACGTTTAATGAATGAGGCCTGGGGAGCAGAAAACAGAAAAAGTTAGGCATTTCTGGCACATGGATAAGACACAGAAGTATAGAGCAGGCGATCAATGTTGGTCTCAGTAAGGAAGTGCTGGCAGGCAGCATGCACCATCATTTTTACCACTTGGAGCTGTGGGGGAGGAAGATATTTTTCTCTACCTTTCTAGGTTCCTTAGGGATGAGTAACAATTAATCTGTCTGTATGAGACAGATTAATAAGAGAAAATGACCCAATTTAATCATATACGTACATATGGGAACCACACATAGTTGGAGAGTCAGAGACCCTACACACGTGAGAGGTTCAGGGACAGAAAGAGAAAATGAGGTAGCACGTGAGAGGTTCAGGGACAAAAAGAGAAAATGAGGTACATGTGGCATTCTGAGCTAAGCATGAGGTAAGGAATCTTGGGGCTTCAAACATATGGCATTCCAAGCTAAGCATGAGGTAAGGAATCTTGGGGCTTCAAAGGGGAGGAAGGTCATTGCACAATGATAAGAAGAACAGATGTTCAGTAACGAGCAGATTACCCTGCCATACAGATAGGTCAAAAAGATTATCTTTGGTAATCTCTTATTATGGGCAAGGCCCCTAAGTTAAATTTTTCTTGATAGTTAAGGAGGGGAGAGAAATTTTTCTTGAGTCCACAGGGTCTTGGTTGTCTTTAGCTCGAAATAATCTGCACACCATATCTTGGGGTGACTTGTTCTGAACCCCTAAAGAGCCCTTCTTCACATGAGTTTCTACTTAGAGTAAGAGTTTGAAATGTTTAATTAGCCCTACATCTCTGAAACACTTAAGTCAGACTCAGCTGATCCTCGCCAGGTCTGCCTGGGTACATAAGAGATGAGGGACAACTTAAAAGCTGACATTGGAGTGTTCTGACTCTCCACGCATGTTTTTAAGTGAATATTTTTTCTTATGTAGTGCATTAAGAAGTCAGATGGTGTAGTCAGTTGTCAACTAGTGCTGTGTAATAACCTACCTCCAATGTCAGTGGCTGGCGACACAGCATTTACTTTTCTTGATTTCAGGCCTGGAGATTGGCTGAAGTGGCTTTGCTTTGGGCTTGGGCATTGACCTCAGCTCAGGTTCACATCTTTCCCACTTGTCTCATTCTGAGAACCACCCTAGAGAACAAGTAGCTAGCAGGGGCATGCTCTTCTCACAGTGATCTTGGGGGCACTCAAGTGAGAAACACTGCACGACTTACTTAATACCTACATCCACATAACGTTTGCTCACATTCCATTGACCAAAGCAAGACAGAGTCAGGGGGTAGAAAATACACTCCACCCCAGTGGGAGGGTGTCATATAAATGCCTGACACTAAGAGCTTAATGTTAGACTGTAGAGTGTCTGGCATTAAACTTTTGATTGACGAAGCATCGATTTTAAAGACATATTCCCAGCTGTATGACACGGCTACTAGTAAAACAACTAAATAAGAAACCAGGCTGCCCTTTTAGGAAGGCTGGGTAACCTAGATAACTGACCACTTGAGTGACTATCTTCCCTTCTTGTGTCTTAATTCCTGCTCTTATGTTTTAAATTTGCCACTAACGAGTGAATACGTAAAATTCTAGGCACCCCACTTTCTACCACAATAAAACAGAGTCCCAGGTCCTCCCTCCATCTCTCACGAACTATTACCTCACTGTGTGGCCCCTGGTCATGCTGTGTACCTGCCAGGACCTGTGAGTAATCTTTTTTTTTCAAAGCTCCCTGATAGTTGTGGCTGAGGTACGTCTTGCATTCATAACAAGAACCACAGGGCTGATTGAGCCATAATATTCTTCCCACCTGGGAAATGTCTGTGGGAGCTCAGACAAGTAATAAGCACCCAGGTGAGTGCCCCAGGCATTCCTAGTAGATAGCATCGCTATTGATAGGCTGAGATGACAGGACACAGAGGGAGTGGTTAGTGATGAGGTAATATAGAACAATAGTCCATTCTATCATACCAGGTGAGGCTACAATCTTTGTAACACTAGGGTTAGCAGAGTGACTAAATGTCACAACTAGTACATCTCCAGTGTCCTGCCCTACACATGCATTTCATCCCACATGATGATATGAATTACCATGATGCTACCGCATGCCATAAATTACCAGTGTCCTATTTCCCCCAGCAACATTGTTATTTAAGACCTCACCCAATATTAAGGGTTACCCGATCTTAGAAACACATTTTCGGGCTCTGTTTTCTGAAGCCATTCCTGGTATCAATTATACCGTCAGACTCAGAAAATAATCTAATACCAGGTTTCTGCTTTACGAGAAATCAAATTGAATATACAGATTTTATACATCCCATTGATAGAGAAGAATTGATATCTTAAAAAAAAATTCGCCCACTCTTTTTATAAATGTTACTATTCCAAAATATATAAAAATTCTTGGCATTATTCCTCTCTCAGGTTCTTTGCAACCGATATTGAAAATCCCCAAGATTGTTAAAAGTTTTAAAGACACAAGGCTTATATAATGCAAATTCTATAGATTTAGTGCTAGTCAAAAATTGTGTACACAAGGAAATGCAAAATGAACTATATAAAAAAAAAAACAATAATAATTGAAGAAAACTGGTCTATTAATGTCAGTTGTAGTTGAAGGAGTTCAGAACAGGCCTCCCCAGGATGTGTCACTTTGGCATGTGGATTATTTTGAGCTGAAGGCAATTGAAGCCTTGAAGGCTCATAAGAAACCTTTATCTCTTCCTTAAGGAATTTAAATTAAGGGCCTTGCCCATAATAAGAGTTATCACCAGAAATAACTTCTTATGACCTATATAGAGGGCAGGGCAAATTTCTAATTACTGACCTTCCTCTCCTCTGAAATCCCAAGGTGTCTTAACTCATCCCTAGCTCCGAATGTCATATGTACCTCATTTTCCCCTTTCTGTCTCTGAACCTCTCATGTCTGTGCAGTCTCTGACTTGTGTATGTGGGGTTCCCATAGGTACCCAATTAAATTCTATTTTCTATATTACTCTGTCTCGTGTCAATTTGATTATTAGACCAACCAGAAGGGGAGAGGAAAGTTTATTTCTCCCCCATTAGTGGAGACTCACTAATCTCCCAGGAAATGGTATCAATATGTCATCTTTATGAAAAGGAACAATAGAAGATACACAGGACTTTGCTGGTAAAAGAGAGGAAACACTCATGGAGATCCTACTCACTTTTTGCTTTACAAAATAAAATGAGAATAAAATCTGGGCTCAAAAACATCCTTTATGTTGCCAATCAATGTTTTGAGCTTTATTTTTACATCATATCTTAAATTGTTTTCAAGCACAAAGTCTGCGTGTCTTTTATCCATTGTTAAAGAGGCCCAGATGGCAGAGGCCCCAAATGGCATCAGTATGCTTAAGGCCATGGCACCAAACCCAGATTTAACACCTGACCTAACACCTCCCGGAAACATAATATTAATCAACCAGTCTGGAATTTTCCAATCAACATCGATGAGGTCACCTGTCACTTGGGCCTTCTTCGTCCCCCACAGAAAGAAGAGGCAATCGGCGTGATATAAAACCTTCTGTCCCTCTCCCCTAAAAGCAGCTGTCCTGGTCTAAAAATAATCCTTTCTTTTCTTTTTGTTAATAGCTCTCTTGTCCCATGCTCCTTCCTATAAAACCCTTCCATTTCGTACAGCCCCTTTAGAGGGCCCTTCTAGTTGCTAGATGAGATGCTGCCTGATTTATGAATTTCTTAATAAAGCCAATTAGATCTTCAACGTCATTCAGTTGAATTTTGTTTTTTAACACTGTAAACCTAAAGCATAAATATACGGGAAAAATATGCTTTCTCACAACAAATACTAACCAGAGTGAAAACGAAGATTACTTGCTGATAAAAATATTATTACCACATCTGGTGATGAGGAGACACCTGTGTGCACTCTTTTCACCATCTATTTGTTCTTACAGACTGGACACCTTAAAAGTCTTCAAAACATACACGTGCAAAAGAAAGATATTTTGTTATCGTCTGCATGGTGAAAGACTCATTATTTGCACCTGGCCCTTAAATGTCTCTCCTTAAGGAAGAGGGTTTGTGGGGCTTTGGAGCATGAATCTCTTTCTAACCCACACTGACAAGCAGGAAGAGCAGAAGCTTTCTGCCTCACACAGCTATGCTGCCTCTTATGTCTGGGAGGGCCTGGGACTCCCGACTGGTCCTGTTCTGTCCTAACTCTACCTTCAGGTAAAGATACAAATGGTATGTCTCCTGGGGAACTCCAGGGACTGGGTGACAAAGGAGTTTGAATACTCTCCAGAGTCGGGAGTGATGGCTGTGGAGATAGCATCTCGCAGGAGAGCAGGACAGACCATGGCTGAGAGGACCACGTGTGATTATTGGCAAATTTGCAACTTTTCTCAACAGCTTTTCCCTTCCTCTCAATACACACTTCTCCTTGGGCATCGGCTACAAAACCCGTACAAGGGAGACAAGTTAAATAGCACTTCAGAGATTCTATCTTCCAGATCTCAGCTTCGTTTCCATTTTGAATCTCCTTCCAGCAGGATGGCAGGAAACAGATCCCTCTTCCTCAGAGTTAGTGCTGGGTGACTATATATGTTCTGGTTTGCCTGGAATGGTCTTGGCTTATGCTGGTTATCTCGGCATAATTATAAGTACTCTCAAATGTGTCTTGGTGACCATGTGTGGTGCCATTGGTAAATCACCTTCTCAATTACCTTCCCAATCCCCAAGTCATTTCGAAGTTCCTAGAAGCTTACATACTTTGGTGTAGGTAGAGGGGACAGGGGTCTGATCATTAAATTAGCCAGGTTTCTTCAGAAACTCCCATAATATTGACCTGTGTAGACAATCAGGTTGGAGGGCTGGGACCTTCTGACACCTCTCTGCCATGCTTGGGGAGGGACACCTTTCCAAATCTGTCATGTTTCAATCCAGAGATGCTGACATTCCCCTCTAGGGTCTGGATGCTTCTCTGATACAGTGCCAGAAAGTCGAACTCTTGTCCACGTGGGAGGCAGACTGAGATGGCATCCTGATACTCATGCTCAGCTCAACTGTGGGACGGACTTAGTGACATGCTTCTAATAGATATAATGCAGCAAAAGCGATAGGATGTCACTTCCAATATTAGGTTATGGAAAGACCCTGGCTTCGATCTTCACCCTCCCTTGCTCTCTGGCTTCATTGCTAATGGAAGCCAGCTGCCATGCCGTGAACTTCCCTAAGGAAAGATCCACGTGACAAGGAACCACCAGCAAAGATCTGGGGCCCCTTCAGTCCAACAGTCCACAGGGTGCTCAATCCTTCCAGTAATCACGTGAGTGAACTTGGAAGCAAATTATCCCCCAGTCAAGACATAAGGTGATTGAAGGCTTGTGAGAGACCCTGAGCAGAGGATCCACTTTAGGTGAATTTAGATACTAACCCATAGAAACTGTGAGACAATAAATCTTTGTTGGTTTAAGGTGATATATTTGGGGGTAATTTATTACATAGCAATATGTAACTAAGATAGCCCTTTCCGCTCTGGCACTCTACATACCTGTCTTGGATCTTATCGATGCCAGGAATTAGGGAGCAAATCATCCCTTATAACGACAATTTTTTGTGTGTGTGTGTTCCAAACTTTGATATCCGGGGCCTGGCTGACCCTATAGAGACTTCCTGTTCTAGGATAAGCCAATACCTAGAGATAGTAAACAACTCACCAGCAAGTATGCTTTCCAAATACAAACCAACCAATCCAGAGCCCATGTCTCAGCCACCTAATCTATCAGACTCTCACATTAAAGGCCACTGTCCACCTGCCCTACCCACCTCAGGGCCAGGCACCAGACAAGCAGGGACAGCCCTCAAGAAAATTACTCCAACCAGCCCATACTAAGCCTGCCTACCCTGCCTTTCTTCTTTACAAAAATCACAATAAAGATTCTTATCCGTTTCACCTCATTCCCTCTGTCTCCCAACTGACCCTGGAGCTTCCCAAGGTAGCCCCTCAGGTGTGGTGTGCTGTTGAGAAGTGTAAATAACTGACTGACTTTTCAATGGCAGGGGTGTTCTGAGCTATTGGCCTTGCTATACCTCACATTTTCTATTAGTTCTCTAATATTTTAAAACGCTCCTCCTTTCTCCTTCCCTCTAATCAGGGGCATCTCTTATAGTTTTGTAGGTTTAAAGGAAGCTCTTCTTTCCCCCCTGCTTCTGTTCAAACTTTTTGTCTAAATACCATACTCCTCTTGTTTACTTAACCCAACCACTAAATGTTAGAGTCCATAGATCTTCCTTGCTCTCAGCCCTGTATATGGTCCTAATCTTTGAATGTAAAGGAGGAAAAAAAGGAATACTAGGTGAAAAATACAGAGGTTCATACCACAAAATATTCTGCTGCAGCTGTGCATCACTTTCAGGAATGCAAAGCTTTTCCAAAGACAGTTCTAAAAAGAGAGGACCCCAGGAAAGAACTGTACATAAGACAAATCTTTAAGGTTCATAAGGAAGAAAATAAAGGCTTACGGGAAGCTGGCTGCCGCTGAAGAGTGATCTTAAGGATTTATATGGCAAAGAGAACCATCAAAAGTTCAGTAAATGGATCAAAATGCACAAAAATGTGATTTCTACATGTAGACTATTGTTTAAAAGAACTAGTTTCTCCTATGCTCCAGCTCTAGGAAGAAGTCTGATTAAAAGTAAATTCTGCCACTAATGGTGACTTCTGAATACCAAAAGGTTTTTTTTTTAATCCTCTGGGTATAAAATTAGAAGAAATACAAAAAGGTCTATTCTAAGTACGTGTATGATTTTCCATCCACACACACACACCCCAGGGTAAATTTATATTGAGTAGTTCATTTAATAGAAGCCTTCTTGAAAACCACAGCCCATATGGTAAGGTTTGTTTTACATGGGTCACTAATGTGGAAGGCTTTGATACCTTATGTTGAAAGTAGAGCAGTCAATTAATTCCATGAGTGTGAACTTGGCATCATATCCAATTTACCCTTAGGTGAAAGCTGCCAGCTTTCCAAATACTGGTTTCTAAATAAAATAAAATATTTAGTTCTCTGATTTGAAGTCAAAGCATATTGCTTTAATTCATGAAGGATGGACTAAAAAAAAAAAAAGTCTGTATATTTTTTCTCTTTTTGTTTCCCCTAAAGGAGTCCTGTGCAAAATTTGACTTCAAAAGAGTAGGAATTCTGCTTCCTAACCCTCTGCAGAGAGATGCAGGACTATCTTGCTCAGACCCTCTTTTAGTCAGGATAGGATGAGTTATGCTGCAGGAACAAACAATTCAACATCTTAGTGGCCCAAGGCAGAAAAGATTTATTCCTCCCTCATGCAATACATCCATCACAGATTGGCAGTAGTGTTCTTTTCTGCATAATCTCTCAGTGATCAATGCTGATGATGGCACAGCCACATTCCAAATGTTTTGTCTACACCAGAGAGAAATAACATTCTGGAGGACCTTGAACCTACAAGTAATGCCCAGGTCATCACCTCACTAGTCAATGCTAGTCTCATGACCCCACCAAAGAATGACAGGTCCAGAAATTCAATCTTTATCAGTCCAGAGAGGGAGGATAACTAGATTTGGGGAAGCTGTCTCAGTGACTACCACAGGTCCCCTTAAGAAAACCGACTTGAACCACGCAAATGCACAGTAGGCTCTGCCGTCTGGCCTGTGCGGTGCATTCCATAGCTCTGCAAAGGGTCCAGGTCACTTTTTTTAAATCTTCATCAGTTAATTCTTATTTCCTCTTTTCTTCATTTTAGAATCCTCTCTTTAAACATTTTATTTTGGATGCTACAGTCCATATGATCTAGAGATTTGCACATATGGGCAAACATTATAATAACCTGCAATTTTTTTTTTAAATTAGTAATAACATAAAGGCCACCCACTATCAATGTCATCAGAACATTTGGGGTGTGAGAGCACTATACAATTATCAGTACTTTTCGAAATCCCCTAGCTGAGTCAAATGTGCAAGAGATGTGAAGCCCTGTTCTAATGCCTTGAATTAATGGCTTCTGTCTCAGCATCAACATTTCAGAAGCCTTGAGTGTGAGAGGCCAAGTCCCTAAAGTCAGGTTTCACAAGTTTGAGCAAGAGGAGCTCTGCCTGCAGCCCCACACTGCATTCTCCTGCCGAGGATGATCAAATATACCAAACAGATTCAGTCAGCTGACACCTCTTGCCCTTCTTCCCATTGCCGTACTAAGCTGCCAGAAGACATTATTTATAGAAGTGAGATAAGAGAGTTAATTACTCGGTTTTAGAATTTTGAAGTCATCCTATTCCATTTAACTATTGTTGTATCAAATACCACCTCAAAATTTAGAAGTTTAAAATGATGACAATTATTTATTTTGCTGACAAATCTGCATATGACCCTGCTCTAGGTCGCATCGCCTGGAGTGGCTCACCTGAGGCTGTACTGGCTACACCTACAGTAACTCTCACACATGGCTGGCAGTGTGGGCAGCCTCGAGAAGCAGGAAAAGGCAAGAAATGGATTTTCATTTCTAGACCTCCAGAAATGATTGTAGCCTCACAAAACTGGCATCGAACATCTGATCTCTAGACCTGTAAGATAATGTATGTTGTTTTAAGCCATTAAGTTTGGGCTAATTTGTTACAGCAGCAATAGGAAACTAATGCAGTGATTTACTTTTAATATCTTATAGTTGAACTTCAAAATAACTTGATTTTGGATTTCCCGTGTTTTGATACAATTTTTATTTTTAATTAGATAAATGTATATTCTGTATGAAAATGGACTAAATTGGGACAGGCTATGATTTTGCAGCATCTACACATAGTAAAACATTGAAAAGACTTGTAGAGAAAATTTAGACGTGTTTTATCTTGTTAAAATATCTGTCAAGTAAAAGCATTATGAATGGAAGTGAAAAGATAGTACTCTTGAAAATATTTGGGCTGAAATACTTATAAAGTTCAGTATGAAAAAAGTGCAAATTGATAATACTACTTTTAGCAACTTTGCCTGAATTACCAGATAGCTTAGCACTTGAAGGGAGAGAGTTTGTGAACTAACAATATTATGGTCTCGAATTGGTCACAATATTAATGGTCTAATATTGGTCAGCATAAATGTGGTCAGAAAAGCGTCAATTGAATGCATCAATATTTACATATTTACTAGTCATAAAATACAACCTTAAAGAAGATGTAATTTTAGGAAGAAAATAAGACTGTTGAAATGAAAATTTTTTAAAAAAATTGCCAGTAACATGTTGCCAGAGAGAAAATTCCTGGAAAATCTGAATGAGATATGGAAATATGTCCATTCTACTCATGCTATTTTAAATCTTTCTATGATCAACATAAAATTTTCTTTTAATATAATGTATATGATTTTATGTTACTTTTTCCCTGTGAATGATTTTATTTTTAAAAATAGCTTGTGAATAGGTCCACCAATATAATAAAATTAACTTGTAACTCAATAAATAACTTTGAAAAGTTATATGATTTAAATTTTCAGTACCACCTTTAACTCACAAAATATCTGTCATAAATTATATGAACACACATTCATGATTAGTAATGACAATTTATCTTTTTAAATTAGTAACCGAAGCCTGTCAGTTGGAATTGGTGTGATGCACACATAATGCATCATTCCATCCAACAAGCTGTAATATTCTGTCGCTTACAAGGGAAGTGTCACTTGCCAAAATGTATATTGTATATCTTACAGCTGGAGCAACTGAGCTACCAGGATATTTCCCCTCTATTCAAAAAAGTCTCCAGTTCTTTTCCTCTTCCTAATTTCACCTGGACCAACACTCCACCTCTCAGTTCTCAGGGTTCAGAGTGCGAGAGGGCATCACAATCACCTGCCGTACTTGCAAAAACGCATTTCTCGGGCCTTACTGTGGAGGCTTTCGATTCAGTAAATTTGGACTAGAACCAAGGAATCTGCATTGCTCGTAGCTCCCTTCAATGATTCTGATGCAGTTCTATTGTTGGAGGACCACAATTTAAAGACGACAAAGTCAGGTGTATACCCTTTCTCCACTTCCACACGGCTGTGAGAGTGATTCTTCCAACATCACAGTGGCACCTCACTGCCTGCTGAATTTAGCTTAACGTACTTGGTGGCATATACAAGAACCTTTACCGAGGTGGCCCATGACTGGGTGTCTCCACCTCCTCTGCACTTCGTTCAGCCTCCATCTGCTGGGGTGCATGGCCTGATGGTAGACCGCTCGCACCTCCGCTGTGTATGCACACGGCCTTAAGTCCACCTGGGCTGTAGCAGAGCTTAGGAAGCTCCCGAGACTCTCACAACTTGGAGACTCCTGAAAAAACCCTGATAGTCTGCCTGAATATTGCTTGCTCCAGATGGGCCCTCGGGTGAACAGAGCTTCTGGCCCTACCTGTTGTCGCCGAGTTGCCCCTTTAACTGACAGTTCTCTAAATCAAGTGAACCCCTTTCTGCAGGGACAGCTAATCTGGTGGGCTTTACAGCTGCCCTGCCTGCTGTGAATGAATGACCCCACAGACAGAACTGGGGAGAGAGCAACAGCCCTGGGATGTAGGCCACAAACTCAAGTTCTTACCCAAGCTGCAGGAGTTTTCATGAATAAACCCTGCTCGGTTTGTTGCCTGCTTTTGATCATATTCTAGAGTGCTGAAAAATGGTTAGTTTGGACCATTTCGTCCAGCATTACAGTTGCTTTGGGAGGCTCACAACAGATCTTAACCCCATGAACCCGTTGGAACAGCTACACACACACACACGTGCGCATGCACATGTACACGCACACTGCACGCCCTTGTCTCTACAGTACTATTGATCATCAGTGAAGCATGTGTTTGGAATAATGTGTGCCCTGCAGGACGGGCTGGGCCACACAGAAACACTCACCCTTCTTGCAACCACCAGACCCATTCGTGTGGTGGCTGGCCAGGGCGCGAAGCATCGTCTCCCCGGGCATCTCATTTTTCATTCCAAATTTCAAAGGCCCCTGGCCCCTCCACCACATTCTAATTAGTAGCACATTCTAAATGCCTGAGCTGACAAGTGCCTCCAGCTCACCTGTGAGTTTATGAGCGCTGCAACTGTACCTGCTCAAAGAGCAACAGAACCCACTGCAACGCTTCTGGAGCTTCCAGGGTGCTTTAGAAATCTTTTCCCTCCACAAAGTTTCATGTGCTCACACTGAAGACATACTGGGGAAAGTGTCCACAACAACAAAAAGATAAAGAATTGTTTAGACATAAAAACAGTCAAATCTTTTTTAGGTATTGCCTAAGCGGATCTGATTAGCTCATGAGAATAACTCCAAACCCTCGCCAGAACATAACAGGTTTTCTACATAGATCTAGTTAGAAAGAAAGCAAAACTACATACAGTTGTTCCAAGGCTGGGAAATTCTATGCAGATCTGACAGCAGCTGTTTGCATGCCAAATAGTTCCAGCAATTTCTAATTAAATCCAGCTCAGGAGAAATTTTATGATCCATGTCACATGATTTCTATCTGTATCTGAGATGCTTTCTCGACCTGTTTCGAAAGCCCCTCCTGTGAAATTTGTCTATTTTCTTCATCTTAAAGGGCTAATTAATGCAGAAATAAAATATTTTATATTTGTGAGGTTGGAGCATTCCCAGGTGTAACCACCAAAGCTGTGAATAGGGGATCCCCAACTTTTTAATGCTAAGGAATGAGAAATTGGGGTGATTGGGATGAAAGCTCCTCGTGCACCCCGTTCCTGCGGCTCCACTGTAGGGTCTCTGCATTTAAGTGAATGTCATGCACGTTTGTGCTTTTGTGATTTTGGTTCATGATTCCCTAAGAATCCTAATTATAATAACATATTGGTACAACCTAATAAAGCACTGCCATGCAGATAATCTCATTTACAACTTAGAACGACCATGAAAAATAGACTGGGAAGATATTGTTATCTCCAGCTTAGAACTTAAAACACTGAAGCACTCAAAGACTAAATGATTTCTTGATCAATGTTAAGGTCACAGCCAGTAACTGGCAGAAAAGAGCTTGGCAGTCAACTTTCTAACTCCCAAACCGTGGCTTCTTCCACTTGGCCCACTCTCTCTATCACCTCATTAGCTGGACAGACATATCAAACTGTTTCTCAATTCAAAAGTACCATTTTGCCCAAAGAGTGCCTGTTTATTCTGCAGGAAAATTATCCATATTCTTGATAACCTGTATATGATTCCAAATTACATTTTCCATCTCTCAACAGAAATATAGAGATGAACTCTACATGAGGCTGACTGAAATGGAAGCCCGAGACAGACCAGCATTAGTGAATACTAAGCATACTTAAAGTTAAGAAGTATTCTTGCCTGAATTGGACAGGAGTTTCATTTCTCTGGGACACGATTCCCAAAAATCAATCTATAATAAACATTTGCAAAATCCTTGAGGCCAAAGACTGAAAAGAATTTATTTCATGCTGAAATAGAGGTCTGGCTGTGAATAAGATTTCCATCAAGGTAAACAGAATAACAACCCACGGCCTTTTACACATTTATTCAGGCGATTAATGCTTGTTTCCATGTGATTCCACATTCCTAGACTATTGGTAAGTGTTTGAGGGGACTACGTCGTTATTAACGAGATCAACCCACATGAAAATATGTAATGGGACCAAATTTGATGGAGGCACTTGACTGCCGCCCTATTGGATTATTTTCTGAGTTTATTAGTCAGGATAATTAACACTAGTTGTTGCAACAGATAAACCCACAAATCAGTGACAGAACACCAAAAAGTCTATTTGTCACTCACACAAAATGTGATGTTGTGTGATCAGCTCTGGAAGCAGGGTTCAGGGACCTGAACTGCTCTCGAGGGATGTTTTCAGATGCCAGATCTAGACGTAGCACGCGTCACTTGCATGCGCATCGCACTGGCTGGCGTCAGAGCCCCAACCCCACAGCAAGAGATTTTGAGGAATGTGGTCTTCTGTATTCTCATGCAAAGCAACTGGCATGGGAAGCACCAAGCATCATTTCTGCCCACGCTGAAAGAGAAATTTCTATGCGACTGGGCTTTCTATGCAACCCAATCGTTCCAGAAGCACCAAATGTTCTAGTTTGGAGAAATAATCCAAGAGGAACTTTGTAACCCTGTCAACAGGAAGTTACTAACCTTAGAGGGGTTTCTCTGTTGAATAGTTACTCTCGAAGCCTCAAGCTCCTACTGGGGGGAGGGAGGAGATGCACAGGGAGGAAAGTGTAATGAGGAGAAGGAGCTGGGGAAGGTTTAGCTATACAGCCCTATCATTTCAATGTCAATCCAATAAAAATTTTCTGCAAAATATATATATATACACATACATATCTATGTCTATCATATGTACATATGTATACACATATGTATGTACATAATTATATGTATATGTACATATAGATAGAGATAGAGGTGTAGGTATAAATAGATATAGATAATATAGATGAAACAGAGAGAGATATAGACATAGAGACAGAGATGGATGATGATAGATGATAGATAGGTGACAAATAGATATAGAGATACAGTTATAGATACAGGTACATGTAATTAAATATTTTGCTGAGCTGACCAGGGCAAGCTTTGCCATATAATTTGAATGACTGTCTTGGAACCATAATTGTTTAGGGAATTCTGGATTCCCACAAAGGGTTTTTGTTCTACAGCATCCAAATGCACTAAATGTTCCAAAAATCTCCCTCTCTGATAGTGTCATCTATGCCCTTTTGTAAAATAGTGACAGCGGGTACACCCACGTTCTTATGTCATTTGCAGTTCTATATTTTTAACTGCTTTTCTCGGGATTGAACAAGAAAAGATTTCAGTGTGCAGATGCCTGATTTTACTCGTCCCTCAGTCCTTTGGATGCTTTTCCTTGGTGTCTATGCAGTCGTCACTCTGTAGATGTTAGAATCCATTATCTTATGAATTCAGTTTTTTTTTTTTAACTTTGTTCCTTATACAGTCACATTGTTTTGTCTTTTTTAAAAAATCCTTTTCGAAGAAGACGCAGCTAGGCTTAGTCATCCATATCTTCCCTGTGTTAAACCTGTTTACAAAGAACTGAGACCTAAAATAATTTAACCTTCCAGAACGCATCTAAGGCGAAAGTGCGGATAAAACGCTGACACCGAATCCTGGTCGTACGTGTTGTTTTGCAGTTTAGCTGCTCAACTTTTAAAATCCACATGCATCGGACTCTTTATAAATATAATATGCATTGAAATTTTGAAATAAATAAGGCCGATCAGTTCTCAGTACTTCCGTTCAGATGTTTACTATACATATTTCTTTCCCCAAGAGTGGAACAATGAATGTGAACCTATTAGAAACAGAATTTCAGTTTCTTATAACATGCAGTCCAGTCCACGTTGACACAGACAATATCAAATTTTCTCCCATCTCAAAAATGTTTCATGTTCTGTGGCATGTAAGCATGTCAAGAGACAATTTTCTGCCAATAGGAGAGTATTGCACATTTCATGTTCAAAGTGGAATTAGTTCTCTATGATGACAATGCCGTACCATTGGGAATTTTGAATTTATTGCAGATAAAATGAAAATGGTCACTAAAGTGGGTGGCTGTATCTATTTCCCCACTTTCCAGAGAGCACCTTTTTTGGCTTAGAAAAATATCTATTAGAAACCAAAGAACTCTGTTAGGTCATTTAACCACTCATATATTTTCACATACTTTAGGTTATTGTATATTTTAAAGAAATAAAGGGAATTCTTATGAGCAGCAGAAAGGAAATGATGTCCAATTTTTTTCACAATTGTTTGATTTGACTTAGAATATATTAAGAATTAGCACAACAATGCAGGGCAGGGCAGCATTTTCTAAATCATTTGTATGGAACACCTAATACCATTAGAAACAGGATCCCTGGTCAAAAACAGTTGGACTGCTCGAATAAATCGAATGAAATAAATTCTTTTATTGAAGGACTTTTCAGAGCCCATAATAAACTAATGTACATTGAGACTTTCCCAGATATATGGTCTACGAATGCTATATTTTCTAAACTTACTTGGCCACCATAAACCTTTTGTGGCAAAGCTCTATCGCATCTTGAGTCTATAGTATTCTACAGAATAGAGTTTGGGAAAGCTTTAGTAGAGACATTACAGTACCCTCTTGAATTTCCTAGAAAATTCATCCTCGATATGTCTACACAGTATTGAAGAACCTCAGCAGCTAGATGGGAAAATAAATCAGAACCAAGTAGTTCAATGTGGAAGAGTTGCGTCCACACAGCAAAAATTTCTTTAGTTACTACAATGAAGTACCAGTGCCATCTAAAGGTAAGTACCTAATTATGAAAATAACCGAACTGAGGCATAAGTAAACTTTAAAAAGTAACAAAACGGCTATATGCAAACTAATATATATCTCTCAGACACACCTGCCATTTATTCTTTTTGCAAATAATTAAAAAGTCCTCTACATAAATCAGGCTTTGGGCCAGTCACCAAGGGCATAGTCATGACAGACCCCAAATTCCCACCCACACAAAGGTTTTGGAGGTCCCTGGTAGTACCATCTATGTGTTATTTATATTTCTGCTCCTGCTCCTGATAATATATACCAGGCTTACGTGAGGTTTACCACAATAGCGAGGCCATTATAATGACCTACAGTGAGAGAATACCAGAAATATGTTAAAGCTGAACATTTCCTACTAAAAAGTTATGGATATAATTCAGAATGCAGATGATTAAACATTTTATTCTTAAATCTTTATAAATACACATATGGTACTCTCTAAGCCATTAGTGTAGTTAGAGCCAAAAATGAGATTTTTATCTCAAGTTTCTGTTAAGTTTACAAAACAACTTTACAGGTTTCCTCTAGATACTTTCCATCTCAAGAAACCATGAAGCTATTATGTTTAGGAAATGTCACAATATTCCCCCCACACCATAAAGGAACTGCATTACTGTGCTATTTCCAGGCAGAGTCATACATTTTCCAAACAAAACATGAGCTAATCTAAAAGTCTTCTTTTCGGTATGTAAACTTTCCATGTTTTCCATGCTTGCCAGATTAGAGATGGGGCCAAACAGACTGCAACATGAATGGAATGTAATTTACTTTTGTAATGTAGAAAATTGCCATCCTTTTTATCAGGTGTAAGGGCAGGGTAATGTGGGGAAAGGGGATGAAATTGGATTGAAGTCTTTCTTCTTTCCGGTTTGAACCACTCCCCTTTGTTCATCCTAAACTTTAGGCTTTACTACCAAGAAATGGAAGAAAAACAAAGAAGAGCAGCAATTGTAATAAAGGCGCCTAGATATAGTTGGGATGGGCAGGGATGAGCATGTGCAGGAGTACCTGGGCAAGTGGGACTGAAAGGGGACGCACCTTTAGAAGATGAAGGATGACACTGGCTTTCTTCTTACTTCTATGTCTTTATTACGGTAGCCATAAAAATCCTTCTTTGGAGTGACAAATAAGTCAGATAATTCATAATCTACTGACCCCTGACTGGCTGTCTCTATCTATGTGTTTGCCTGACTGGTTCAGTGACTGAAGCTTCCTTGATCAAACTCATACAAGGTCTGTTTTCTGCTTCAGGATCTCTATCATTTCCATTTCTCTAGAGGCTGCAATCTAGTGGTCAATGGCCAAGTCTGACATGATGGGCTTTTGCTGGGCCTGGCTTTTCTTTCCCACTTAATCTGTAGATCAAAATAAAAGTCAGGATGTTTCAAATAAAGTCCAAGCTTCTGGCTTCTTTTGGAGAACTGAACTATCTCAAAACCTTGGCCTCCACATTTCTACAAAGGACAACCTGCTGTGGCTCAGGACCCTGAGAGCTCTAATTCCATCTACATCTACCACTCATGTAACATCTGCAGATGTGCTTAAGGAAGGCCAGCTTCATGCATGTGAATCCGCTGCTTGACTCCTGGAGTCAGTAACCATTCATCTCCGCGGCAGCTGACACTCAGCATACAGAAGTGACCTGTGAAGGTAATTCCTCCATCCTTGCTGACTTAGGTTCTCTTCAAAGCTCATCCAGCCAGAATGCTCTGGTCTTCATGTCCCCAGCCGTCTTCTGGACCTCAACTTGTCAAGTGTTTCTTCTTTCCTGTTTCTTCCCCATTTTCCTCTCCATTGATTCTCTCCTATACACAGTTTTCATCTTGAAAGAAAAATAAAGCACCTTCCTTTGTACTTTGTCTCCCTCAAGCATAAGTGTGCCTTGCTCTTTGCAGTTTTTCACGCATCGTTCACTTCTCAAACCACAGCAGACCCTGGAGACTACTTTCACTGAAGTCACCAGTGACCTCTTTTTCCCAACCCAAGGGACAGTTTTCATTCCTTACTCCATTAACCTTGGTGCAACATCTGCCACGGATGAGTATTGAGTTCTACCTTGAAATGCTGTTATTTCTTAGATTCCACAGAAGAACCGTCTCCTGGTTTTTATTCTCATCTTTAAACGTTCGTTGTCCCCCTGTCCCAATTTCATCAAAGATTTAAAGCGTTTTTCAATTTTTAAAACATAAAATGCTAAATGCTTTGTAGCCTTCAAACTTCCTGTCTTTCAATGCCCCTTTGAGTTCCATTTAATAACGTCACACCCATTTTTCAATGATAAAATATCTTTGAAGAGGTTGAACAAGCTTTACAAGTTCATTAATCTAACGGAAGCAGAGTAGGGACTCAAATCCGGGTCTTTCATGCAACTGACCCCCACAGCCTTTAGTGCTGCTCTGTCCTGCCTCCTCTTCCTCAAAGCTTCTTGGTGATTCCCAGGTGTAGATCTCAGTTCTCTTCTCATTTTACCTGTTTCCAGGTGCGATTCCAATGATGCCCATGGGTTCGCAGCCACCTTCATGCTGAAGTTCTCCAACCTTGCGCCTCCCTTCCAGGCTTCCCTTCCAAGAACTGAATCCATGTGTTGTACCCCATGTTCCATATTTACCTTTATCCTAACATTTCTAATCGTTTCATGAGTATATGACTGTTTTCTTATGGGGCAATAAAATCCCCAAGGGAAACATGTCTTATCCTCTTACGTCCCCTCTTCCCAGTCTGGAGCCTGGCGCATAGGTGTTTAATGAATGTTAAATAACCGAATGAATGAGAGGATGTCTGACTGCTGCATGAACGTCTCTACTCCGACCATCCACAGTCCCCTCTCCTCTCTTGTCTATATTTAAAGCTCGGCATGCTTCAAACTTTACTCTTGGTCATTTTCCCCACTCTGTCTGATTCTGTCCCCTAAATCCTTCATCTTAGAGCATGGTACAAACATCTACCCAAGCACCTGAAGCCAAAAATCTGAGTAGCAATCAGTTTCTACTCCCAACCCCAATGATTGATCAAAATATCCAGTTAATTTACCTCATAAATATATCTCGAACTCGCTCGCCCACTCTCAGACATATTTGTGGCGCGGGTTCCATCATTCCACGCAGGACAATTGCAACAGTCGGCTCCCTGGCTCCGCAGCCTCTTCCAATCCATTCTGCACGGGAGCATTCGCTTTCTCTTTCCTTTCCTCGCTCTCTGCTCTTTACCTTTCTCCAAGTTTGCCAACTCTTGCTACGTTCCTCCTTAAATCAAGCATATAAGGTTCTCTATGATCGGGCCTTTGTTTATTTGTTGACTTTCTATCCATCGTATCTCTCTTAACATATTGCATTTGGTAATTCTGAACCGTTAGCCTTCCTGGCTCCTCCCCTTCCTTCCCAAATCCCCTCACACATCTGATCCTCCTAAAAGACGTTATTCGTTCTTAAGTCTCAGTTCAAGGATTGCTTTCTCTAAGCAGCCCTTCTTATTTGGATACTCTTCATTCTCTTTCATCTGTGCATATATATTTCCATTTTAATAATTATCATATTATAAAGTAATTATTTCTTTGCCTATTTCCCTGTGAAATCAGTAGAAGGCTGAATGTTAATTTTCTCTAAGTATTTCGCTTTAATGATTAATTTCTATTCATTGATTCTTACGATGATCACGTGATGTGAGTAGTGATGTTCCTTTTCTTGTTCTGGCAGATAATAAAATTAATGAGATTCATAGAGGCAAGCACTTAAATCCATATCTTGTGATCCTTAATCTCACACACTTTTCATTACATCACACCATATTTGAAGTATTAAGCAGTCAGACTAGTGTTATATCTTAAGCATTAAGAACCAAGTGCACATAATATATACAATATTAGCAGAGATTTCATTTATATCCACTTTCACCTATGGAAAGAGCAGTCCACAGGGTAAACTCAATTGATTGACAACATGCATTCAATTGCATATAATTAAAAATTATGTGATCATTTTCAAGTAAATGGCATTGTAGTTTGAGAACAGAAAGTAACCACATTTCTCTCTCTCTCTCTCTCTCTCTCTCTCTCATAAGATCATATACATGTATTAGAACAGAGGTAATAGAAGACACCTTGCTTTTGTCTCAGGAGAATATCTGGCATGGTTAAACCATACAGCAAAGGAAACAGATTTCATTCAAAAGCACAGCCTTTCATTCACTTAATCCTTACATTCCCTCACTGATATATGTCTTGTTTGCTTTTATTATGATTGGATGTTTTTTCTTAAGATTTCTTATATTTAAGTCTTTACTTTTTTTCACAAAGGCAAGACAGGTAATGACTATTTAGAATTTAAATGTATGTTAGCTTCCTCTACTAGAAAGGCTAAAAATACTCAATTTTCATGGCTGCTTATAGATAGAAATAACCATGTGACATGGTTCTGGACAATTACGTGTTCCTAGAAGTCAGTGGAGGAAATTTCCAAGGAAGCTTTTTAAAAAAGGCCAGACCTAGTAGCTTGGCCCATTTTGTCACTTAGGCTTTTCCTCCTTTCCCCTTTCGCTGCTTGAAAAGGCGTGGCTTCCATCCACGACGATGAGAACAAATGTTTCTCGAAATAGTGGCAAAGCAAAAATGTAGGAGCCCAGGCCCTTGTTGGCATAGGTAAGCAGCTATACCAACCTTGAACTTACCTATTGAGGATTTATTATCATGGGTGATGGTCAGTCTCCTCCAGTTTAAGCCACTGAGTTGAGTTTTCTGTCTTTGTAGATGAGGTCATGCCTGACACAAATGTTCTTATGCAAGAAATACTCTTCATCTCTGCAATTGAACGGGAGAGGATGAATTTCAGGACTCATCGCCAAGGTGTTCACTTTATCTCGCTTTGGAAAATAAAATAGTAGCACTAGAAGAACTAGGAGAATAGTAGCACTAGAAAACCACTGCATTTTAGAATTTAGGAAATTACAGCCTAGAATGGTTTGGGAGTTTGTTCAAGACCACTCTGCTGTTGATGCTTGAATGAGGATCCTGGTGTCCTGAGCTCCACTCTGGATGCTTCCCCGTATCTCTGAAATTACAGAGAACTTTTATGCATGAGACCGCCAAAATCCTGATTAGAGTCTTGCATATACACATCATTAATGTATTTTGACAGACCCAAGTTTGCAAAGTCAGTGTTGAGGAGCCTTAGGAGAAAAATAAGACTTATTAAGGAGCGGAAAATTAAGCTCATAAGGAAAATCGCAAATGATTTTGATATTTTTATAGCTGGTGGAAGAACGAGGCAGGATTTCACCATCTGGAGCAGAAGAGAAGCTCTGTCAGAGCACAGGTCTCCTCTGCTTCATCTTCCTCTCCATTCATGGCACGTAGAACAATGCAAGCATGTGGAGGATAATGAATTAATGCTAATTGAATAAAATAATTAATAAAGGAATGGTGAATAACCATATATAATATAATTTCCATGAGAATAAGACTAAGGAAAATCATCTTGCTAACACATAAAGGACTTTAGGCAGGTTAGAAAGGGAGGTATTTACATATGCAGTGAGTGATTTACATATGCTGACCATGAGAAGATCACTAAAAAGAGTCAGACAGAAAAAGGAAGATTAATCATAAAGGAGCAATAATTAAACAGGCAGTTGATCTCTCAATAGTGATAAGGGAAGGTCAAATAGTGGATTAATATCTTCAAAATGCTATGAGAAAATAACCATTAACTAAGAATTCTATCCATGGCTAAACTATCAGTCAAGAATAAAGACAAAAATAAAGAGAACATGTAATAATATAATAATACAGTAAAAGATGTATATCATAAACTAATGAAATGATCTCAGAAGGGAGGATGGAGATCGCTAAGGAGGGGTGAGCACAGGAAATGGTAAACGCATGGTTAGATCTAAACAGTTTCAAACAATAATAATAATATTTGATTATAGCACTTTAAAAGGTTGAAATAATTCATCAAATAGAAATAACTTTTAAGAGAGAACTGGTTAGTTTTAAACTGTTCTAAGTTTCTTATATTACATGACAAGAAAATAAAGATAATGAATAACTTTAGACTGTGCTAAATTGGTTATTCATGTTAATATTTTAAGGGTATGCACTAAAATGATGTGAGTAAAATATATAACCTCCAGGAAAATAAAGAGAAAAAAAAATTTAAAAAGTCACTAAATTTAAAAGGCAAGAAATAAGCAAAACAAAATCCAGGTGACTGTGTTGTAATAGACAAATTTGACACATTAAGACACAGGCTAGTTGAAATGAAGGCATGGGGAAAAGAACAAACCAACTAAAAGAAAGTCAGCATGGCTATGTTAGCAACAGACTAAATAGACTTTCTGTCACAAAGCATTATTAGTAGTAAAGATTTACCATGAAGATATGATATAAATAAATAAATATATAAATACTATTGTATATGCTTAATAATAAGAGTTCAGCATATATATATATATATATATATAAATTGAGAAACTCACCAGGAAAATATAACACCAGCACGGTGGGAGAATTTAACATACTTCTTAGTAATTAATAGATAAAACTGAGATGAATATGGATATCTGGGAATTAAACAATATAAGGACATAGCAATAAAAAGAAAAGGCAGTTCCTATCAGAGAATGCACATACTTCGCAAGCATGCATGGAACTTTTATGAAAACTGACCACGCGTTCAACCATAAACCAAGTACTCGTGAATTTCAAAATATATATTTCTTACTGAGCATGTTCTTAGACAATGAGGAAATTAAATTAGCAATTAGCATTAAAGATAAAATTAACTTAACTCTACCTCCTTACTTGAAAATTTTAAAACACAATTCTTCATGACTCATGACTCAAAAAATTTATAATGGAAACGTTAAGACACGTAACACTCTGTACAACACAGCAAAACTGTGGGATGAGGCTAAGCCATTAAATAAAATGTATATTCTTAAATTCATATAGTAAGTGAGAAAAAGAAAGACTGGATTAAGAAGGTAAGGGTTTATAACTTGGCGTTGAAAAAAGAATGGAATGAATCTGAGGAACTTAGAAGGAAGAAAATAGTAAAAATAAGAGACATTCTTGGAATAGTTAGTAAAAATTTAGTAGAGGCAATCAATAAATCCAACATGATTTCTCTGAATAAGCCAATAAAATAGTCAAATTTTTGATAAGGGTCACAAATAAAAAAAAGGGAAGTTATCAATAAACAGTTCAAATAAAAGGTGATACATAACTACCACACAGTATAGTTTTAAAAATAGAAAATATTATAAACATATATTGATTTATACATTTGAATACTTGATAAAAATTTCTAAAATCTTGAGAAAATATCACTTATAAAAACTGAATTAAGTCCATCACCAAATTGTCCACTATATTTGTGAGTCTATTTTTGATTAGTTTGTTCTTTTTTGTTCCCTAGATTCCACATATAAGTGAAATCATATGGTATTTATCCTTCTCTTGTCTGGCTTATTTCACTCAGCATAATAACCTCTAGGTCCATCCATGTCGTTGCAAATGGTAGGACAGGGGTGGGGGAGGGTTGGGAGCCTGGGAGAATGGGATGAAGTTGGCTAACAAAGTACAAATTAGTAGTTGATAGTTGGTCATGGGGATGGGGAGCACCACAGAGGGAATGCAGTTAGCTTTAATATGATGACTACGTAGAGGAACAGGGAAGGGAGGGAGGTGTTGGGGGGATCATTTTATGAACTATATAGATGCCTAACCAACATACTGTATACTTAAATAAATAAATTTTTTAAAAACCTGAATTAAGAATAAAAGAAAACCTGAGTAGCTTTAAAATCTTTAACTAAATTGAGTCCACAATAAGAAATATACCTATCAAAATACCACCAGGCCCAGAAGCAAGCAAATTCTACCAAGTATTCAAGGAGGAAAAAAATTCCAATCTTACAAAATCTTTTTCCAAAGAGCAGAAAATTAGAGAATGCTCTTCAGCTGATTTAATAAGATTTGTATAAGCTTGACACCAGAACTAGATTTTAAAAAGCGTAAGCTACAAAATTACAGATTGAAAGTCAAAATCATGAACAAAATAGTAGAAGCTGTATCAACAATTATTACAAATGAATGCTGCTATTCTCTGACCCAGCCAATCCAGATGCACAGAAGCAGACAGAGAGCCTCTCACTTGGGCCTGGTGGAAGGTGGGCGGTGGGAGTGGCTGAGTGAGCAGGATTCAGAAGCCCCGTCACTGCCACGTGTTTCGTCTCAAGCTATCCCTTGTGATGCATCTCTTCCCCTCTGCTTTAAAGCTAAGGACATTGAGATTTGGAAATATGAATTGATCTTCTCAAATTAGAGAACTGGTAAGTAGTAGAGCAGGGATTCAAGTTCAAATCATCTGATTCCAATTTTAGCTTTGTTTTCTTTGCACAGTTGTGTACTGGTAAATGTTTAATAACTAGCTCTCGAGGAAAAATAGGCCTTATTTGTAGCATTTGCTGACTTCTGTGGTGTAAATGCCCCCATGGCTGGTGTCAAGCTACCACACGATGTCACTGAACACACAGTTGGGGAGAGAGAGAGAGAGCGAGTGCACGCGGGCTGCAGCCACCCACCGCCCCAACTGCCTTCAGTCCTGGTATTTTTCTGCCTTTGTTTATTAGTCCCTGTTTGTTCCTTAAACACGGATTTCTAGCTTCCTTTGCATGCAGTAATCCACAAACATAATTTGTTCCATAGATATTTACTGATCACTACAATTTCCTGGTCATTTTTCTTAGTGCTAAAATATAATAGTTAAAAAAAAAAAAAAGGCTCACCCTCTGGAAACATACATAGTAGAGGGGACCCATAGAAAACACAAAGTAAATTATATACTCTATTAGAAGGTGGTGATTGCTCTGGAGAAGATCAAGCAGGAAAATAGTAAAGGAAGAGCTGGATATTAGGTGTCAGTTTTAATAGGGTGGATGCAGTAAACCTTATTGGGAAGGTGATACTTGAGAAAGGACTTATGGGGATAAGGATGGATGGCTTATGGATGTCTGCTGAGGACACTCCCAGATACAAAGAAGAATGGACATAAATGTCACGAGGCACTATCATACCCTGGTGTGATCGATGGCAGCAGGAAGCAAGCACGGCCAGTGCAGAGAGGGTGCAGCCAAGAATAAGTAGGAAATGAGGTCAGAGAGAAAATGGAAACTCACATCACATAAGGCCTACAGGCAACTGAAGGTTGAAGGCCTTTTTGTTTTACATGGGGTGAGGTTTCCACAGAAATTCTTCTTTATCAATTTTTCCTCGTGTATCACATGCCATTTCCATCTGCAGCTTATGTCTTCCTTCATTTAGGGGAAAGTTTCCTATATTATACCTCCGTGTACTTTCTTTTCTGTTTCGCTACTTCAGTTCCCTAATTAAAGGAAAGCAATTATTCTTACATTGATAAAATTTCACAAGATTTTGTTGATTATCATTCTTTCCTTATTCCTGCTTCTGGCTCTTAGTCTGGCCGTTACTGAAATCTATGCAGAAACATTTGTAGTTCTTTCCTTGGCTGCCAGTTTTAAACATTTTTACTGTAAAATTATATTTTTTTTCTAGTTTAATTGCTATTAGTAAATTTTAGCTTTTTTTTTGAACTTTTTAAAATTTATTTTGACTGAGATTGGAAAAAATGTTTGTGATCCAGAATTATTCTTCCACTTTGACCCAGATATTTAGTTAATGTTTACTAAAAATATTTAGCCCAGAAATGATAACACTATCCTACATAATAAGTAGCACACGTATCACCGGATCATCCAGGGATTATTGGAGATGGTGCCTTCATAGTAACTTTTATCACCGGAATAAAAGAATTTGGGAGATAATGAATAAATACTTTCAAATGCCTTGACTCTAAAGAAAAAAATCTCCTTCTCCCAGAAAGTCTTTATCTCCTCTATTTGTTTTAGAAGAAGCTGTTCTGCTCAGGACTAGGAACGTACATTTTCTGGACTCCTGGAATTCACAGAAGAGCTAAGTAACTATTTAGTAGGCAGGCTCTACCTTCCTTTTCCCCGTCCCCTTCAATTACAGTATTTTGACACCCAGAAGACATTCATCATGACAAGAGCACTCATTTTCAAGAAGTGTAATATTACAGCATCCATTGCCTATCTATTTTAGGTAGCTGATGGTCTCTAAGATCCATGGTTTAGTATATTGGTCTGCTCAATTTCTCAAAGATTTCTCTTACCAGTTTATAAGAAGAGACAAAGGAAATAGGAATGTGTCAGGAGATTGGATCAAGGAAAAGGAGTTTTTATTAAATTCAATTTACTCAGTAATTTTTCTCAATGTCACTCTAAAATATTGAGGGCTTTCCCATGGGGTTTTGGAAGATTCTCCATACGTCAGCCCTCTGGTTAGTACATGGCCTATGGGTGTCTTGTTTGGGGCATATTCATCTTGAGTATGAGTCGATTGAAATTATATTATTTGATGAATGTCTATTTAGTATTTTTTGGCATTATTAGGCAATTTCCATGGTAAGAGTTGCAAAATAAGCAATTTTCTAATCAGAAACATACTGCAATAACTCTCGTTTTAAGTGCTCAATGTCGTTTGAAGTCATTTTCTAAGTGACAGGGCTAACACCTCTCCATAGCACATCTGATACAGGGCTGGATGGAGACCAGAAGTGTAAAGCACAGAGGGTTCTAGAAAGCTCTGGACTGTGCCATTCAAGGTGGGAGGATTTGCTTCTCTGGTAAGCAGTGGAAAGATCCTCTGTGGATTAAGACCTTTAGTTTCTCTTAAAGGATGAATGGATATTATAAGTCCCAAGGATTCAATAAAACCTTTATAGCTTTAGTACAGCAGAGCATCCATCAGCCAATTCTGTGATTTTACTGTGTTTGTCTTTTGCAGAAATTCATGTGAAACCTCAAATGTTCCTTTTACGAGTTCTTTTGTTATACACACATGTTTTTGGTTAAATTAGTGGTGGTTCAATCTGGAAAAGATATCTGTAATTAGAGTCTAATTTTTGGAGTTAAAAGGAGAGAGTTAGCACATTTTCTATCAACTTTTCCTCCCAAAAACTTGCTTTACCTTCAAGGACAGTGGCTCAAAACAGCAGCTTCCAGGACTCTTGAGAAAATATTTTCACTTACTGCCATATTGTTAGAAAAAGAGGAGACTTCTAGAAGTTTTAAAGAACTTTGTTTGTTTGTCTCCTCAAAACTCAAGTGGGTACTCATTATATAACAGTTCGTATCACTTTTATGGTGTGTTAGCTTTCAAAAGCCACATACATAATCAAATCTGATTCTCAAGCCAGTAATTTTACGTTGTAGGATAACGTTATTATTATGCAGTTATTATTATTATCTTCATTTTTTTTAAAGACAGAGGACTAGAAATATTATGCCTTTTATCAAAGTAAGAGAGAGAAGGTGAAAACTTGCCTCTCAATGTAGAAAACTAATTCCTATTCCCTTCTCCATGTGTGATCTCAGAATCAAAAGGTATAAGGTGATGATGTCTGAGCAGAAAGATGGCAGAAATGTCACAACTCTAGCATTCCCTAAGATGCCACTGGACACACTGCCGTGCTCTCCAGGTAAAGGGTTGCTTTACGACATGTGCTACATCCTTAACTGGTAAGAAGAAAGGGAAAAGAGAGGAAGGGGAATAGCGAGTAAATCCTTTTTCTAGTTTAAAAGAGTCTCGCGACAGTTTCTTCTCAGATTCCCAAATGATCCATCCTGCTACTTCCTTCCTGTTACCGTGACTTACCTAAGATTGATGAAGTAGTAAATGGATATCTTAGGTCATAAACAAAAATAAAGAGTGTTATTCCCTATTTTTTTATCCTTAGCATGCCTTTTTTATTTAACTCCTCAATTGCAAAATAATATTTGTATAATAAAAAATTAAATATACTTATGGGAACATTTACTCTATGATCGTATTTCTAAAATTTAAACGCAGGCTATCAAAAACATTGACAATATTTTTAAGAAATATATGTGAAGTTAGGATCTGTTTTCCATTTTTTATGATATATTAAACCTGATTTTTAAAGCAAGTATTACTCTATTGAACTTATATCATAAGTTGAGATGAGCTATGAGGATAATAAAAATTCACACTAGGATGAAAAAAAAAATCCAAGAAAAATTCTCAAAGTAAAGCTTTTGGTAATCCCTCAAGATATTGGAGTTGTTTTCCTCATGAAATATTGGATCTAATTAAGTGATATTTATTTCATGTTTTTGGTTATGAGTAGTAGAAGCCTATCTTGGCCAAATAGGTATTCTTACAGATTATCTTTTTGATTTAAAGCAGGATTCTCAATCTCATCACTAATGGCATTTGGACTGGATAATTCTTTGTCGTAGGGCGCTGAGCAGCACACCTGGCCTCTACGCACTAAACTCCACAGCCTTCTCCCCAACCCACAGATGTAACAATAAAAAATGTTTCTAGATATTACCAAATGTCCCCCAGGAGACAAAATCACCCTCAGTTGAGAATCATTGGCTTAAAGTATACAAAATGTAGTAGTTCCAATATTCACCAATTCTATTAATTTAACATAGGATTACATATTTAATTCATCAAATATTAAATGAGCCTCCAATATGTCAGGCAGTTTGGGGGGTGCAATGATGAGTATGGCATAGTCTTCGGCCTTCGGAACATGTGATCCAATAGGCAAAAAGAGTCAGGTAAACAAACAACAGTGACAAAAGCAAAATATGGTAAATAAATAATATAAGCATGTTTTACTTCTGCCACCCTTCATAAATAAAGTAGCTATTTGTTCATGCCTAGAAAGAGAATAATTCATGTAAAGAAAAATTGCTCATGGACAATGAACAATAGTACAGTTACGAAGCGCTATGATCTACAAAGTCCTTTCACATATTTTTTACCATTTAATCCTCACAATTTTTTAGACAGCTTATTATTAAATCTCTATTAAAAATAAGTTCTATGTCTCATCCTTGGTCACACAATAGGTAAATGGTCAAGCCAGGAATCTTTGCTAGATTGATTGATTGTGAATTCAGGCTTCCTACAGTTACAGGTAGGATGCCCTCAGCATCTTCTGTGGTCTCAAAACAGGTATGAACGAACAGCTTTGGGATGAAAGGAGACTGAGAGAAGGCCCTATCACAGTATATTCTATCTGGATCTTGTTGGACAGGAAGGCTTTAGTCATACTGAGAAAAGTGAAGTTTTTCCAAGTGGAAGGACTGGCAAGGAGTCATAAAGGATCTTAGCATGCCTGAGCTGGTGGAAGGACTGGCAAGGAGTCATAAAGGATCTTAGCGTGCCTGACCTGGTGCTTGAGCTGGTAGAAGACGACTCTGGCCAAGCAAAGTGAAGCCAGAGTTTTGAAAGTTCTGGTATGATAAGCTAAAATTTGTACTTTATCGTAGGTTTTTGGCTGATCGAAAGCCACTCTAAGGTTTTTAGGTATGGTAGTAATATCATTTTTCTATTTAAAAAAATAAAGCTATTACCTGTTTGGATGAGTTTGGAGAAGAAAGAAGCGAGGGAGAGGGCCAAAAGCAAGAGACAGTTTCAACGGCCCGGTGACAGGTGACAAGAGGCTAAGAGAAAGAAACCAAGCAGCTATTCGGAAAGTAGATCTGACAAGGGCTTTGGGGACTCATGGATATGGAAGATGAGTGTGAAAGAAGACATCGAGGCAAAGGATTCCATTTTCTGGGGTAGTTTACGCAGAACACAGTGTTTGATGAGAGAAGGTGGGAGAGGTATTAAGAGACTAATTAGAACCTTTTAAGTATAAGGCACCTGAGGGATAAGCAAGTTGAGATTTGCCTTGGGAAGTGGAAAATGTGGGTCTTGAGCTCAGAGGAAGGGCCAGGTATAGAGAGCGACTGGGGCCAAGAGCGCTCAAGCAGTAGTTGAGGCATAAGAGTGGATGTGCTGTGACAGAAAGGGAACCGATGCCAGGTCTTGGAGAATTCTGTCATCGCACGGTGAGATGAGACTAGATGATGTGAGGAAGAGACTGAGCAGGAGCAGGGAGGGAGCCACAAGACTTCACTGTCAGAAAGTCAGCAGGGGTGAGGAGGAACGGGAGAAAGCTGCTGGATAGTTAGGGGACACGCATGTGGGGAAATGCATAAATGCCAAGAAAGATGAGATCTGAGAAGAAGCCATGGGATTATTACTTTTCACTGTCTCTCTTCCAAGCTTTGCCAAAGAGGCCTAAGATTCTTTTTTAAAATTGTGTTATCTCTGTGTAATACCACTGATATTTCTCAGAACAGAAGGAGCCCAAGGCATGAGATTTCCTCTATTTTGCAGAAATTGCTTCCTTCCTTCTGAGAGAGAGAGAGAGAGAGACAAAGACAGAGAAACAGAGACAGAGACAGAGAGAAGAAGGAGGAGGAAGAAGAGGAGGAGGAGGAGGAGGAAAAGAAAGAAAAAAATATGAATAAAACAATGGCAATAACTATATACCTATCGATAATTATTTTAAGTGTAAATGGATGAAATGCTCCAATCAAAAGACATAGGGTGGATGAATAGAGATGAAAACAAGACCCATACGTATGTTGCCTATGAGGGACCTACTTCAAGTTAAAAGACACAAACAAATTGAAAATAAATGGGTGGAAAAATATACCTCATGCAAATGAAAATTAGAGGGAAGAAAGCATTGCTGGAAAAGTGAAAGCAGTTCAGGCTATAATGGACTGACAGTGATGGAGGATGAGGTCGTACACAGCTTTGAGGAATTTTGCAAGTGAAAAGAAGAAGCAATAATATAAGTCAATAGATCTAAAGTACAGCTGACTAGATGAGGTGCATGCTCATTAAGTCAAGGAGAAAAATGATACAAATGGTTATGCCTAAAAAGAGCCATCTTAGAAACAAAAGCATCTTTAACAGGCCTGAGTTCCGAATTCAGAAAGTCCGTCTGTCAGAACATGTTGATAACTGACCTCGTTTCTATTTAACTTCACTAAATTTGTTGATCTACTTCAACAATTTCCTTCTACCTTATAATTTATCCCACAGCAAAAAAGTCTGACCACCTCCTATTTTCTTCACTTAGCATTCAGAAAAGAAAATACTCTACTTAAGGGATTTTGTTCTGTGTAGAACACTAACCTTAAGCCTTTGGATTGAGATGTGCTCTGTAGAAATACAATAAATACGATCCCTGAGGCCACTCCAAATATTCTAAACAGGGCGGCTTTTCCCAGAATGAGTGGCTTTTTAAAATGACCTTCTCCAGAGAACTAGGGATGATCTTTTTGCCAGGTCACAAATAGAAGAATTTTGAGAAAATAAGCCACTTTATCTTATAAAATTTTTTAAAATGCTTCTTTGAGAAATAATAAAGAGAAACGTGTGCCTAAGCCTGGAAGAAATATACAGAATCGACAAATCTACTGAGAATGGTCTCCTCACTTGTTTTTTCATAGATTCCCCGGTGCGCCTACTTTTGGGGTTAGGGTTTAAATTTTAGGGCTACCTAGAAATATTCATAAAGCACATTCCTGGTGTTTGTGAGAGAGACAGATAGAGAAACAGAGAGACAGAGAGACTGATTTTCCCCTTTCGTCATATCAACACCTTGGCTCCAAGTCTTGAAATTCAAAACCTCATTTACCGATTGTTACTATATTTTTCTACTCATATAATATGGAAGATTAAAGACTGAACCTGTGGGAAATGTGAAAATTAATCTTACTTAAAAAACAGTGAATTAAAAAAGCACTCTGCTGAGCTTTTCTAATGTGTAAAAACCTGTCTAGAACAATGAAACAATAGTAGAAAGAATTGAACTCTTGAGAGATGTGAGTAATGTAATGAAAATAGCTCAAAATAGATGGAGGATGGAAACAGAAGAGTCATATAGAGCTCAGCCTTCTGTGGAAACATTCTGAATTCAATCTGTCCCAACGACAAGCCTACGGGACAGCAGTTTATGGTCTGTTGCCTTTTAACATTTTATTGTGTGGAATTCATTCAACAAGCCTCAGTTGAAGACCCACCAAACACACTCCAGTTGCTTTGGGAAATTCAAAATAAGGATACAAATTTTTTTTGCCTTCAAAAATCCTTCAAGCTAGTTACGCACACTTCAGAATTCATCTACATTTTCGTTTTCCTCTCTGATTTGCTGCGCTAATACTTCTGGCCTTAACTGTGTATTTCAGACCCTTTGATTGTTGTTCATACATCTATTACTGTAAATCATTCAATCAGCAAACTTACCAGTCAGCCGATGCCTCAGCAACAAGGATGGAATGGTATTTGTAATTTCCTGGGGGGTGTTTGATGAATATATGAATGAAAAAGAATCAATGAATGAGTGAACGAATGATAAATAACATATTAAGGGGAATTCAAAGACAATTCAAAAATTGATATTAGGAATTCTAAGACTTAAGCTACACAATGAAAGCTTATTTACTGCCAGTGAAAAAAATTGATATTGACTTGGTAAATACAATCTTGCTACCAATAAACTTTCCCGAAGCTAAACAAATATATATTTAACAAATAGCTTTGCATGCATTCTTCTTTCCATATCATGCTATGTAATCGTCTAGAGGTCTCCTGGCTCCCCTTGAATTTTCAGAGTTGCAAAATCAACAGAGCCATGAATGTGTCCAAAGATAGCTAACTGAAGCCGTCGTTTCTAGAAATCATCACAGAGGTATAGAACATTATCTTGAACATTCATGGAATATCACTAGCTTACACAAATGAATCCAAAGAGAAACCACCTTCTCTCTATTTCTAAGATATCATTCATCTTAATGTGAGGTGACCATCTTACCTTCTACTCTCTGATTTCCATAACCCTTCCTGGGCTCTGGAGATAACTTAAAAATTTCCCATTTCCTCTTGGGCAGGATTCCTGTCTCCAGTTGGCCCCTATTAAGTGACTCAGGTTGTAACATTGAGAGAGCTCACGCCAAGTGAACCACAGATAAACAAAAACTAAAAGCATTACTTGACTTACTTTTTAAAATTATTTCACAGCATTATTTCATGTGAGTTCATGTAATTCCAATTATCCCATTTCAGAATATATTCCTGAGACAGGTTTGAGTCTTACAAATGGATGGATGGACACATAGATAGAACCTATAGGTACTCAGCAATCTTTCCAAAGGATTGATCGTCTAGTTTAAATACATTTAATTATTTATTACTATTTAAGTACATTTGATATTACTAACTTTACCATTCTCTTTCATTGAGTTGTGGGGCTTTGTTCATCTTGGTCTGAATTTCCTTCAGAAGGCTCCACGATAGTGATATTGAAGGCCCACGAGTTTGTAGAGACAAGCAGTCAGAAAGCTGGGTCTGCGATTTCTAGACTTTTCAGAGTTCATTCCTAGATCCCAATCCCACATTTCAAGTAGAACTCCTCAGTCTGCCTTTGCTCCTTCGCCCTCCCCATCGCCAAACACACCACCTCTAACGGCCAGGAGAACACAGGTATCAAAATAGTGCTACAGCTGAGAACATAGCTGGGCCAGCAGGAGCTGGGAGCAGCCTCTCTTCCCGTGGAGCAGTGAGGAGAGAGATCAAAGAGCATGCAACACCCAAGACAAGGTTCCCACCAGGGGGCTCCTGTATACAACCTTCTTGTTTTAAAATAACTCACCTGGGACTCTTAAAATAGTGTGGCTTTTCCTACACTGATTCTCTGAATATGAGGAGCAAATCACTGATCTTCAAAGAAAGGAACAGGAAAAATTCTCAGGGTAGGTGGATCTGAGTATTGGTAGAAAACTATGAAGGCTTTTTAATGAAAGAGACATTTCTTTGGCACTTTGGGCAGTTATCAGGGCTTAGGAATATTTGGGGGGAAGCAAATATGTGTTTGGATTACTAGTATTGTAAGTCGTCCTCCTTCCCCAACCCAGGACCCTGCCTGGGGAGGGGGGTGGGAAAGACAGTGTCCCCCTACCCTGCACGTGTTTTCCATGCTACCACGGTCAGTCCTCTTCTAGGGCTTCTGATGTCCCCGGGTTTCAAGACTTTGAAGTACAGTTTCATTTTCTCATATGTTGCCTTTTCTCAAACCTAAAAGTTTAGAATATAAGATCGAAAGAAAGAAGTAGTTAAAATTAGGAGTGGCAGGCTGTCTACCAAAGTTCACTGACTTCACAGAATAGACAGTCCTACTGATTTTTTTCAAGGCAATTCATATTCATTTTTTTTTTCTCTCTGTCAGGTCCCCTTCAGGTGTAGTTATTGCAGTGATGACTGCACTCCCCAGTGAAAAGGACTTGCTCTTTGGGATGTCAAAATAACACAAATTTTCAAGAGATGGGTGGGGTTAATATGGTTTATCCTGAAATCAACATCCCCAATACTTCCTGTCTGCCAACGTCTGCATGCGTTCAAGTGTCCTTTCAAATAAAGATATTTCTGAGTATAATACTGGATTGTTATTGCCATGACAGATGCAAAAGAATATTTATTTTTATTGATGTAGTACTTTTTGTAAAAAATTGCAAAGAAAACTTTATCTGTGATTCATAATGTACTTCACTATGACCAATATGTAGCATTTACAAATTTCTATATTAAAAGGTCATTAAAAATAAGATTATTCATTCTACTTCTTTCATCCCTTATTCCAACCAATCCTCTTAGCTAAGAAAATAAGTGTTAGTGAGAAGAAAAAAATAATCCTATTTCAATCAGAAGGGTGTCAAAGCAAGATTTCCCCCATATGTATTTATACATACTACCTCATTCAGAAAGGGTATTTGTTTAATGAGTATATTTAAGTATCAATTGTTTCATTTAGCAGGCTGTTGTCTTTGTTCCAATGTGTGTGTTCTTTACTTTTTTGGGGTCACACAGCGGGGGGGTCAGTCTAAGAAATGATTAGAATTTAAATAATCCCATGCTCTTGAGCCTGTTTCAAATGCAATAAGCCTTCCTTCTTTTCTTCCTTAAACGTGACTGTCCCACAACCTGGGTGGTTACTATACAATAGCGTGGAGAATTTCCTTAAAGAAAATAGTTCCATGAGTTTATCAGGATGACACATTCTTACTAAGTACGCTAGAAGAACAGAAAATGGAAAGATAAAAACAGAAACAAAAATTTTAAATTAATCTATCAATTTTGAAATGCACTACTTTATGGGTGTTAGTTTTCAAAGAATCTATGAATGCAAAAGGAAGACTAGACTGTCCCAAAGCAGGAGAAACACAGGCATACGTCAACTGTAATCAGAGATTATCATTTCTAAGGAAGCTGTGCCTGCAGTCATTTTATAAATCTTAGCAGAATAAACTAATCTGTAATAAGGGAACCTCAAGGTCAAGAGCATAATTGCTTAGATGTTCGATTAGTTAACAACACACAATGTTGTCTTCTTTTTCTGACATTCTTTGGCAGACTTACCGGTGTTCTCAGTTCCCTGTCACAAAAGCACATTTAATTAGTGTCTATCCTTCCTCAAAGATGAGTAAAAGCATCGTAGACAGGTAAAAAAGCAGGTGAAAAAAAAAAGAAAAGGAAAAAGAAAAGAAAGAAAGATTCTCAAACCTAACCACCTCGAGTGAATTGAAGTGAAAGGAAATTGGTCATCATAAGCCAATTTCTTGGGGCAGAAGGTCTCTGTTGGAAGAACTTCCCTTTCTGGGTCACCTCAATTAAAACTTAATTCTTCTGCTATATACCTAGTAGCCAATAATCCATTCTAATTTGTAAATTGACATAAATCTGAACTGATGGTCCTACTTCCTGTGTTCAGAAAAAGGTCAGGAGGACAATTACAATGGCAGCCAAGTTTGTCAAATCTTTCCGTCTGTGGCAGGAAGCTGAAATAAATGTTAATTGGGAAAATATAATGCCTGACATGCAGTCTGAAAGAAGTCGTGTTGAAATGGTTGCCTGTGCCCTTCCAGTTCTCAGTGTCTCCTAGCGGGATGCAGGTTAACAACTCGAATTAGGAATTACAGGTCCCACTGATGTGCTGAGCATCCATTCCAGTCTTACGGAGCTGAGAGCTTGCTTTGGCAAGAATGCACATCGGTTCTCAGATACCACATGTTTTGGTCCAAGTTACCCTTATTGTACAATACCCGACCCTGACCCGCTGGCTCAGGCAGGAATCATCCTAACCTTAGCCCATAATTCCAAGTGTGGAAATCGTGTACAATTCTTTCTCAGACCCCAGAGATTGGTTCGGTGTTGACCATTTGACCCAAGCCAGGCCAATCAGAGTGAGTCTCAGGTTTTGTGCTGGAATTCTGGGCAAAGGGGGGACCCTTTTCTCACGTGAAGTTGCTTGCCCGATAGAATGTAAGCCAGCAGCTGCGGGATTCATCTTGTCACCATGAAGAAAAGGACTGTCTGAGAACAAAGCCAAGGCAAGAACACAGGCCCAGGAGTTGGGGAGAGACAAGTTTCAGATGTCTTCGGGTGAGCACCTGGCTTTGGCCTTGCCTGATATTATCTACCCTCAATTTGGTATTGTGTGATCCAACAAATCCCTCCCTCCCCACTCCCCCCATGATTAAGACACTTTAACTTCTCTCTCACTTCCAACTAAAAAAGAAAAAAAAAATCCTGACAAAAGCAGGAGTCTGAGTCCTATCCTCCTCTGTAACTGTTTGAATATGAGTCCACACTCTCTAGACAAGTGGCAACATGTTATTTAAATATTTGTAGCAATACGTTTTTTAAAAAATTATTTTAAACTTATTGTAAAAATCTCTCGTAAAATAGCAACTTTTTTTTTTTTGCCTAAACCCACAGGGTATAACTACCCTATTCATAAAAACACGCCACATTCCAAAGCTGAGGGGTTCAATTTTCCAGAAATCCTCTGATCACACGTGAGAGCTCATTGGCCCCCAGCACAACCTTTGTTGCAGCTGCTTCCTCTGACAGGTGTGCAAAAGGGTTTTCTGAAAGGAAATGTCGAAGATGAGCTGAAACTGCAAAATAAAAACACCATCATTTCTCTCTAACTAGTGACTTACCCGGCCAGATGTTACTTCTTCGTGAAGCTATGATGCTCTTATTCTTATTTTAAGAAAGAGATGTCACTTTGAATTGACTTGGAACCTAGAAGGGACATCTTCAGTGAAATGCTTCAAAATGCAATTAGATTTGTTTCTCTGGCTCCTTCCTATGCTGGAATGAACACATTTCTTGAATGAGATAAACCTCGATGGACACCATTTACCCTCAACTCTATAGCATTCCATGAGGATATTCAGAGTCTTATCTGAATACAGAGCAAGCATCTCTCTGGCACAGAGTGCTTCTCCCGAGTCCCCCTATAGAAAAGAAAGCCTATAGAAGTACAGACTTTCTCAAACAGGGAAGTTTGTGTTATTAAATTTTTTACTTGTGCCCAAAATATGTCCATTTTAAATACATAAAGGATGCTGACATAACTAGGAAATGTATTACCAATTGAAGGTTGAGTCCCATGGGGCCTAGGTCTACACCATTATATTTAAATTCTACTACATAAGCCAAAACCAAACTCTAAACCCCACTGAGTCATAAGCCATGTCATTAGGCAAAAGAAAGACTGGAATAAAAAAATGGGGTATAATTAATTCATTTATATCTGAAAACCGATAAAATAACTTCTCTTTTATGTCTAATATCCATCTCAAACTTAACATGTCAAAAACATCTGATTCTCTCTGAGAGAAAAAAAAAGAAACAACACATTCTCATCTTGGTAAATAAAAAATAACACCCACTTTTCTTCCTTCCTTCCTTCCTCTTTTCTACTTCATTTCTTTCTCCATGTTATTTTTCTTTCCTTAAAATTAATCAGTAGCTATCTATAATAGAAATATAAGTAAGCGTTTCAGACATGGGCTTGTGGGGTTGTATGCTTTTAAATTTCTCAATACTATTGTTAGATTGTATTCCAATCTGATCTGCCACTTTACACCCTCACCGGTGGCACTTGAGAAGGTCAATTTTTCTGCACTCGCAACAGCACCAGACACTTGTTTGTTTTACCTTTATTATCATGAGGAGGACAAATTGAAATAGCACCGCTTTTAGATCTTCATTTCGTTGATGACGAGTAGGGTACAGTTTTCCTTGCTAAGAGGGACATTCCACAACCTGCTCTCTCCTCTTCAAATTGTTTCATGGTTATTACGATGTTAGAACTGGGAAGAGGTCAACCCTCCCATTTTACAGATGAGAAGATTGAGGCCAGCGAGGCAAAGAGCCCTTCTCTACGTCATTCGCCTAATTCGTAGGAGGACTGAGATGAGAATGAGGAGCGACCTGACTCCAAGATCAGCTCTCTGTCCATTGCACTCATTTAAAAAGCAATCAGTTGTCTTAACAGCTGTTTTGATGGAAGAAGACTTTAGAAAACACTAGCAGTGCTCGTCGGGGGCCTTAGAAAGCCCAGCATTTTGAGAAGCTGAACAAATGGGGGCGGGCCCTTTGAGTAGCAGCATGGGAACTCAGAGATGGAAAGTTTCAGGGCTATGCTCGGCGTTCAGGGCCATGGCCTTTTCAGACACCCTGGGAAATGTAAGATTGTCCTCTCCTGCAAACGGACAGAAGAAAGTTTGCCCAGCTCTGCCCTGTGGCCATGCACCCCAGCACCGTGCAATTAGCAGCACATAAGCGACCCCAGCAATCTTACTGCAGATTTCGAGGCCGGCCCATGAGCTTCTGTAATTTCCCCTCCGTTTGCATTTCTTTCATTCCCCTAGACAGAGGAAGGACTTCTCCACCCAGAGACATCTTCCTGGCTGACTTGGCCTCTGCTTTTTAATGCATTCTCTCACTGATTCTTGTTAGCCATAAGCAGAGAATGATTTACCACGCAGCCTCTACCACAGACAAAACAGACACAGCCTCTGTCTGAAAGAGATTAAGATCTAAACAAACTTGACTGTAGAGGCTCATGTTTGCTCAGGAAGAGTATCTTTAAGAGAGTGAAATTACACAGAGGGTTCTGGAGTGAGATCGTGCCAGCATGCCCTGGAGCGGGGACCTGGACACACACCTCCCTGTAAGCAGAGCTGAGAGACTGAAGCTCCATCTTTCCAGAGGTTCAGATTTCTCAAGATCTATGGAGCTCGTCCCACCTTCCCAAGGGCTTCAATTCTACTCCATCCATTTTTGTCTTGCTCCTGAATAATTCTCATCAGGATACAATCAAGCCGTTGTAAGTCCTGTCTAAACAAAGATTTCTTCTTTGTCCTTACATGCAGTTTTCACTACCTACCATTTATCTGCTCCCTTTCAAACAAAAATTTTCAAGGGCTTTGTCTGTTATCACTGTTTCTAATCCCTCATCTGGCATTCTCCCCTCAGTCCACTACAATATAGCTGCCGTTCTCACTACTTCAGCGACGTTGCTTTCGTCAAGATCATCACTACACTCGCTGCTCCAAACCGATGGTGCATTATGCAAACTCATTTTACTTTACGTCTCAGTAACGTTCATCACAGTTGATTCACTCCATTGGTCATTAAATGCTACTTCTTTTAATTTCATGACACCACACTACCTTAATTTTTTGTTTTTCCTTCTCCTGGAAAAAAAAAAAACAAAGTTTCTTCTTTATCAATCTTCCTTGATGAGTTCTCCTCCTCTGAAAGCTCTAGAGATATTGAAATGGCCTAGGGCCTGGTTCTGAAAACTATTTTGTTGTCAATCTACCTTGTCCATACAGGTAATATAATTTCTTTTCATGGCTTAAAATGCCATCTATATGTTAGAGAGTCCAAAATGAACATTATGTATATTTAAAATAACTTATATGCAATGGTAAATTAATGCAGAAGTAACAAATATGTATAGGACATGACATAATCACCTGAGAATTTGTCTTATTCATTCTCAAGAATACCAAATGGAAAAATAAAAATAATTAACAATCCAGTGGACTTATTTCTCAGTGCACACAACTCGGGGTTGTTGATAAATGACATCTCGGATACTGTTTCTGATAATGTATATGAACTTGTGTACATGTGTATGTTTGCGTGTGTGTGTGCATGTTTATTTCCTCATGAATGGTTCATAACTTATATTGTCTTTGGAAGTTGGGGTAAGCTTGCTTTCTGAAGCAAATAGTTTAAGAACTATTTTATTGACTAGCACTTATGACATTGTACATTTATTTTTTGGCCACCGTTAATAGCAACTAAAAATTTCCTGAGACAAATTTATCCGATCTGAGTTTTACTATGTAAAGATTAGTGCCTATATTTTATTTTTATGTGCCTATATTTACTAATTATCATTAACGGTGTAAATCGAATAAAAGACACATAATTGTGTGTGTTTTTAGGACACAAAAGGTAGTTTGGCAGACATGGTGCTATCACTGGCCAAGAAGTGAACGGTTCCTCTAAAATAGCTGATCTATCCTCAAAAAAGAAGGGATGTTAGACAATTCAACCGTAAGTGTTCACTTCAGAAAAGCCAGGAGCGGCCTGTTAGTTATATGGCAACTCCCTCCATCCCACCTACAGCAGGAGTCCCATAGCTGCTGCCCCGAAACTTCTTTATAAGTGTTTTGGGACTTTGTATTTGACGGTTTCCCCTTTGCTGCTCCTTCTAGAGTTATGCCAGAGGACTTTCAAAAGTAAGCTAAATATTTTGGCTACATACAGGTCTTTTTATTGAAAACAAAATATTTGCATAGGGCATAGAAGTTGACAATAGCACAGGAGTGTTGGAACTTCCATTCTGGGTGGCGGAACGTGGCGGTAGATAAGGGCTGCTATGGCACTGATTACATTTTAGTTTCAGCTCTGGCATTTATTGGTGAGGGGAAAATGTGTAGAATCTCGTATGACCACCACTCATTTCTACTGTAATATGCTCTTCATTTCATGAAAATTGAATCTGGTCTCCAGATCTCTGCAGGTTTCATTTGGATAACTGTAACTCTCGAAGGTTTTTGAAGCCATGGGGACTGGGACCCCACTTGCCCTACTGCGGGGTTCTCCTTTTGCTTTTCAGAATTAAATAAGCTTTATTGGTCTGATCATAAATAAGATCTTTGGGCCACAAAGTTCGCTGAGGCATATACTTTCCAGGAAATATACCTTCTTAACACTAAAGCCATTTAAAGAATTATTCTCTCTTTCAAGGACATTTCTTGATACTCTGGAAGTCAATTCAGAATTATGCCTTGTAACTTCCACTTACCTAAAATTTAAATAACAGTTAAATCAAATTACAAATGACCAGATTTTGTACATAGTGCCATACAGTGATTATTATTGCGAAACAAGGACCTTAAGAAATGACAAAATCCCCGTGGACTATTGGAAATAGACTAAATCATGTTATTTTTGTTCAATGTATACATTGTCAATACATAATCATCAAATAACCAAAATGATTGGTTTACCAGAAGATCTTAATTTCAATATTCTGGATAAATGAAAGTTCTCTATACTTTTATTTAAGTGTATTTGTGTCATGGGTCTTAAACTATCAGTTAAAGAAATGTTACTATGTGACAACAAGAAAATGTCTTATCAAGGACAAAATGCTAGAAATATTTGCATAGAGCATAGAGGGCAATGCCTACTCAACAGACCTCTTATTGGCTACCCTTGAGTAGGGTGTGTGCCATTCGATCCTACAGATGGGCAAAGGTAAATTTCACAGGTCTGAGAACACCTGTTCACTGCGAAGCAAGGCAGGATTATATGTCTTACACCATCATTAATTCAATTTCATGCATTTGCTATTTCTTGAGAATCTGCTATGCGTACTTAATTCATGTATTTTATGTTCTATTGGATCATCCACCCTCCTTTATCTAACTTACTCATGCCAATTTTTCCCCAAGAAGCACCTATTTTTCTGAGCCAAGGGATTGTGTCAGTGTAAACACATAGCTCTGCTCTCGGTTACCACTCTCCTATCTAGGAGCTCACACCTAAAACTAAGGAAAAGAGTTAACTAAGTATCTACAGTGGATCAGGTAAGAACCCCTGATTCTGAGGTATTTGTGACCTTATAGGATCATCACTAAAACATGTCCTTGGCAAATAAAGAAAATATATCAGGCGAAATTGTTCCAATTATCCATTTTACATTCACTTTGGAGGTTTGGTTTTGGTGCTTATGACGCCTTCTTCTTTTGTGTTGTGGGATTTGATTCCTGTTCCAACCTAACAGCCAACTTTCTTTTTTTTAGGGGTGGGTGGTTAGACACCTGCTTCATTTCCTAGCCAGGGTCAGTCGTCCTCACTGGGCTCACTTCTCCAACAATCTCCCCTGGGCACAGGGATGGGGACTGGCTCCCTTCCGAAAGAACCCTGTCTCTCCCAGTGTTTGGGGCTTCTCCAGTACTACCTTGGGTTATGTTCCCTGCAAATATGCCTATTTGTTCCCACTCAGAATCCAAGTAGTGACACAATCCTAATTATTTTCAGGTGATCTTTAGTGATGTCATTTTATTTGAGTACATGGCAAAGAATAAAAATGAACCATCATCTCTACATACTCGAAATAAGTACCTAATATGAATAAACTCCCAAATCCCTTTAACAAATGATATGTTGTATTTACTGCTGCTTTGGATAGTGCACACTTCCTAGTGTGCTCTTCACCTGAAGGAGACATTCTTAAAAAGCAGCAGAGCTGCATCTTTGTGAGCCAAAAAGTCTCTGGAAACAAACTATTTTACCATGTATCATATACTAGATAGTTCAGGTGCTGACATCTTGCCTCATGAAGACATTAGTATCTTGTGGAATTCAGTCATTTCTCAATCATAAAGCTTTTAAAGAAGTGATTTGCCTTGGAATTAAAGTTTATTGAATTAACACAACTACAACCCTGTACACACAATTCTAATGCAAAACAATAATTTGATGTATTAAACGGTTAATAGTTTGATTTCATCAGACTTATTCCACTTGCTATAAAAGTTTAAAAGTCTTTTAAATATCATTGCTATTCAACGTTGTCAGTGTTTCCTGCGAATGCACTGAGACAAGGGTAAAAAAGGTATTATTTTTGGAAAGTAGTCATTATTTGCAAATAATATGATTTATCCATATAGAGTACCCAGAAAACTATTAGAATCCCTAATGTCTATTAAGAATTATATATCTAGTATAAGATAAATATAACAAATTAATAGCTTTCTTTTATATTAGCAATAATCACTTCAATAATAAAAATAAATCCCTTTATATTAGCAACAGAATATAAAAATGTATAGACATTAACTTTGTGAGAAATGTGCAAGCTTAATATAAAGAAAAAAATTTTAACTTTTTGAAGATCATGAAATAAAAATTGAAAAGATAGAAAAACATATCATTTTTCAACCTGGATAATCTTATTATAAACCTGCTAACTCATCTAAAATGTTTTCTATAAATTTAATACAATATCAAGCAAAGTTCCAAAGGGTTTGTTCCATTGGCAAATCGACCTTAAAGTTCATCAGAAAAATTTAATGTTCAGATTCAGTGGTAATTATAAGTAAATTGGTCTGGGAACATGGTTACAGGGTTATTAGATTTTAACTGCTCCATGTAGCCACTTATATGATAATTGCATAAGGTAAATTTTAAGTATTTTAATGAGACACTCAGGAGCATAGAAAGAACAGATGTTTAAATCTAACATTATCTTAGTCTTTTCTCAAATTTCCTCCCTTGGTTCTTCTACATCATCAATGACTCTTTCTTTGTAATGCCTACTAGTTTTGATACTTGTGTTGAACCAGCCTCTTCGAAAGTCTCCATGTCTCCATTCTCTCAATGCTACCAAAATATTCGAAAGACTGCTTTCTCAACCTTGACAAACACTTCAGAATTTGCAAAGACCTGCCCTAGACTATCAAATAAAATTAAAATGACCACATACATAGTTTTAGGTGCTTTAACCATGAAGTTAGACAGACTTCTCACTAACATGAAATCTTAGATGTATTTCTAAAACCTCACTAAGCCTCAATTTCCTCCTCCTAAATGGGCATTATAATATTACTTCATAGGCTTGTTGCGACAATTATGTGCCAGGAAGATGAACTGAAATGTCAATTTAGATTTTTGTGCTAACGGATGTAGAACGCTGAAGGGAATAAGTCTTCTCTCACCCCAAGAAGCTAAACAGATGTGTTTTGAGTTCTGAGTTTCTTGCCTTGTGATTTCGAATCATAGAGATTAAAACAGAAGGTTCCAAGCATTCCGAACACCCAGAACTCTGGATGTGTCAGTGGCTCTGTGGGCAGAAGTAGACCAGCCCAGTGCTTGATGTCCCCAAGTGGCTTGAGAAAGCCTTAGAAACCTGAATGGAAAAAGCCACTAGATGCTTCTATATTGACAAAGTCTTTTATGTCCAAGCTAGACACAGGGCATCAGAGCATCTTTCTTTCAAAGAACCTCATGAACTTGGAAAGTGAACATCTCAAGGTGAAGTCAATGCCAGTGGGCTCAGCTCTATATGCTCTGGCCTGGGACGCAGGCATGATCCGAGGAAGAGGAACGGTCCCATTAAACATAAGTGAGAATTTCCTATCAGCTGAGTACATGGGAATAAGGAGCAAATTTATTTAAAATGATTTGAAGAAAGCTTTTAAAATGCAAAATCTCTTATGCCAGAATGTTATGGGATAATGTTTCATGCCTGTTATATAAGAGAGATAATGAATATGAAAATGAAGTGCTCAGCATAGTAATAGGCAAGTATAAATGCCTGCTATATATCGGTAATTATTATCATGTTTCATTATTTAGCTTCATTCATGATACCTCTTCAATCGGTACCAAGCAAGCCTCACTCTGTCCCCCAAGGAAGCACCTAGATTTCAGGCGGGCTGCTCCTCTGTAGCTGTCACACGTTTGCTCATAAGTGTCCTTGTCCTTATTGATTTCACTACCTCCACCTAGAGTGCTGGCCCCCTTCTCACTGATGTTCCATTTGTACTCATCAAAATAAACTTCCCCCAAGAAAACTTCTTCGAGTAATGATTGATACTCTCCCCTGTCTCTAAGATTTATTTATATAGCACATGTCAGCAGCAAATGCTGGCATTCCCCACCCAGAGCCTTTCATTCCTCACCATCCCCTTATACACATTTGGCATTTTACTGCAAGGACCTGTGACTCTGCCGGAAGGATTTCTCTGGTCAACATAATAGCACCTATGCGGAGCAAGAGGAAGTGTCAGAATGCCCTGGCCACAAAGCAACATGCAATGAGTGACACGTGGAAACTGGAGGGTAAATACTCCAGATATCTCTCTATACTGTGTGGGTCAGCTTCGTCTCTATACAATCTGAGGGGTCCAGCAGGATTTAGCTCAGTCTCCCACAGCAATAACGTGCTCAAGAAGGCACTCTGTACTTAGAAATTTTATAGCAACTTTCCATTGCCAGAACATCCACAAGTGCAATCAGTGGACTCGCCTTGTGAACAGGTATGGACCAGTTCGGGGGAGGTGAAACTTGTGTAATGAGTCCCGTGTAGCATAAGATGCCTACTAGTCATGTGCAGTATGACCATGTATCAGATGTAGACAGGTTGGAAACTTTATATAAAAGGTCTCCACCACCAAATAATTTCAACATCACTGTTCTAAAGCATCAAACAGTCCTAGATATGCAATTGATGTGCACAGTAATTTTATTTAATGTTTTTTTTTTCTTAAACACTTTAGGATAAATATGGGGTCAACTCAGTGGGCATGTACCCATTTTTATTTGGTATTGAGTTTTACACAGATCAACCCCAGGATGAATAACACTGATATTTATTTTGGTTCAACCAGGCTTCAGAAAAGTAAGCTATTCATGGTGGAAGATAAAGACAGAAACTAAAAAAATTCTGAGATGCTAAAAGAATCTGGAGACACCAGTGATTCCTCGCTCTTCCTTTCTTATTTAAACTATCTGTACCACACTCGTCTTCTTCAGATTTGATCTCTGGGTAGATTTCAAAACAGTGCCACTACATGCTTGCACCTTCCCTTTACTACGAATCTGAGGAGGAAATAGAACATTTCGAAAGTCACTTTAGCTTTTATGGTCATTTCTCCAGGGCAGAGGTAATGTCTGATAGAGATAAAGGAATAGTTTAAAGTTTAGAGATGCAAGGAATCTCTAAACTTATTTTTCAAGTAATCTGTGACGCCTCAGACCTAGTTATGACACAGTAGTTCTACGTAATAGAAAAGATTCATTCATCACAGGTTCAAAACTATGCTGTCCTAAAATTCCAGAGTGTTCATAACAGTAATGGAGCAAAATAATTTCTAGCTGCTACCTAACATTGAATTTCCTTTTATTCCTTAATGAGACAGCCCCTGTTTGGGAGAGTGGGCTGCAATGCGCCCGGCTATAAAAACTATAATCTTCCTCGCCAATAGGTGTTGCTAATGAGACATCTCAGAGAGCTACTGGGTTGAGAAGCTCTTTTAAAAGAAGCCGGCCCATGTGGAAAGCTCCTTTTGCCTTTCTCCTTTTTTTTTTTCTTGTCTGAAATGCAGATGTAATGGTGAGTACTCCAGCAACCTTCTTGTAAATATGAGGATATGGCTCACACCTTAGGAATTGTGGAGTGGTGAGATGTAAAAGCCTTAGACCTTGATGAGCTATGATAATGTAACTACTTCAAAAACTTAGTGGCTTAAAACTCATTTATGTCACTCCATTTCTACATTTCGACAATTTGGGTTGGGCTAAACTAGAGGATTCTTCTAATCGGAGCTAGTCTTGATTGATGTTGCTGTTCTTTTCCTGAGTGTAGGACCCAGGACTTTGGCTTAGCCTGCCTTGCAGAAATATTTTATTCCAGGCTAAAAATAAATTTGTAGACAGTAGTAGACACACAACGAAGGCAGAGCAAGAAATGCTGTTATCACGTGTGCTGCAGTGTCAAAAAGGAAATACTTACCTTGTACACACACTCAACCACCATCACCAGCACAGGTGATGTTTAGTAGGAAAATAATGATTTCTTTTGTTGAGTAGAATTTATAGACTTGGTATTGCATCCATCAGTCAGAGTCAGGCAGGAATTCAATGGCGCTCTCAAGGGAGGGTAATCTGAACAGAGTTTAATAAAGGACTCATTTAAAAGCAGGGGGAAGGGAAACATCAATAGTATGTGTAGCGCCCTGGGTCCTGGAGTTTGGGAGGGGGGTGCTTTGCTACCACCTTTAGGCCTAAAGTGATAAAGGCAACTGGCAGTTACCAGAATCCAGAGGCAGAGGTCTCGGTGGAGAGGATCACCTGCCAAGAACTGGAACCTTCCTTCAGAGGATACAACCAATATATGGTGTTTCTGCAGATAAATTTCTGGACAAATCGATGCTCTGATCCCCTCTCATCTCTGTCCCATCTCCCGCTGGTACTACCCACTGGTCAAACACAATTAGAAGCCAGAAGGCCCGGGGCAGGTTAGCATCTCAGAGCAAGAACAGGATGGAGAAGTGGGGATTGGTTCTGGAGAGGCAAACAGAAGACATTTATAATGTGAAAACATAGACTTGAGCCCTTAAGAAACATAAAAAATAGTAGGTATTAAATATGAGGGCCATTGGTAAGGTAGGTTGCAAAAATGACCACACTTTTTTGAAGCTCCTCTCTTAAGGGCTGAAGTCTATGTGTTCACATTATAAGTGTCTTATATTTGCCTCTCCAGAGCCACCTGCTTTTAAATTAAATCTTTTCAAGAATAACATTCTCTTTGGCATTTAGTAACCAGGAAAGGGTCTTCACTAGGTTGCTCAAGAAGCCCCTTTAAAGCCGTGTGGACTTCAATGGTTTAACATAATCTCCTTCAGAATGGGACCTGCCCCCTCCCCGCCCCCAACAACATATCTCAGAGCATTACATGGTAATTAAAAGCTGTGTTCAAATTGATGTCTGTCACTACAAAAGTTACATAAAGTCAGGATTCTTTCGTTTAACACGAGAGTCTCAAATTCTGTCTTTCCTTCCTTTGGATAAAGAAAAATACGATAAATGGAAGATGATGATAGATTTTTACCTTAAAACAATGGGCATAAAAGTTTTTGTATCTTCCCTTGCTGATATATGGTGTGGATAAAAAGCACCTCAAAATGGAGAGAGGTATAAGACGACAACTGGCAGCATGGGTCACCTGGAGTGGTGCCCCAGGGTCATCAGAGTGAAACCTGCCAGTCTGGCCTGGCCCCTCTCCACAGTGCCCCTGCGATCCAAGAGGGGACATGCACTGGTAAAGACTCTTTTCTTTGTAGTTTCCTTTTATCTCATGGGAGACAAGATTTTTCTGATGGTGGAGTGTCTCTTGGACCTTGTGCATAAGCAGAAATATGCGGATCTTTGCCTGCTTACCTGGAACTGTCCGAATTCCAGCCTTCACTTACCCTACCTGGGTTGGTTCACGACAAGCTGCCATAACATGTCTCATTTCTTTTGCTGCTTGAGATCTTCGACTTTTGCTTTTCTTCCTAAGAAAGAGATTCTGAGTTGGGAGCCTTAAAGACTTCCATTAAAAAATTATGGGTTTGTCAGAACTCTTGAGTAAAATACAAAGATACTTCTAAATCTTTAAATAATTTTCCCTTCGAGGACTCTCAGTCATGGGAAAAAATGATCGAATTTTGTCAGTCACTCTAGAGTTTCGAATCATCAGAAAACTTAAATCTCAATAAAATCCCTAATATTAAATATGCACACATGTGTATATATTACACATACACTTGCATACCTATGTTTATATCTCATATATAAATATATATGAATTTTTAAGAAAGAGCTGGAAATTATTGACACATGTGATAACTAAATACAAGCAAATATTTAACAATCTAAAACCTGCCAATATAAACTCAGAATTTCCAGAAAAGTTAAATTTCATCTTCATAGCCAAAGTGTACTGACCTTCTCGGATCTTACAGGTAAGGATTTTCCTCCACAGAAGGTTGTTATTTAAACTTAGTAATTTATTTAAATGTATTAAATAGATTAACAATCAGAAGAACTATGCATTAATATAATTTTCTACTTGGAAACCCTGTCTTCCAGATGAAAAATTAAAGTGCTCACCTGAAGTATAAAGTATTTACTTAAAAAATAAATATTGTAAACACATGAAAATGTCAAATGCACAACCCATAGCTTTGATGAGCTTGAGATCTTCAGCAAATAAAAGTTTGGAATTCTCACCACGTAAAATATTAATGAGTGGGTTATTGTGCTTTTCTACTATTACCTAGGGCCCTCCAGTGGCAGAATATTTGCGTGTTGAATAATGTTGGGTTATAATGATTTTAAAGTATTGTCAAAATGTATCCAAGACCAAATTCACTCCTTTCATTAATGCATTCATTTAAAAAGATATTTATTATGCCACTGTTGTATAAAAGGCACTGTCGCAAGGTTTCAGCATTAAAAAAAAAGAAAAGAAAAAGAAAAGATCTTTGCGCTTTTGAAGGTTATAATTGAGAGCGACAATAAAAAATAAGCAAAAGAAATAAGTAAATGATATGGTACATTAGAAAGTACTAAGTCCTATGAAAAATACAAGAAATAGAGCAGCATAGGAGGCATCAGGAGTGTGGAGAGTGTGGAAAACATCAAGTTGCCATTTTACATAGAGTAACCATTAAAAAGGTGATGCTTAAACAAAAAAATTAAAGGAGATAAGACAACCTTGCAGATATCTGTGAAATGAGCATTTATAGAGTTTGTTGAAGAAAGAAGTCACATGAATCTCACTGCCAGGGATGTTACCAAAACTCATCGATTGCTGGCACTACCTTCAAGGTCAAGGCTTTCCACAATGAGTCCAGATTCTCTACTGTAAGATGACATCACGCATAGCCATTTGTCAACTTCTTAGCCTCTAATTCAGGAGCTGATAAATTACCGCTCACATGAAACACCAGTTCAGAAGAACACATTGTAGACCCAGAACAATGCAAACCTTGAACTTCACCTATAATTTGTAGATTTTAAAATCTAACCACTGGTTCAAGAGTTATCAATCAATGTTCCTGACTGATCCACGGGTGTGTTTTCCCCCTCATGGGATACAGAAAATAATCTCCAAAGGATCTCCACCAGGCCTGTATGAACAAGGAAACTTTAAACTTTAACTGTTAGTTTCCATCTAAGTTTGAATTTGTCCTATATGTTATGGGTTGATCATTGTTATCTTAAAGCAATTTTTGCATTTGCTGCCTTTAAACAAAGTCAACAAACAGCAAATTTGTAGACAGAATTAATGCAATGATATTATAGTCTCTACAGGAACCAATCTGATCACTTTTCTCAATGTATAATTCATCACTACTCTGGGCCAGTCACACCACCCATTGCTAGCCATTGTCACAGTATCATTGCTAGTTGTCCCATCAATTAAGGAATGTCCATCACTAAGGACAATGTGTAGAGAACAGTGAGCAGACATCCCAGTAGCTCATCCTTCCTCTGCTCCTAAGCTCTCCAATGTGATCCAAAGTCTCATCTTTAGGGAAGAAAGGGCTCATTGTCATGGGTTTATTTAAAATGGCCTGTACTTTAGGGGCTGAAAATGATGGGCCTCTACTTTTTCTGCTACTACGCTTTGTCTATTGAAACACGAGGACCCAACAAGAATATGGTCCTTCATCTTTTACTTCAAGATATAACACATACAGTGTTCTACATGCCAACCTTCTTTCAGACTCCACGTGATGCTGAAGGGAGCCTTAACATTTCACTTGAATTGAAACATATAACAATTAAACATCGAGGAGTAAAAATCTCCCTGAATGTTCTGCATATGGCAGTAACTTCACTTTGAAAAACTGGTGTTTCCCCACTTCCTCACAGGGGCAGAAACACTGAGGCACCCCATTTTCCAGTTAACAACTCTAGTCCCTAAATTATTATGCCACGCCAATTTGACACTGCATCTTAGAAACTAATAGTATACTGGGCTAGGCTCCCCAAAAGTAACATTTACAAGGTGTAAGAGTATTCTGTTTCTGGGGGAGAAATGTAGTTTTGTGAAAGAAGGTATGGCAGCTGTGGTATTAATGAGAAACCATGAGATGTAAATTGCTCATTGTGATGATGCTGAGAACTAAAATCTTGTTAGATAATAATGTTGGCAAATGATACCAAAGTTTTGCCTTTTAAAAAATGTCAGATAGCTCTTATAAGATGTTAAATGAAATGTGTGTATACAAATCCAGGGAGAAAATAGATTTAAAAATGTGAAGTGGACCTTGCATAGATTAAACTTTGAAATAATGTAGTGTCAAAAGAGGCATCAGAAGGATAACTATAGAAGAATGTTAAACCTGCTTATTCTTTTCTTAAAGACTGATTCCTGAAGTCTTTTGTTAAGTACCAGTTTTCTTTAGACCCTATATGTCTGATTCCATTCTTACTAAAAGAAATCTTATCTATTACCATGAATATGCAGGCCTTTCTAATAAGTTATGTTTGTGTAAGGAATTCTGAAAATATGGGGTGAAGTGTGTAAGTAGGTACAAGAGAGAGAGAGCATTCCAAAGAGTAAAATCTTAAAGAAGAAATTTGTTAAAGTTGAAGGCTGGGAATATTTACTGAAATTAAATTCTTTTCAGGGTTTAATAACCAGACAAGCATTCATTTAAGTTTGTCTAAAAATCCCCCATGAATCGAGATGGATTTTAAAGGTTCAATGTTACCTTTCATGGAACATAAAAATATTACACATTAATTGACTGTCATGGTTCATATATTGAAATTGGCATCTGTAACTTCAAAAAGTTTTGGTTGGCAGAAGAATCCAGATTCATTCCATCTCTTCTCCATGTGGGTAAAGGAAATGTTAGCAAATCAATGACTCTGCAAGGTAATGTGTAGAGAATTTGTACCACCACTTTAAAGGCAGAATTATTTTCAGAAAATAACAAGAGAAGACTAAGCTAACACTCCAGATCTATGGCTCAGGTAAGGCTCAGCTAGCCTTTTGGATATTATCTCTAAAATGGGTATTATCACACATGACATTCTTGAAGATAAGGGATGGAGCTAGAACTACTCCTAAGATCCCATAGCTCTAGAACGTTAGATTCTATATTTTAAAAACTTCAAAATTCTCCCATTGATTTCAGGAAAGTCAAAATACTGCTAAGATTCTTCATTATCTGATTTTCCCACTGTACCTTCCAACTCTGCATTCTCTCAGTATATCCCAGCACGAGACTCTCAACCAGCTGGAAAGCTTCTTCATTGCTCTGAAAACATATGTACACTTTTTTATGACATGGAAAATGATTTCTCTCTAGCTATCCCAATACTATCCAGCCATGGTAAGCAGAATAATGGCTCCAACTTTTGAAGCTGTGACTGTACTGCCTGATGTGGTTAAGGTAGTGCTCGAGAGATAGGGAGATTATCCTGGATTATCTTGGTGGGCCCATGTCTCCCTTATTAGTCAAAAAGGGAGACGAGAGAAGCAGTATCAGAGATAGAGATGTACAGACAGAAGCAGAGGTCAGAGCAATGTGATTGCTGGCTTTGAAGGTGGAAGGAGGTCATGAGCCAAGGCATGCGGGCGGCCCCTAGGAGCTGGAAAAGACCAGGAATGGATCCTCCCTTTGAGCTACCAGAAGAACAGCGCTGCTAACACCTTGAAGTTAGCCCATTTTGAATTTCTGATCTCCAGAACTAGACGAATAAATTTATTTTTTAAGCCATTAAGTTTATGGTGATTTGTTACAGCAGCAATGGGAAGCTAATATCTAAGGCTTCAAGGTTCAACTCAAGTCTCACTTCCTTGGCAGTTCTGACTCAGTGATCTAATTTTTCCTGCCCAGTTTTCTTTAAAGTTGCCTTGTATATCTATTTGTTTTACTGTCAGTCCTCCAATGTAAGATGTCTGGTAATAATAAAATTGTATTTCAATATATAAGTGAGAAGCACAGGCCAGAGATCCATATAATGATGATAGAAAACAAGCTGTAAAAAACAAACAAACAAACAAACAGATAAAATCACTTAAGGCTTTTAGCATGAGATTAGAAGACATATCCTTCACTTTCTGAAATGTTCTTGAATTATTTATTGATGATTTTATTATTTATTGATGATTTCTTCCTCATACATATTCTGTTCTCTCTATTCTTATTCAAATGTTAAACCTGCTTGGTTGTTTCTCTAATTTTCTTACTGTTTCTCTCTTATTGCTCATCTCTTTGCTCTGCTTTCTATCAAAGTTCCCCAACTTCATCTTCTAAATCTTCCAAATATCTTTTATCCTGCTGTCAAGTTTTTATTTCCCAAGAGCAATATTTTTGTTCTCTAATTTTTTTCTTGTTTTTTCTTTTGTTTTTGTAACATCTTGTTCTTGTTTTGTAGATGTAATATATTCTCTCGCCTCTCTAAAAATGTTAAAGTTGGTTTGTAAGTTTTTCTTTATATTTTCTGTTTCTCCAGGTTGCTTTAATTTTCTGGGTTTTTTTTATTGGGATCTCTATCTTCTGTGGCTTTCCTTAGATGTCTGCTCACAATTGGTTCACTCTGGAGAAATAAGAAAGTACTTCCAAGTGGCTGTACACATTCTAAGTGATTATGTGGATGGAGCTTGTTGACTTGGAATATTATTGTGGAGTGATCTTGGTGGGTCTTTTGTTGGAAAACAATTGATGTCAGAAAACGTAGATATTTGGTCTTCTCATTCTTTCACAATTATGTATAATTCATATGTATATATGTCCTGTATTATGTGTATGTACTATGCATAATGTCATCTATTCTTGTTACATGTGTGTGCTTTATTGGATTAAGATAGTTCCTTTTCATTTCTGCTTTGCAGAGTGACATTTTTTGGTAATCGTGAATGTGTGTTGAATTTTGTCACTTTCACTGCATATTAGACAATATTGTATGTTTTCCTTTCTCTATATTTATTAATGTGGTAACTTACGTTTAATGATTTTTCACATGTAAAACCAACCTTGCCTTCCCACAATAAACTCCACTTGATTGTGATAAATTGTTCATTTGTTAACATTGCTGGACTGACTTTTAACTTTTTGAGTTTTTGAATCTAACTTCAAAAAAGAGATTGGTCTAAAATTTTGTTTCCCTGTAATTCCTTTATCAGGCTTTGGTATCAAGAATACACTGGCTTCATAAAATAAGTTGAAGAATGTTCTTTTTCCTCTATTTTCTGAAATAATTTGTGTAAAATATAATTTCTGTTTTAAATTTCTTGTATTTGTTTCAAAAATTTTGCTATGTCATCTAAGTTGTTGAATTATTTGCACAAAGTTATTCATAATACTCCTTTATTATTTTTGTATTGCTTGTAGGATTAGTAGTGAGATATCCTTTTTCATTCTTGATATTGGTAATTTGTGTTTTCTCTGGTATTTTTTGTGGGGGTTTTAGGGGGAAGAGTGTGAATATAGCTAGGGAATTATAACTTTTATCATTCTTTTCAAATGAAATTTTAAAACTTTGTTTCCCTGTAATTCCTTTGTCAGGTTTTGGTCTTTGGTATCCACTGGCTTCATAAAATAAGTTGAAGAATGTTCTTTTTCCTCTATTTTCTGAAATAATTTGTGTAAAATATAATTTCTGTTTTAAATTTTTTATAGAATTAATCAGGGGAATCATATGAGCCTGGCAATTTTTTCAGAATTGTTTTTAATTAAAAATTTAATTTCTTTAACAAGCATAGAGCTATAAAATTTTTTATTTTTTCTTGTATTTGTTTCAAAAATGTTGCTATGTCATCTAAGTTGTTGAATTTATTTGCACAAAGTTATTCATAATACTCCTTTATTATTTTTGTATTGCTTGTAGGATTAGTAGTGAGATATCCTTTTTCATTCTTGATATTGGTAATTTGTGTTTTCTCTGGTATTTTTTGTGGGGGTTTTAGGGGGAAGAGTGTGAATATAGCTAGGGAATTATAACTTTTATTATTCTTTTCAAATGAAATTTATTGATTTTCTTCATTTTCTTATTTATTTCTATATTTGTGTTGATATTTCTTTTCTTCTATAACTTTGGGTTTAATTTCTTATTTTTAAGAAAATTTTTCTTCTTTTTTAGAGCTTGTTTTTGTAGTTCCTCAAATGTAAGCATTCACAGCCATGAATTTGCCTCTAAACACTGTTTTGGCTGCATCTCATAAATTTTGATATGTTATGTTTAAAAATCATTTAATTCTAAATATTTTCTATTTAATACTGTGATGTCTTCTTTAACCCATTAGTTACCTGAAGATGTGTTGCTTGTTTCTCTAAATTTTGTGATTTTCTGGATATATTTTATTATTGATGCTTAACTTAATTTTCTTATGTTAATAATAGAATACTCTGTATTTCAACCCTTAGATGTTTATCAAAAAATGCCTTATAGTCTGTCATGTGGTTTACCTTGACACATATTCCATGTGTATTGGGAAAGACAGAGTATTCTACAGTTGTTGAGGATAATGTTCTAGATGATTGTGTTTGGGGTGTCAGAATTTCTCAGTAAACCTGAATGCTTTTTTTGCATGTGCACTCTATTTATTATTGAGAATGTGGTGTTAATATGTCCAATTATTAGTGAGGACTTCTCTATTTCTCTCTTAGTTTTGTAAATTTAGTTCATGTATTTTGAAGCTCTGTTATAGCATGTGTATTCATTTAGCATTGCTTTATGTTCTTAATGACTTGACCCCATTACCGCTATGAAATCACTATCTTTACCTCTAGTAATACATTTTGCCTTGAAGTTTACTTTGTGTGACGATAAATGGCATATGAGTTTTCACATTTAAAATCTCATGGTATATCATTTTATGTTCAATCTATCTGTTTATATTTATTGAAATCTCTTACAAACAGCATGTGGTAGGATATTGCTATTTTTAGCTAGTCTGACAATCTACCTTCTACATAAAATTTTTAGCATTTTTAGACTTAACACAATTATTGATAGAGTTGTGCTTAATTCTGTCATCTTGCTTGACGTTTTCTAGTCATTCTGTGTTGTTGTATTTTTTGATTCTCATATCTGCTTTCTTTCAGATTTATCAAATGTTATTCAGCATTCTCTTTTATTTCCTCTATTGTCTTTTTACTGACACCCATATATATGTGTGTGTATGTGTGTGTGTGTGTATGTTTCTATTGCCTTTTTACTGACACACACACACACACACAAACACACACACACACACACACACACACACACATATATGAAGTGATTTTTAATGATTGCTCCTGAGGTCATATTATAGGTCTTTAATTTATCACGGTAGACTTGGAATTAATATTATATGACTTACCATATAATTTAAGAAGCTCACAACAGTACAATTCCATTTATACCTTCTTCCATTTTTGTGCTATTATTGTTATATACTTCATTTCTACATATATCACAAACCCCTCAGTACACTATTAATATTTTTGTCATAAAAAGTCAATTGACTTTTTAAAAATTGGTTTTGTTGGTATTTAAAGTAACTAGTGAATATAGTAGAAGAAAACCAAAATTATTCTGATTAATTGGAATTTTAAGCCAAAAATGTTTTTTCGCTTTTAGTAAGTACATTCTTAATCTAGAAGTGATAGGTGCAAAGCAAGAAGCTATCCTAAGAATCACCCAGGTATAGATTCAGATGTCATTTTTCTTTTTCACCATTTGGTCTATTGCATAAGCTGATTCTTAGGATATTACTTTTAATGCAGAGTGTAAAGCTTATACCAATTTTAGATGGATGTTCTCATCTTAAATATGATCTTAATGCAGTTTGTGATACATTCCTGCCTTGTTTCCTACGAAGCTTATAGGCCCCATTTCAATGCATCCTGTACACACAAGAGGGCAGAGTTAAACTAGTGGTGAGAACACAGATCCTGAGCTTTCTGGTCTGCAAATAGATCAGATTTCATATTTGATTTACAACAAGCATTTCTTATGTAGGATGTCTTTTCTTTCCCGTGAAACATATTTGTCTATCAAAAACAGTCTTGTTAAGGAGATAATGGCTATGCCTTAGAAACAAATGGTCAGTCTATATTCACGGAGTTATTCTTGTTCTTGAATGTTCCTCATTTAAATATTATCTAAGTCTCACCATTCTTGGCCTCTGGGAAGAATGAACACATAAGTAAAACATAATGACTTTTTCAATAAAATAAGCAACTAATGAGCATGCAGACTTCAGTTCTTTTCTGCCCAAAGAAGAATAAAATTCAAAAGAGACAACACCTCAGAGAAAGCTTGAGAGTTGCAATCAGAACTAAACATATTCATTTCTCAAAGATTGCCAAAGACTTCTCAAATATACCTCTGTTTCTCAAAGGCAAAATTCTTCACACATCTCCTCTCTGTATCCCACAGGCATTTTAGAGAAGGAATATTTGTTCCTGTCCTTGTCATCATGATCCATCTTAAGCGTCAAATGTATGATCACAGAAGGACTAAAGAAACCTTTTTCTTTTGAACATGTTTCCTCCACTTGTTAAGACTGTAAATGTAGGTTAACAGGAAGAAAGTGTTTTCTTTGATGTTTATTACTAACACTTAAAACGCTAATATCCACAGAAGAAATAATTCACTGGCTTTAATTTACATACAGAAAATTAATGAATGAAATCAATTCCCTCCCTTAACCCATGTTTTGAAAAAGCTGAGAGGGAGGAGAGGCTGAGAGGAAAGTTCTACCTGCCAAGGGGAAGGTGAGGAAGAAACCAAAAAAATGGGAAACAACCCAGAATTAGAAATGGGTTGATGCCATGACGATTTACTTATATCACAATCTAACCTTGGGAATAATCTACTAAGTAGGCTGCTTTATCTGTCATTTATTTCAGGCCTCTTTTAAGAAGATATTTCATTGAAAGTTGATGCAGAAATGTGATGTGTCTGATGTTTGATGTGATAGCAAAAACTGTTATTTCCTCTTCTTGATTCATGTGAATATTTTTGTTAAGACACCAGTGACTTGATTTATAAAATAATTAATTTTTTTTAATTCTGAAGATCACAAAGAAAAATATAATGAACATATCACTAAAACTAAAGTTATATATATATAAAAGCATGTCTTACTATATCTTGTATTTTGTCATTTTAAATGTGTTTCCTTTGTTCAATTAAAATACTGTTTTCACAGGGGTAATAATTTCAAAACAGTCAATGTTCTGTTACTAACTCGGGAACTATGGGAAAGTCAGCCTCATAATTTTCTGTTGTGATAGAAAAGCTGAAAATTGACGATACCTTAAATAAATGGAATGAATGAGACACAAATGAAGAAAGCGCCTGGAGAAAATTTGAATGGAACTAAAAACCAAGCGTCATGGCTTCCCCATCCTAATTATTCACTGGCCAACAAAGATCATTTCTGGTCCCATTTTTGTATTTTAAAATGTAACCATAAGGAAAAGTTTCACAATTACTAGATTCTTTCAGAATGTTTAATTTTAACATTAAGAAAAAAAAAATCAATCTAACCACTTTAAAAAAAAAAAACAAGTTGATTAAGCTTGTCAACAGGCCAGGAAAACTACATGAATGGGTACTTTTTGCTTCTTGTTTTAGGAAGGTCTCATTTGATATAAAATAATTTATTAGGTCATATTTTTGTCATTTTAAATATTCATTTTTTATATTCTTTATCATTTTTTGCTGTTGTCATTAGGTCACATTCTTTAGACATCTGATATATTTGGTCTTTAATAGCATCTTTTTTCTTTCCTTCTGTATCAAAACGAGCTGTTCCCTCTTAAGTCTTTCAACTAATATAGTAATAATCATACTTACATTAGACTAAATATGTATTCAGATAAGACTTTTGAGAAAAGAATACAGACAGTACATGGAGGTAAGAATTTATCCAAAGCAACCCTCATATTCAGAACTCCTGCCCTTACAGTTATCATTCAGTCTTCATGCATGTCATCATCATGAGGTCCAGCAGACAGTGACACGATCACATTTAATAGTGAAATTCGGTGACTTGTCTGAGTTTACAGTTTCTTGTGAAAGAGCTAGGGCATCAGCCTGGGTTTTCTGACTTTATTATCAAGAAAGTACTAATAATAATCAACATTAATTAAGCTCTTACTGTTCAACAAGCACTATTCTAAGCACTTCATATGTGTTCTTACACTCAATCCCCAGCTGACAGGAGAGGAAGCAGAGGTGTGGGAGTTGAAGTAACATCTTAAGGGGTGAAAATGGTGTTTGCTTCCTGTGTTTCGGCCATGCTGCTCATTGAATCATTTTTATTCTTAGTGCAAAAAATTTTGCCTTTTTCTTTTCCCTGAATGTCCGTTCTCTAAATCTTGACTATCATGAAATGCTTGAGGTTATCATTCATGGGCTTTGATTTACCTTTGTTTTTCCTTTTATCAGTTCTCTCTTTCCAGGACTAGGACCCCGGCACTGGGAAGCAGAGCCTGGCATTCCAGATCGCACCTGCCGTGCAGGTTGCGGCCTTGGGGAGGCCATCCACACTTCTCCGGGCTTTCCTTTTCTCTGAAGAGAAGCTCCAGATATCTCTAAAGGAAGGAGATAAAATCAGTGATTTCTAAAGTCTCTTTCCATTCTCACATTCCTGGTTCTGCTTTTGGAAAAACTCTTTCCATTGAAAAAAAAATTGTTTGTTTGTTTGTTTCAATTGTGCTGTGGTAGCATGCAACTTTAAAAGCTACACAATTACTACACCAAGCAAGAATATGAAATATATTTGATTCCACAAACTTTATTGATTATCTAAGCAAAATATTTTAGAATAGCAACTGCATAAGACAATGTACCATAAGCCAACCATAAGTTATCCATTCCCAAAATGGAGAAAAAAAACATCAATAAGATGTCATTAGATAAGACTTTCAAAATATAACTTTGTTTTAATGAAATCCAGAATTAGGTCTGTAAATAATAAAGTTTACTTTGATAATCTCAAGTGCAAAAGTATTTTTGATGTTCAGTGTATGGTTGAGGTGACAAGAAAGCTATTATAGAAAGTCAGAGGAAAAGTCATGTGTTCATGAAACAACTGAAAATTAAATTTATTTTTAGTTATTCACATCTTTTGAAAGGCTGTAGTAAGAAAGAGAATATATTATAACCAATTTTTATTGATTAAACTCTTCCTATTATGGAAAGTTTTACATAGGAGACACTGTATCTATTAGAAAAAAAATTTTTTGAAAATAGAAAAACTAACTTGAGATTCTGGCATTCTAATTATTTTTCCTTGGGTGAGTTCCTTAATTTTTCTGGGTCTCGGTTTTCTTGTTTGTAATATGCGATACCTGTCTTGGCTACCTCACAAAGCTCAATTCTGAGATCATTTTTGTTTTCTTTATATATTTGGCATGTGAGAGACCTTACTGAGTTCTATGCTTTTAAACGCATCCATACATGCCCAATTCAAAACTTGACTCCCCCATCTGGAGTTCTCTCTGCCCTCCAAACACATACATCTGATTCTTTGTTTGACCTGACCATTTTGATGTCTACTAAACATCTCAAATGGAAACATCACATTTCTGAATCAAGCTCCTCCTCTTTCCTGGAATAATTTTTGGTAAATAGAAACATCAGTGGCTCAGGCCAAACACTCTGAGTCGCCCTTGACTCTTGTCTTCTCATACTTCACATTTCCTCAATTAGCAAATCCTGTTGGTTCTACCTTTAAAATACATACAGAATCCAACCGCTTCTCTAACACGCTGGTTCGCACCACCAACACCTCTCAGGTGGCTTATTGCCTGAGTCCGCTGATTGGTCTGCCCTCTTTTGCCCTTGTCAACTGTTTCTATTTTCTGGGGCTGCCATAACAAAGTACCACCGAATGTCTTAAAACAATAGAAATTCATCGTCTCACAGTTCTGGAAGCTACAGGTCCAAAATCAAGCTGTCGGCAGGGCTATGCTCCCTCTGAGACTCTGAGTAGAATCCTTCCTTGCCTCTTCCTACCTTCTGGTGGTTGTCTGAGATCCTTGGCTCTCCTCATTTTGCAGCTGCGCCACTCCTGTCTCTGCTTCCGTCATCACGTGGCATTGTCCTGTGTGCCTGTGTCCATGTTTCCCCTCTTCTTATAAAACACCAATCATATTAGATCTAATCTAAGAGGTCTCAGTCTACTTATAACCTCTTAACTTGATTATATCTGCAGAGACCATATTACCAAATCAGTCATATTCACAGGTACTAGGTGTTAGGTCTTCAATATATCTTCAAAATATCTTTTGAGGTGGGGGTGACACAATTCAACCTGTAACAACTTTCAGAATACCCTGAAGCCATCAGTCAGAGTGATTTCCCTGTCACCTGTCTGGTTAGTCTCCTCAGCTCTTATTATCACAATATATTCTCTGTTTACCTATTTGTTTCCCTCACTTGAATATAAAAACACTGTTTTATCCACTTTTATTCACTTAAAATATAATAAGCACTCAATAAATATGTATTGAACAAATATATAAATAAATTTAAACAACTATAAAGTGAGAATTTTTTAAAGCTCCCTTGC
>NW_006432227.1:11571115-11603353 GCF_000325575.1 Pteropus alecto
CACTCATTTATAAACCTACTCAGTTAATCATTGACAACTTTCCTCTGTAAACACACTTTTACACATCAACCAATCACCATCAGCCCATCACTTCTGAAAAAAGTTTAGCCAATCAGGGACGAATTCATTCTAATAACCACACCCCTGAGTGCCCACCAATCAACAACAGTGTCTCATGAATAACCACACTTGTGCAGATGACATCAGCCCACTTACATCTCTGAGTCACCAATCCCTGAGGGAGAGACTGTCCCCTGACCAGCATAGCTCTCTTTTCCTATAGTCGGTAATAAGCAGTACGTCTTATTTCAGATATTAAGTGGAGGAGAGGGTCTCATCATCCTTTGAGAAAAAATATGAGACATATTTGGGAAAACATAAGGTGCTTTATAAATGTCATTTAACATTTAACATTATGTTAATACTGTGCTTTAAGGATCATTAATTATTAGAAAAACTGAACACTTTTCTGCATACTAAATTATTCTGAAGTTATTTTACTATTTTATTTTTAATTTATTATTAACAACATAATCAGGTTGGTTTTTCATTCAATCTTTCATTTCGTCAACAACTTAAATGTTCCAAGTCTATACTTACTGCAGCAGCAAATTTCACAGTCTGTTGCATCTTTCACAAAATGAATATCACTGAGGTGCATGCATTTGAGAAGCATTGATTCTTTTTAATTCTCTAATTATTGAGTGACTACTGTGTACCAGGTGCAATGCTGGGTTCTGGGTAAATGCAATCTCTGTCTCGGGGAGCTCAGAGTCTAGCGGAGGAAACAGACATTAGACTGATGACTTGATACATCTATGTATTCACACTGTGTCCTAAGTGGGTGCAGAGTGCCATGAGAGAGGGTGTCAAGAGCCAGGACTGAGTGGAGAGGCAGGGAAGCCTATGTGAAGATGTGACACTTCAGTGGAGAGGAGAAACAGTGTACCTAATGAAGATATATCTTTGGGTCACCAAGCACTTTCATGTAGAGTATCTATTTCGATACTAATAATATCCCGGGGTTCAAGAGCAAATTGTCTCATGTTACAGACAGGTGACACTAGAAGCAAGTAACTGGAAAGTGATGGATACTGAAGAAGACTCTGTGTCTTCTGATGTCACTCTCAATGTGTTTGGCATGTGCCCAACTACCTCAGCTTAGTGTCTTTGTAACTAAAAAACAATATACTTCACTCACAACCTGGAACTCAAAATTTTGATCGCACTCATGTATTCTCTGAAAGAAAAATTGTGGCTTACACTCTGCGTATTAGGTGAATAAAAAAACATACATATAGAAGTGTGTGTGTGTGGTAGCCCCAAAAAGATATACCTGTGTCTTAACCCTGGAACATGTAAGTGTTACTGTATGTGGGAAAAAAAGTTGCTGTAGATGTAATTAGGTTAATCATTTTGAGATGAGAGCATCCCACATTATCAGGGTCAGCCCTAAATCCAAGACAAATACCTTCATAAGAGACACACAGAGGAAATACAGTGATGAGGAAGAAGCATGTGACCATGGAGGCAGAGACTGGAATGATGAGGCCATGAGCCAAGGAACACCTGAAGCCACCAGAAGCTGGAAGGAGCAAAGAACAGAATCTACCATGGAGCCTTGGGAGGGAGCGTGGCCATGCTGACACCTTGATTCCTGTCTTCTGACTTCCGGAACTCCAGAATAAAGTTCTTTCATCTTAAGCCATCAACTGTTACAGCAGCCCTAGGAAACAAATATATATTTGCCTCTTCAAGTAATCTCAACGAATTTCAAATTGGCAGTAAATACTAACCCAAACTGATGTCACTGCTCTGACTCTTCTTTCTGTGTTTCTATTCATGAAGTCGAAATTTTACTATCATCGCTAATAATTATAATAACATTATATAATATATAATAATCATTATTAATATTATTATCATATATTTATTAAGCAGCAACTCTTCTAAGTACTCATGTCTTTTAAATCATCTAATCCTTGAGGTAATGCTATGGATTAAGTGCTCTTATAAAACCTTTATTTTTTTTAGATTAGACTGAAGCTCAGTTTAATAAGCTATGATTTCACAGTTAGTGTGTGATGAAAATGGCATTTGAAGTCGTATGTTACTGCCAGTTATTCCTATGCCACAGTGTCATTTTAGAAAGGGATCAACTGTTCGATTCCTTCAAATTATTATTCCTTGATGTTCAATCAGTTTCTTTCTGTTTCTCTCTGTCTCTGTCTTCTCTTCTTCCTTTCCTCCTCCCTTTCTCTGCCTTCTTTCCTTCCTCCCTTCTTTGAATGCTTGCCAGATGAAAGAACCCATGTGTCCTGACACTTTGTCCAGTTGAACGATTCAGAGCTCCAATCGTAAAAATCTGGCAGGTCTGATACAATCCCAAACTGCTGAGTCCTCTAAGGGTTCGAGATTGGGCTCTGTGGAGGCGATTTCCTGGAAGAAATGTCACATCCATTATTTTCAGTTTTAGCTTTGGAAAGGTTGCCTGGAGAATGTCACTGAACACCAAATTTAACCTTTCAGTGATATTTGATATGAGAATAAATGAAACAGTCTATAAAGCTTGGACCTCCCTAAAATAAAGATGTTAAATAAATCCAGCAAATGTGCTGGAGCTATTGGGGAATTTTCATGACTAACTTAATGGGTTGGAAACAAAGTGTTCAACTGTTCCAACTATACAATTCACTGTTGTGATCGAGTTGTTGAACTTGAATTTGTGGATGGAATAAATCGGGCTAAAGAGTGATTGGAAAGAGGGTTAGGTGATGTAAAATTGACCCTTGACCTGACGGAGGCTGGCATAAGGCCGCCTGGGACATCCCGACACGTCCATAGGGAAGCAGCTCAAGCATGACTCCTCTTCCAGAAAACCTTCCCCGCCTCTCCTCGCACCCTTCCAGGCATGATCTATGGGCCTCTCATCGGGGTTACCTGCTCATCTCATTGTATTGAGATGTTTTGTTCTTTGGTGTGTCTCCCCTAAAGAACTGCCGGTTTCTCAAGGTTCAGGGGTGATTCCACGTCTTTGTACCCCCGGTGCCTAATCCCGTCGCACTGTGAGTCCTTCCTAAAGGACGTTTTCGTACGCACATACAGGACCTGACTTCCTGTATGCAGGGCGTTGTGCTTCTGTAACTACAAGGCCCGGCGATGCTCGCTGTGCGTTTTCTCAGTACTTCTCCATTGGGAAAGGGGAAAGCGAGTGAAAGTGGAGGTCAGAGAAAAAGAAAAATGAAAACAAACATTGCCATCAACAAGCTGATGAGCGCTGGCTTTTGAGTCCTCCTGAACTTTTGTTTAACTCTAACCCCAACTGGTAATTCCTATTTGACTTGAAGGTTCCACAAGCTCTTCTCTTCCCAAGATCAGAGTCCTTTGGAATATTCCACTGCTCACCACCTACTAGAATACTAGAGTGAGTGCTTTGAACACAGACTGAAATCCAAGTTAGAGAAACTCCCAGCAAGTGAGCCCACCCTGAGAATGCCTTCATAGGGAATCTGATTTTTCCAGAGTGAAAATGCTAATATATGAGATAGCAGAGTAGAAATTAGGATTCACTGTACGGCACAGACTCATCAGAACCCACAGATCCAGTTCCAGACCTTGCATTTCCAAAGCATTACTCAAAAACTCCGCAATTATCAATTTGAAGGTTAGAAATAAATTTTAGTAAGTAGGAAAATTCATAAATAGGAAATCCGCAAATAATGAGCATTCAGTGCATATACAAAGTATTTTCGCAGAGCTTTAATTTAAATTGAATTTTTCAGAAATGTAGAAACTATGAAAACTTGGGAAAGTTGTGCCTTAGCTCATAACTTTACCAAAAACTAGTCAATATTTTCGAAGTCATGTTACTGAAGGCAACACACCAGTATCGCTCTGAATTTGCAGTAATATCATGCACGTAGTTCTCTCTGTGGGTGCAAGCAAATGCTATTTCTTTATGTTGTCTAGCACAGCTGTTAATGAGCATTAAAATATTGAAAAACATAGAATATCTCAATATAAGTCAGTGTCTTTTCAAGGTAATTGGTATCTCTATCCTACAACCCTAAAAACAAGACAATAAAACACAATTCACTTATTTACTGCATCTTATTTTTTATTTTATTTAGAGCTCTTTTCTACTCATTTTTGAGCATAAAAATTAGTAGTTGTTTTCATGGTTGAAATTTAATTTAATTCACCCCAAATTTTGTGCTTACAGGTTTTTGTTTTGCTTTGCCTCCCACTTCTTTGAGTAAGTTTGTGCCCTTAATTGGTTCTTTCAATGGAGAACTATGGCAGTCACACTCTATATGCTTGAGAATGTGTTCATTCAACCTTTATACATAAACTACATTTTAATGAAATGTAGTATTATTCTGAGTCAAAACCTATTTTCCCTCAACATTCTGAAGATATTGTTCTCTTTTATCGTATATTGTTATTGTTGAGAAAATTGCTGCCAGTCTGTTGTTCATTTGTAGGTAATCTGTATTTCCTGTCCAATAAGTTTTAGGATTTTAAGATCAATTCTTTTTCTTTGGTTGGTTTTTTTCTCCTAATATCTACAATATCATTTTGATGCATCTGGTGTTATATACAAAGAGTTCTATAGAAAATTTAAAAATTGATTTTTATTTATTCTACTCAGCACTAACTATACACATTAAATCTGAGAGCTCATATAATTCTTAATTTCTGGAAGTTTTTTTGACATTTTATCTTCAAATAGTGATTCTTCACTATGTGCTCACTTGTGCTTGCACGCTCTCTCTCTCTCTCTCTCTCTCTCTCTCTCTCTCTCTCTCTCTCTCTCTTTCTCTCTCTCTCTTACTTTCCCTCTCTCATTTTGCCACGTGTGTTTTTTTGGAACTCCAATTGGATCCACGTTGCACTCTCTCTATCAATCATCCATGACTATTGTATTAGTCAGTATTCTCCAGAAAAACAAAACCAATAGGAGAGATAGATGGATGGATGAATAGATGATAGATGATAGATAGATAATAGATGATATAGATAGATAATAGATGATAGATAGGTAATTAGATATGTAGATAGATAGATGATCGGTGATAGATTAGACGATAGATAGGGATTTATTTTAAGGAATAGGCACACAGGATTATGGGAGCTGGCAGGTCTGAAATCTGAGCAGGCCAGCCAGCTGGAATGTCAGGTAAGAGTGGATGTTGCAGTCTTGAGTCATAACTGGTTTTTCTGTTCTTTTTAAGGAGGAGTTTGTTTGCTTCTTTGTTTGAGTTTTCCCTCAAGAGTAGCTCCAAGCTTGCTCTTTCCCATCAAGCAGTTTTGCCTCCATCCAGCTACTCAAGGTTCTATCCTAAGGTGGTAGTAAGGAGATTGTTGTCCCTATCCCTGAGCCAGTGGTGACTTGTCCCATGTCCTGCTGGTGTGGCAGAGTCTTCTTGCTCATTCCCTAAGATGCAGGCTATAGGCAGAAACTGGTCATGGCTTTTTACCTTTCATTTCACCTACTTTACAGTATAAACTGGTCATAGTCACCCACCCCACAGAGTACCTTGTTTCCCATTAATAGAGGAGTAGAAAAATCAGACACCTCTGCCCAACCCCTTACCTGGAGTCAAAGGTTCCATCCCATTTCAGTTCTAGAGATGTATCACTTGACATTAGATCGTGGCTTTGACTGTGCTTCTCTTTTTAAATGCTTAACTCCAACTGATATATGTAAATATAATCTGTCATTGCTTTGTTTGAAAAAGAGGAAAGCATCTCAAATTATACATACCTACTGTGCCAACTTGACAAATTCGCTCACGACATATTTATCAAAAGGCCAATTTGGTCATTGTCTGTTTTTTTGGTCAGAGCTGATTTAATATCTTTTCCTAATGGAGAAGCAGAAACACGTTTTCTAAAGTAGTGAGAGTTTATTGAAATGATATGTGAGCAATTTAAGATAAACAGATGGCAGTGAGCAAATCGCCGTCTCCAAGAGCCAGATGCTGTTCATGAAACTAAAGCCAGACCTGCATCCCAGCCAGGATGCTCTCGTCCACCACTTGCTTCGCAGCATCCCCCTTTCTCTATTTTCTGTGGCCGCTCTCTCTCTACTTGCTGCCCTGCTTCATGGTTTCTGACAATTCATAGCTTCGACTGCCTCATTGCTTTCTGCTTATATCCTATTCTCTCTCTCTGCCTCTTTCAAATTCTGTTCCGTTCTACTATGTATTTCGGTCTTTCTTATCTTACTTTCAAACTTCTCCAAAGAGATCACATTGGCTTGTTAGTTATCACCACCAGGAACAAAATGCTCCTTCTGGGTAGAGCAGAAAATCACATTCTAAGCCACTCATCTGTCTCATGCCCAGACACCATCCTTGGTCTCATCACTACGGGTTTCAAATCTACAGGTTTCATGATATAAAGCATGGAAAGCTAGACACAGCCTATTGCTTCTTTGCTCAGAAAGAGAATGTAGGTGGCAGGCACTTGGAATATAATAAACAATGCAGTGCAAAGTTGGTCTAAGTCCTTTCTATCCCTAGCCCAAAGCATCTACAATCACATTCCTGGTAATTGAGGGTCCTTTGCAAATGTCGTTATAAGATTGCTTTTATCTACTAGTAAATCTTCATTTTGTGGGTAGTATTTTTTCTTGTGAAATTACACCCTAGGGAAAAGTGCATTTCTTAAGACTGCAAAATATGCATACATAAGCATTCCTCAAAATTATGAATACTGACTCCAGAGTGATATGCACAATTGTGAGAAAGATGAAAACATTAAGGTAAAATTTTGCCTGAATATCTCTTCAGATACTCTTTAAACACATATTACAGAGCAAATCTCATTTATTTTCTTTACACTATTTTAAATAATCTTATCTGCTTGTAATTCTTTATGGGTTCAAATTTAACAAAGATAAAGTCCATCTAACAAGCCATTTGTGCTTTTAATGGGCTATTCTACCACAAACGAACAGTTGTTCTCGATAGCATTCGGAATCCCTGTGCCAGCAAACGAGCTAATGACCACATTTAGGGACCTAGTTTTTCAATCTCTAATCAAAAGGCAAAGACTATTGAAGGCCATTCATATAGTATTTGAAATCTACTTTCTGATCAAACATACCATGTGTGTAAAAGAAGGCAACATAACCTTGGTTATTCTACTAGAAACTCCCTCCATTTCCAAAAGCATTTTGGCTAATTCCATTCTCTCCACGATGAGGTGGTGGTAGGAACAGATCCCATCTGTTCTCTCTAAGGGGACTAACTAGGAAATCCTTAGTTCATACTCTATATCTGGCCTTTGGCTTAAAGTTATGTTTTTAAAACCCACATGGAAAAAGGCCCAGAGGACCTACATGGTGCCCGAAAGCACGTAGAAGACCCGACTGTGCCACACAGAGAGAGAGAGGCGTTTCTGGTAGCATGGTGGGCTGGTTATTTTCCCATGAAAAATAACACACCAAAAAAATGCTAATGAAAACAAATAAAAAAAATTTTACATCTTCCTAAAAGCATTGATGAGCTGCAAGATAGTAAGACAGTCTGAGGCCGAAATCTAAGCGAAAGTTGGAAGCTATCACAGAGGGTGTGCTCCAGTCCCTTTGGCCTGAGGGCATCTGCCAAAGTGGGAACTTGAGAGGCGATTTTCATGTTCTCATTAGGGCATGTAGAACAGGGAAAAAGTGGGTGGTCTAATAACAAGCTTTCCCCTCATAAAGCTTGGACCCCAAAGAGTTCCATTTTCAGTTTAAGGATTAAATAGAAGAAAATTTATCGGCCCTCTCACTGAAGACTGCAAGGAAAGTTGCTTTGTTGCTTTGGCAATAAGCAAAGTGGAGAAAAAGGAGAGGAGGGGGAGAAACAGAAATGGCCATTTCGAGCTGATTTTCACAAAATTTTTGCCCAAATTCACATAAGTAAATTTAAGCAGTCCATTTAGTTAAAGAATGTCCAGATTGGGATGGCCCCCGGGAAGCTGCAAAATTTTATCTGGAGGAAATTTCCTTTATTCTAGATACCAAAATTTTCCACAATCAGTTCTCCAAGGAATAAGGAACCATGTATGATAACCTACAGTTCAGAGTAAAAATTAAAATCCAGGCTTGCAAATATTTGCAACATAAAGGATATTACTAAGAATAACAATGTACACTTGTACAGGAAGCAAATAAAGCCTTTAGATAGAAATAAAAAATATAATTGAAAATAAAACGTCATGGACAGGTTTATAGCATATGAGACACAGGTGAGGAGACCTGGAGATTAGAGTGATTATATCTGGATAAATTTCAGCCATCATCACTTGAAATATTTTCTGTGCTCCATTCTTTCTCCTTTCTAGGAACTCTAAATATTTGATTTTTATAACTAACAAATATTCAGTACCATCAAAATATTCAGAGTTCCAGAGGAAGAGAACAGAAGATGGAATGTAGATAATATCTAAAGCTTTTCTAGAAATGGTGAAAAGTTAAAGTATAGTTTCAGGAAGCCAAATGAATCTCAAGCAAGAAAATAAAAATAAATTGACACCTAGATACAGCAGAACGCAAATAAAAAACATGAAGACAAAGTATACTCTTAATAGAAGCACAAAGACAAAATATAAATATAAGAACATCATTTAGATTGACAGATGACTTCTGAATAGCAACAGTGGAAGCCAGAATAGAGTGGTATGATATCTCGATATAATTGAGTTTTAGTTACTTATTGCTGGGATACAGCCACCTCAAAATTAACTGGATTAAAAAAACAATGATCATTCATTGTACACAAGAATCTGTGATTTGGGTGGGGTGTGACAAGAATGCTTCATCTCTGTTGCATGAAACATTATACACATAGTTATCAACTGAGGACTGAAAAACTTACCTGTAGTGTGGCTCATTCACATGACAGGCAAATTCTGATATAGGTCTCTCCACGGGCTACTTGGTCTTCTTTACAGTATAGTCATTGAGTTCTAAAAGCTAGCATTCTAAGATAGCAAAGAAGTAGTGTGTGGCATTTTTATACCTAACTTGAAAAGCCACAGAACATGCCTTCCACCATATTCTAGTGGTCAAGCAAATCACAAGTCCTGCACAGATGCAAGGAAAGGGGACAGACTTTCCCTCCAATGGAAGAATAGCAAGTTTCAATGAGAGTGTATAGGATGAGAGATATACTTTTTCAGCAATCTTTGAAACTTACAATTTGCCACGACCTTCGTTTGGCACAGCAATTCACATCCCTACCAAATACAAAATATATTTGCTTCCTTTCCCAAGGCCTCAAATCTCATCCCACAGCAAAAGTCTTAGTCTCGAGGTTCAGAGTATAGTCTCCTACATTATATCCAGATGTGGATGAGGCTTCTCAAGTGCGTTTCCTCAGATACAGCCTTTAAGAATCATTCTTCTCATTCTGAAAACATATGAACTAAAGAAAAAAGATATCTCATCACACATACACACACACACACACACACACACACACACACACACACACACACACGAACACCCAGAATACAGCGGTAGGACAGGCATAGGATAACCACTTTGACATTCCTGTTCAAAAATGGTAAAATAACAGTCACTGATCCATAGTAATTCCGAAATCCAGCCAGTCATATGTTGCCACCTATTTGATTAGTGCTAAATTCTATTCCTTGGGATTATCCTCCAAAGTTCTTGAGTTCTCCTCCAGAGTCTTCTTTCTTTTTCTATTAAAAGTAGAAGCTGACTGGTTTTTTCAGCCTGATTAATAGAAATTTTGTGGTAAAAAGGCTCCTTTTATTTTGTACTATGTTTGGGTTTCTTTAGTCCACTCTGGAAGTATTTGTTTTAGAATTTTTTCTTTCATTGTTCATTTTCTACCAAACTTAACAGAGTCATCTCTGTTAGACAAAAGCCACAACCACAAAATCCTTCAGCATAAACCTCCTCCACCTCTCTTTGGACAATGTTTTTAAGATTATTATAAATGCTTTTGTTTAGTAGAGAGAATCTGTAAGACAGGCATGCCCTTAATATCCTATGAGGCCTTAAGAATCATGGAAAGAGTCTGAAAGGTATGGCATTAGATTTTTATGATGTATGTTAAAAATCTTACAATTCCGCCCTCGATTTATCTTTAGCCTGAGGCTCTTTCTTGCTTTGAGACTTGTTTGAGGTCTGGAGAAGCTGGAGAAGTCCTAGCCCTATATTTAACAGCTCAAAATTTTAGCTCATCTCTCTCCTCTTGCATTTTGTTATGAACAACAAGAGAAAAAAAATGGCCATATTGTACCTGGAAATCTCCTTATCTAAATCTTTGAGTCTGCAAGGTATTATTTACTATTTTCCTTACTATCAAATGACAGTATTGCAAAACTTTCCCCCACCGATTATCAAGGATTTCCTTTTCTCCAACTTCCAGTAACACTTTTCTCACATTCCTTTAAGCCCTCACTGACAGGGACCCTTTAGTTTGTCACTAACATTCTCTTTGAGATCTTTTAGGCTCTCGCTAACGGTCTCCTTAAAGTCCTTCCAGCTTCTGAATATCCCTCAGTCCTAAAGCCAATGTACAATGTTTTCAGTTTTTTCACGGAAGTACTCTATTCTTGGGAACTAAATCTGTTGCAATTTTCTATTATTGTACAACCATCCCAGCACTTAGTGGCTTAAAACGTCATCATTTACTTTACTCATAAATTTGATATTTGGCCATGGCTTGGCAGGAATGGCTTATCTCTGTTCCACACAGAATAAGAGAGCTTATTCAGTGGTTTGGGACTGTGGGCAGGGTTTTCAGTTCTTCTCTGCGTGGGCCTCTCCGCAAGACTGCTGGGGCTTCCTCACAGCATGGCAGTTGGAGCCCAAAGTCTAATGTCCAAAGAAAGTCAGGTAAAAATGTGTGGGTTTTTTTTGTGATATAATTGCATAGTGTCATTTCTATCATTCATTATTAGAAAAGCCAGGCGTAAAAATATTTTTTTTTATAAGGAGAAAACATAGATTCTACCTCTTTATAGGGGCCACTTTGGAAAATAAAATCTACCACACTGTTCTAAGATAATAGATGGAGATGTAAATTATGTAGATATACATATGCTTATGCATATACACATACATATCCCTATACATATATTAGAGAGAGATTTTATATCCATATCTATACCCAGATAGATAGATAGCTAGATAAAGATATCTTAAAAGCAAACCCCCGAAAAAAATATATTATTTTTCAGGGAGCGATAGTTTGACTGGTGTCATCAGAAGAGCTTCAATAGAAGTAATAACAGAGTAGAATGACTTTAATATAATGGTCAATTATCACAATGCCCCTTTTTTGAACCGCCCACTCCCTTATTACCCTCGCACTTTGTCGTAATCACTTAGCTATACTCCAGTTCTCATGAAATCCAAATCTTTGCCTGTCTCAGGCCTACAACCACAGCTGCATCCAAAGAACCACAGAAAAACACAACTGTGCAGACTGGTCTCCCTTTCAACTCAGGATCACTGTATCATGCTTCAAACTAAGCTGCTATAACCAAGAAACACAATAATCACTGAACTAAGTACCACAGAAATTTATTCTCTCACATATAACGGTCCAGGGGGCAGAGTGTCACTGCCTCATACGGTCATTCGGACACTCAGCTACCTTCCACTCGATTGTTCTGACGCACCCTAGGGTGGTCTTGTTGTCCACGTGGATGAAGCTGGGAAGCTCCCACATCAACGGTCCAGCCAGAAGACAGAGGAAAAGAGTATGAAAGAATCCACGTCCAGTGTTTCAAGCCCAGACTGTTTGGCTATGGCACACATCCCTCCCAGTTTGTTGGTAAGAACTTAGTAAAATGTCCACCAAAAACTATGAAGGAAACTTTGACCAGAAAACTGGCTGGATAACCCAGTGCTCAGGTAAACTCTGTGACTATGGAGGAAAAAGGGTGCCAGTTGCAATTTTCAGTCCTTGTCACAATCATTAACCTCAAGTGGCCATCAGTGCTGCCAGCGATCTCCTGCTAGGCATTCTTAGTCCCTTTCTTTCTCACTATTTGGACCGTTATGACGCACCTCCCTCCTCTCGTAACAAACGGGCCGCTCCTTCCTCATCCTCACTCCCCTCATTGGCTTGCTTCCCACTTTACTGAGAAATCTGAAGTAATCAGAAGGAAACTTCCTCAGGCCCCAGTGTTGCATCTGCATACCTGTCTTCGTGTCTCAGTCACTAGCCTCTCTCCTGCATGAAGGGTTTGTATTCTCAGCTCATGAAAACTGTCCCAGTGGTCCACCAGACCCCATGCCCTATCACCTACTCAAGGACATTTGTGCAACAGTGGTCCCTTCTCTCTTCCCCACAGCACATCTCAGTTTGGACTGACCACATTTCAAGTGTTCAGTACCCACATGTGGCCAGAAGCTACCATGTCAGACAGCACAGGACTAGACTTTACTGATGCATCCTGCTTTTTTCTTTCTCTCTCTCCAGAATGAAAGCTACAGAAAGACACAGGTCTTTGTTTTGTTCTATATGTACCTCCCCTGTGCCTGCAAGCATGTCTGGCCTGAGCAGCCCTCAAAATTATTTGTGGAATAAAGGGATCTATGAACATCATTAGCATGCTGAGAGAAAATACTGGATTAGCTCTGTTTTATGTCATTGTCCAGAATGTCCCAGAGAAAGTAAACTCTGGTCACCCACAGAGGTAGCTTGCCCTTAGTGGCTGCCTTCTCTTCCCTGACCCACGTCTCTACTCCCTTCCCAGGTAAATTACTTGCACTAGAATTCTTGTCTCAGGGTCTGCTTCGGGGGAAACCCAAACCAATACACTGGCCTCACCCTGTCAGTGCATTCGTCCTGGATGTAGCTGGGGTGGGTCCCTCTCCATTAGACTCTCTCACACGGCTAGATGAGGGCCATGAGTCCTTTGCAAAAGAGATATGAGACCAAGTTTAATGCTTAGCATAGTTCTTCATCTGGTTGACATTTTCCCCATTCTCCTCTTCCACCCACCACCAGATTCAAAGAAAAACAATTTATAAGATAAAAATTACTATAATATTATCCAAGGCCCGCTAGCATGCGTGGAAAAGTTAAGTGTGAGCTACATCCCTGAAATTCCTGAGGAGTGACAAGGCTCTTTTTATATTTCGCTTTGGTGTTGACAACTGAGAAAAAAATGCACACAAAACATTCTTTGCGATAACTCAGCCGAAGGCTAGCTAGGACTGGACGATGCCATTTCATCTTAAGTGACAGAAACAAAAAGCCTTTTATTTAGAATTACTTCTCCAAAATCAACGTTTTTGAAATGGTGCCCATTCTCAGAGCCTCCTTCTCTGAAGCATAAACATCGTAACTACCTCTTTGAATCTTAAGAGTTAGGCCACAGGGTCTGGGTACGAATACTGTGTTCCAATATTAAATGCTAGATCAGATATTGGCTTTGATCCCTGGGGTTTTTTAGTACAGTAAAGCTGTCTGAAGGGGAAACTTTTTTTTTTCAACATAGCAAATCCTGCAGCTCTGGAATTCTGAGTTCTGGATCGGGTTTGTTTGGATAACGCATACCTCAGCTTCTCCGGAGGAAGTCCCTCTCAGGAGTGAACTGATGGCTCTAGTTAGACGTGGCTATGCCAGACAAAGGCTACAGTTGTGATTCAATGGGCTGTCGATGTTTTATTCTGCCACCTGCGACATAAATTGTTTTCTGTCCCTGGCTCAGCTCCAGCTCTGTTCCGTGGAAGCCCATTCACACGTGTGAAATGTGCCCGGTGCACAATAGAAGCTTTGATGGCTTCTGAGTGGAATGTGCCGATATCCCTTCCTACCTGCAGATGCCTCTCAAAGGAGAACCCTTCATCTCACTTTCTTTCTACAAAAGTAAGTCCATGCATCACTGCAGGGCGCTAGGATAAGCCAGGTGACACAGACACCCTAAGACAAGGCAGATGCAAGTTGACTTCTTATGATGGTGCCTGAAATATTAGAAAAGCTCAGAAACATAAAAGAAACTGAACTTTACAAATGTAAGCAAAAGATATCCAGAAGCAGAAAAGTCATTATCTTCAGGAGCTACTGAGATTTTTAAAAATAGGTTTTATTTCACAGGAATGATTCCTGTAGTCATTTTCTCATTTCAAAAGTCATCTCTTATTTTCAAGTCTTTGCTCAAATATTTAGTTGTTATCTTCCAAATGAGAATTTGATTTAAAGTTGCAAAACCAATTCCTCTCCCTCACCATGTTCTCTTTTGCTATACTATTTGTCACCTTTTAATACTCTGCATAATTTACTTATTATGTTTATTCTTTATTACAGTTAAGGCAAGCTTCATGAAGGAGAGAATCTGTCCATTATATTCAAGCATCTAGAATAGTGTCTATCCAAATTGACACTCACTGGATATCCTCGAATTAATGTAGAAATGAATTAGTGAATTGAGGAATTACAATGTAGCAGCCGCCCTTCAGACACATGGATAAAATCATATTAAGTTATTCTGGATCAGGGACTGCAAAGCCAAATGCCTCAGGGGCCAGGGAGATGCAACCCATGAGTGGAGGGGCCCAGGTATGAGACAACAAAGGTGGTAGGATTGGGGAGACTGGAGAATACCTCCCCCTACTAAAGGCACCAAATTCAATTTAGAAAAACCTTCTGCCAAACAAAATATGTCTGTAGGGTGGATGAGCTTCCACATTACGATCTGTATGATTCTACGTATTTTCCAACATACCCATATTTTCTCCCTCCTGTTTTTAATTCTTTCTCAACTTCCTATCTCAGAAAGTCAAAATACCATAAAATCAGACTCAATTCTAATAAAATTGATGTTCCATTTTAAGGTCATCCCATTTCTGGTTCTAATTAAAAAGAGTTATGATCAAGCATTATTCAAGAGGTTTAAAATCTATTTCATGTGTCAGAAACAATAGTCACTTTCCGGAATGTGCATGATTGGCAGACAATACAGGAATATACGGAGACCCAGACTAATCGAACTTATTTTTTTCATTTCCTTCATTTCATTTTTTCATTTCATTTCACACATTTGCTGTGTGAACTGGGGCCTTTCCTCTAAACTCTCTAGATCCCAGTTTATTATCCCTATAAGAAATACCATGTTCTTCTAATTCTATGGATCTATCTAGATTTTACTTCTCCTCCTTGCCTGAAGGATACACAACCAAACATCTTTTAGTTTATGAAGCGGAAGAATGCTATACAAGGTATTTTGTATTAGGCCATTGTATCAGTCAGCCATTGCTGTGTAAGAAATAACCACAAAACCTCAGGGGTGGGTACTCATGACTCTGCAGGTGAGCAGGGGTGGCTCCGCTCCCCATGGCTCATGCTGCCAGGGTAGATGGCAATGGCAGCAACATCAGATGACAAGCCTATCAAATAAGCATTTTACCTCTGTCTACATCTCATCTGGGAACATATCTCCGCCCAGGGGAGGCATGAAAATGCATCCCTCAGATACCCTGCTATAGGGACATTACCCAACCAAATATGCCAGTTGCTGCTGTTGTGGCTCCACCTCCACGTTCACGGCGGGGCTGCCTGACCTGTGGGCTGCTCCCAGCCGATGACCGAGTTCAAGGATGGAAGGCACCAGTGAAGGTCTATTCCCGGAAGACGCGAGACTCCTTAACTGGTTCCCTTTCACCTGAGGCCTTTTCATTAGTCTGGCCAAAGCCTTTCTCAAACTGCCCTGTGGTCTTTCTCCTCTCCGATCCTTTTCCTTCCCCTCTCCTGCACCTGTCACGTCTGCACCTGGGTCTGAATAGTCTTCCCACCTTCTCGGTCTCATCCTCTTTATCTTTCCGAGCAAGCTGCCCGGTCAATCTCAAAACCAAAGGGTAGAAAATTACCTTTTCATCTTAAAGCCATGGCAAGTGTGCAGATATGTCATGCTCCTACGGAGGAGTGAAACGTGAGAACCACAGTAACAAAATGTAAAATAATTTATGAAGCTGCTATGTAAAAACACAAGCAAATTATCAAGAAGTACGGTAGGCAGAATCCTGAAATAACCCCAAGAGTCCCAGTCCCTGATATACACTCCCTGAATCATCCCCTCCTTTTAAGTGTTGTCAGGACTTTTAATAGAATGGGATTTCACTTTTCTGATTCATGTTGCCAATCGGTTGACTTTGAGTAGATTATCCTGGGTGGGCCTGACCTAATCGGGTGAGCGCTAACAAGAGGAAGTCAGAGAGATTGTCCTGCTGGCCTTAGAGAAGTAAGCTGTCACATGGGAGAGGGCCATGTGACGATGATTTGAGAGTGGTCCCCATTCAACAACCAGCTAGAAAACCAGGACTCGGCCCTACAACTACAAGGAACTAAATCCGTTGACAACTCATGAGCTTAAGAGAGCCTGGCCTCACATGAGACTGCAGCCCCAGCTCGCTCTTTGGTCTCAGCCTCTTCAGACACTGAGCAGAGGACCAGTTAACCTGTGCCTAGACTCCTGACGCATGGAAAATGTGAGATAATAAAGGCATGGTGTTTTAAACTGCTAAGTTTGTGATAATTTGTCACGTAGCAATAGAACATTAATACAAAAAGACATGATGAACTCAATGGGGATGGCATGGCAATATTTTAGGTTTATTCAAATTAAAGAAACCCTTCAAAAATTAGTAAATGATTACGATTTTAAAGTACCTTATAGTCGATAAGTCACGCCCCGGATCTCCTGCCTCCACTGGGCCCTCCTACAAGCTGCGATTCTCTTTCTCCTAGCTGGCTTTCCTTCCTGTCACCTTTAGCAGCTACCCGCCTCCCCATTCAAACCCCTCCCCCTCTGTGAACATACAGCCTCTTCGCATCCCCTTCAGTTTCAGATGACATCACCACCTAATTTCAGCCACGTGGAACAATAAATTTCATTTGGGTTTATGTCACTTTGATTTAGCTTTCCCATTGCTTGGAATAAAAGGTTCCTAGTGAACAAATCTCTTCCAGCAATTGTCCTTTCTGTATTTCCCTTCACAGCCAATGTCGTGAAAACCATGCCCCATTTTCCTACCCTTTCATACATTCCCGGCTCACTGGGGTCTGCGGCCCTCCCCCACAACACACACTCCAGAGGAGGGGCTGCTGCCAAGTCCCACACAGACTTTAGTCCTTAGGGCAAGGACCACTGCTCTAAGCTCATTTCACCGGATGTTCCAGGAGCACTTAGCAGTACTGACCACTCTCTTCTCTGGAAATGTGCTCCCCAGGTTTCTATTTTTACTTATTTTTCTCCTTTGATAAGTTCATCCTTGTAAACTTTTTGAACTTCTCACCCTCTGCTCTTCCCTGAAATGATGATATTCTGGGGTGATGTCTTGGTGCAGAAACCTGAAAGTTATGCTTCATTCCATCCTCTTCTTCATTCCTTGAAACTAATCGTTTATCAAGTTCTATGAAGTCTGCTTCCAAAATACCTCCTAAATCCGTCCACTTCTATCCCTTCCCACATGCTACCAGCACCATCCGGGCCATCACCATCCTGGTGCACAGTCACGTAACAGTCATTGTTGACTGAACATTGAATGAGTAAGTGTGTGCTATGTGAGCTGGACATGTCCATTGGTAGTAGTTTTGTTCCTTCTCAGTTCCTGGATCTCTGTCTTAGAAACTGCGCCCTGCTGTTGTCCAATGAGAGACCATTTGTAAGCACTGGCTGGACCCCACGGCTCCTGAGCATGCCAAGACTGAGCTTGCAAGGCAGAAGAAGGGCAGGTCTGGAGACCAGACTCCCTAGAAACAGTCTCCATCATCCAGCTCCCCCATCCTGGCACCCCTCCATCAGAGAAGAGGGGTCCAGCTTTCCACCTTAACTTAATTTCCTGCTCCCTTAGAATTTTACCTTTAGATCAATAATTCATAACTTGGAGCCTGCCGATTTATAGCATTCAGGAATTCTGTGAACTTAAATGAGAAAAAAATAGATCTTTATTTTCACTAACTTCCAACTAGAATCTAACATTTCCTGCGGTTTCAAAGCAGGCAACAAACTACAGTGGTACTTGGAGAATTTATGACATTACTACCAAAAAAAAATCACATATAATTTCACATTATAGATGTCGATATCTCAAAATACCATCTGTGCTCATCACTACTTTGAAAACACATTGTTACTAGACCCTCCACTGGATAACGGGTTAATAAAAAAGCACTGTCGGTCTTGACTCTTCTGGCAACTGTATTTCAAGAAAGTTGCGACTTTATAATCAATGTATTATAGCTTATGCTTTTATAAATACTTTTGAGAAATGATTCATGGGCTTCTCCAGACGGCCAAGGGGGTCCATGGCATAAATAAAAGTGAAATAATTCTACTTTATTTTCTAAAAACAAACAAAATACTCAGTATTTCTCTCCAACAGCCCTTGAAAACATGAGCTTCGCCTTTTTCTTCCTCAACTATCGTCTCTGAAATATGAGTCTATTTTGAAATTTTAAAACCATTAACGCCTTCTCGTTGCGTGTTTGCTCGAACCATCATCATCTCCCCTGTGGAGTGGAGTCTCTTGCTGAATCGGGAGAGGTCAGGTATGACGAACTATAAGAAAGGAAGGATTTCACTTAGCATCATGAAACATTATTTGCCTGAAAGTGCTCGGTAAAGAAGGAGAAAAAGGATACTTGGCACTTGAAATTTATCCCAAAAGACTCTGGCTCTTCCTGTGACCCCACTCCCTGCCCCCCGCCCCGCCTCCGCCACCCCATCCCTCACTCTGAGATGGAGAGCAAATGTATGGCTGACCAATGAGGTGACGTAGGAACAGAAAAGACTCCATGGCTTCAGCAACATTCCAGTCATCGGTAGCCTGGAGCGGACACCACAGGGACATCCCTGGCCACCTTCGTGGTGGAACTCAGTCTATAACTGGTGGCACTTCTGCCATCGATGACACCCTAGAAACTAATTCTTACCCTCACTGCCCAGTCAGACGCTTCCCTAAGCTCAACTCTCATCGATGGCCACGACCACAATAGTGAAGCATGTGACACTCAGCATTAGATTCACTCTGCCACACCTTTGCCTTCTGCCTCTGCTTGACTTCAAAAAAGGAAATCGGTAGTTAGTTAAGATTTTTGTAGGACATGCCTGAGGATCCAGAGTACAATGCCCTTCAAATTCATTTTACTTTTCAATTTTTCCGCTTTGTATTATTTCTTATTTAGACATCAGCAGTCATCCCGGAAACTCATGAATTTGAGATGCCATTAGTGTTTTGAAAAGTGAGCGCATCTCTTTCCAAATGTCATTTTGTATAAAGATTGTCCGCCTGTACCAGTTAAAATAAACCAAGTTATGAGTTTAATTTGAATGAAGATGCAGACCTCACTCTAAGTCACATGCCAGCTCTTGTGAATAAATATTATGACAGCCTGGACACACAATGTGTTTTGGTGCTAGTAGGGACAAGGCAGACTTCCATTCAAGAAGGCAGCAAAGACCATACTGTTGACACACTGCTTTGCTCTTCTCCCCGGACCTCTGTCAAACCATTTGGAGGAAATACCACAGTTTAATTTGCAGTCTATCACAGGCCCTTAGAATCAAAGGCGTGGCTGTAAATATCCACGATTATGAAGAATCACTTAATTCGAAACACTGAAGTGAACGAAAATACATACAGCACATCCTAGGAGGTACCGTTTTACCTAGGAAGCCCTAGTATGTTATTCCAGCCCCTGAAATCACAGGTGGGGTAGCCTGGCCATCAGGATTCGTCATAGAAGCAGAGAAATCTTAACATAAAGGAATTAAATTATTGGGGTAAAAATGAGAGATCACAGACGGAGGTGTTTTTTCTCAGAACTGCTGTTCCTTATATCACAAAATGGAGTCAAAAGGCTATTTCCGCTTCTTAGAAGAAGCAATTCCATTCTGTGACATATATGTCAGTTTGTGTCTGTTTCTCAGCATCTATACAGACAGTTCTGCCCTGCCAAGACTGGACCTCAGCATCCTTCTCAATGCCAGGCTCCTGCAAGCCACTTTGATTCAGAGCTGGCATGAGAGATAAAACTTCCCGTGCCTTCTCCGCATTAGGATTTTGTGCGAGGAGACCAAAAGTGGCAAAAGGTCACAGAAAGAAGCCTTTTTCCCATCACCGTCTATCAAAGTCCTGATGGCCCAAAACCACCTCGATATTTATCCCTTTTTAAAAATTTTTCTTGAGGTTCTCAACTTAAGAACCTAGTCGCAGAAACCATAATGTTCTGTAGCTTTTGTTCTTACCATTCAGTGACACGTATATAACATACCAATTTGTAGAGTAATTACGTGAGCATCTCTATTATCAACGTCATCTGTTTTATTCATTCAGCTATTTTGTGGGGAACATTTATTATGTTCCAGGCTCTGGGGGTACAAAAATGCAATGACAAAACTTGTCCTTGTGTTGCTCACAGACATAACTAATGATCCAAAAAAAAATGGCTTAAGTACAATAATGTTTCTTAAATAATCAATTTCTCATACTGTCATAACTATATATAATCATACAGATAGATAAAAATTTTAAATCAGAACTAGAGAAAAATATATAGGACAATGAGGCACTCAAGACCTGAGGGATGGGGAAGACAGAGAATGAAACACAAAATATAACTCCACATTCAAAGCACCCAGGTTAGGGCAAAATGAGGAGGCATTTGGACAGCATGACAATGCATGAACATTACATTCATAGGACTGAGGCACCACAGAATTTCTGATGTATGGAATTAGCAGGATCACTTTTGATTTCCAAGGCAATGTTAGTAGCGTATTATAAATTCTGACTCTCTCATTTCCCATCTACATGGCACAATGATTTGCACGTAGTAGGAAGAGTTCAATAAACGCACAATGAAGTCACCTAATGTTAAATGAATCAGAAGGACAAGTGAGTGTGAATGCAAGGTAAGAACGTGGGTTCCCGGAACCAAAAGTCCACTTTACACTTTTGTCTCGGGTCAGTCCTTTTGGGATCACTGTGAGATACAGAAGCAGACACATCAATCAGTTATTAAAGACTTCTCATACTCTGAGATTTGAGCCCTTAGGCAATGCTACCCATCTGATGGTTTGTCTGCTATATTTTGAGACTCCATGTCTTCAAGAATAGCAACTTCTGCTAGTTATGGCATTTTGGAGCTGATGGATACAAATTTACTAGTTCTTAAAAATGAATTGCATCAAAACTCAAGGGAAAGCAGGTACATCTCTTCCTAGATGTCATAAAGTCATAAATATGCCAACGTTAGAATTTCAAATAAAGAAGAATGGGATCAGTAAAATTTATCACAGTCATTAAAATTCATCCTCTCATGGGCTCAGCTGTTGTCCTTTCTCAGGGTTAACTATTCATTTAGGCCTCAAAGTAAAGAACCTCACACATTCTTTAAAACTCTTGAAACACCCACGTCAAAGTGTTTAGGCGAAGAAATTTAAGAACTTATGCAAGATTACAGTAGGAGAGCAGTCATGAATGTACTCAAAGTATTTTAATATGTTTGTAAATCACTAAAATTAAATTCAAACACCACAATAAGAGACTATTTGCGGTGCTTTATCCACCTTTACCTAATAAAAAGAACTGTTTTCATGCTATTTAACATTCTCTGCTTTTTATACATTTGGGATATTCCTTTCTCCTACGCTTTCAAATATTTGCTAGCAATTTTATTGCAATAACATGAATCCAAAGCACTATCTTCTCTTTGATTTGCTCACGCACTAATCAAGGTCTTTCTCATTCCATGACAGAGTTTTCTGTGTCTTACTATAATCTGAGAAGCAACTTAGATACTCGAAATAAAAAAAAATGATTCTATGATCTAAGTTGGCTTGAAAGCATTGTTAGGTATGTTTTTATGAAGTTCCCTAATGCATATAGTTTTAGTTGCTCCTAGAATGGCTGCACTCCACAGCTCAGAACACACGATAGAATTCTTATCTGGCTTCATCTCCTTCCTCCCAGAAGCACAGCACTCAGCCTTTATCCTAGCATGGCTTCGTTCCAGGACACAAATCTCTGCAACATTCCTCTAGTCCCTCCTCCTGGGAGCACAACACTAAGGCCAGAGCCCACTTTTCTTCAGCTGCCTTTACCATATCGTATCATATCATATCATATCATATCATATCATATCATATCATGGTAAAATCTCAAGTTTTGTTCCAACTTGAGCTTTACCCACCTGACCTATTTCCAGCTTTGCATTCTCTTTTTATTTACTTATCCGCAACAGAAGCAAACAACAATTTAACATTCAGAAAACACTCATAGTTGAAGAAAATAGGAGTTTCAAATCATAAATATGAGAATATTAGAACTTCACATAAAGAGGGCTCTGTTGGATTGTCCCTCTCACATCTACTCTCCATCCTTCTCCATCTTGCTATGTGCCTCTCTGTCAAACTCTATGGACTGTAGCAATATGGCCCTATTGTCCTTTGGCTTCTTGACGATAATCAGATGTTAGAATACATCATGACAAAAAAGATTTTCTTCTATTGCCCTATTTTGTAACTTCAAGTTCAATTGGTCAATGTGAGGCATTGGTGAAAGATCAGAGAGCAGGAAATCAGAGATATTGGTGGGCTTATTTCTCTAGCTCCCTCCTTTCTAGGCAGTGGCTTCTCAAGAGTGTGTTCCACATAAGCCACACTGCTCCTGCCACAGGGAGCCTTCCTACAGCCAAAGCTCCCACTAATCGAACAACCTACCCTTCCCCTTTGCCTCTTCCTACCTGGAAAGGTAAAGCTTCCTCTTGCTGCTAAACCCAGGGTGTTTCTTCATTCCTTATTCATTTACCATCCTTCTTTCCACATATTGCAAATATCCCCTTCATTAATCTGTCCTCAATCATCTCTTTTGATTCCCCTTCCTGCCAGAGTTTAGCCCAGAGTGCCCTACATACTGCACCTCCTCCTGACTCGGACCTAACGGTGCCATTATAGAGTCTCAGAACTGGTCTGTCTTAATTGTAGTACATGAAAGCATGTTCTATTTCAGTGCCTGAATTTTAAACAAACCGAGGATGCTCTATAATCTGTCTGCTTCTGATCCGACTTTAACTAGATTCCAGAATAGATGTGCAAGCAGAACCGAGATTCAATACTATGTTAACTGTTCTCTGCTACAGCATTTTGCTAGAGTTGTATATATAATTGCACTGCTTACACTGCACCTTATACTTTTCTTTTTATATGTCCCTTCCAGTTCGTAATCAGATGTTAGAATACATCATGCCAAAAAAGTTTTCTTCTATTGCCCTACTTTGTAACTTCAAGTTCAAATTAATTATTCAGATTCTAGCTTGAATCTCCTCATGAACAATGTAAGCTCATAGTCCATTTTTTCAAATATATTGATAGTGACCCATATCACGACATAGACACATAAATATATACACAAACACATGATTTACTGTACAAAAGTTTAATGAACAATAACTTTATCGCATGTCATAAATTCCAATATTTTATATTCTATTCTATTTAGAAAAATAATCTAGTTAATAACTCATAAACATGACTATATGACCCACAGGTGACTGCGACATTTAGTTTGAAATGCATAGCTCTAAGTCAATCATAAGCGAACAGATATGAACAGACATCAAGTGACAAACGAGGAGATTACAAAACTCTGGAGTGAGCCAAGTTCAAATTAAAGGCAAATTTTAATTAAACTTTTGAAAATGTATTTAAAGCAGATTCTTAATAACATAAGCATTAATAATCTAAACAAATAATAAATAAATATTAACATTTAGGATGTAAAATAAATTAAGAATAATTTAATAATTTAAGTAAAATTTTAAGTGACATTTATTTAAAGCAAACTAATATTTTCTATGGTAATGTCTAACCAAAAATAATGTCATGGGCCCCTGAGTCGTAAGGACTCCCTTCATTTGCTGAAATGACTGTCATCGTTATCATTTTCATTTTAACTTACACACATTTCAACATGGAAGCTCTAAACTTGAGCATAAACCATTTTTCCTCTTTGAAGAAAATGTCAGCACACTCAGCCAAGCTCCTAAGTATTAAAATGAAGTGGAACTTTTTTCCAGGTGTGAACATGGCTTCCTCTGGTCAGTTAGTCTATCATTCATGATGATCCATGAATCTCTGCCTCTGGTAAGAAGGAACAATGCATGCTCGCCAAGGATCCCAAATTTCTCACTTCTAATAAGAACACATCCTCAAGAGATACACAGATGAATAAAGACCTTAGTGAAAATTAAATTGATCTTTATGGATTGTAGGTAAAAAATATAGTGTGATAGTCATTGGGCTTCTCCGCATTGTCCTAACTCTCTCTGTCGGCCCACATGTAGAACAGCACCGGCTCCGCTTGAAGCGTGGCCTTGTGGCTTAAAATCTGAACAGAAGAATCAATATGTGCAGAGAATCAGCCCGGATTACAGTAGAAGGACAATATCAATGTGGGGACAAAATCCCCAGATATCCCTCCGTGGGACCGATAATATACCTTTGTTGTTTTAAGCCACTGAGATTCAGGAGTTGCTTTGTTTTGTCTCCGCATCAGCTCATGAACGCAGTATCTACAGAAGTGACATAGAAACATGCTGTGTGAAAATAACTCCTGTCTGTCCAGATCCCCAAACTAATTTTTCTCTTTTCTTAAGGGTTTAAAGTCATAAGAATTGAATAAAGAAGCTTTTTAAAAAGTGATCTCACTTTGCCATCAAAAAATATACAAAAATCCTCTTGAAGAGAACATATCTCATCTTATAGTTTCATTCACGAAGCAATATTTTCTAATCCTTAAGCCATCCAGCTGACCGCCTGTTAGTTGTTGACATTGAAGTAGAAAGATTGGACCACTTTAGCTCTCTTGGAAAGAGTAAATATTTCTGGATCTTGTCCACTGACTGACCAGGAATCACCAGACAGCGCTCAGAAGTTGCTCTTTGGCTCAGGCAAGCCAGGATTCCTCTGTCTGCATGGTGTCCTACCAGATTAAATATGTACCATGCTATATCACATTCAAAGATTTTTTAAAATGCATTCTTTAAATGATTGCACACCAAACCAAGTATCAACTTGCAAGCAAAGTTTACAGAGCCAAAACAATTGCAAACTACCACCACATTAAAAGTCTCATTTAAATAAATGATCTCATCTTAAAGCTAGGAAATGTAATTAGCATTTTTCCTTTCCTAGCAGCGAAGAAACCACCCTCCAAATTCCAAAGACTATAAAACTTCCAATATCCATATATTAAAAAACGTTTTTGACTGTTTGGACAATTTTTTTATCAATTAAAAGATACACTGACAATAGCTAAAAATGTGATCAATTGCTTAAGTTAACTTATAGATATTTGTCTTAATATCTTATATGTATACTATTGAGGAAAAATGTCATATAGACTCATAATCAAAGACTTTGGTGGTGACTGGGCTCTGGGAAAACAGACTTTATACATGCTTCCTTTACAGAAGGGAAAAATATAAATGGCAACTCACAAAATTGTCTCAACTAGTGACACATATCACCTACATTAAACTTACTTACTGGGACTTGAAACAAATGAACCTAACTCTGTATGTAGCTGGTGGCTTAACTATATAGAGATGAACTATTCCAAGATAGTTTAAAACACAATAATTTATACCACCCATGCCTAGTGAGATAGACCCCACAGAAGGAAAGCATGGCAAAAATATTAAATTGTTACTGTCATCACAAAGAAGTTTTACTTACTAGAGGTCACGATTTTATTATGCGTCTAACAGCCAAGACTAAGCTCTTTCATCTCGGAGATAAGACAATGAGTGATGCACGTCGCTGTCTTTATAAAAAGGAAGCAAATTATCTGCATCACAGAATGTGCCACATGACCTTGGTCTTTACAGAGGCTTGTCAACCACCATGGGAACATTTCAAGCTACATACCCGCATCATTTGTAATTACAAGGAGTTCTCTCCGAATTAGAAAACCTGATGGAATCTGAGGATGTAGGAAAGCATCTTAAGTGCCTTTCCGAAGGTCTCGGCTCCCACAAAACCCCAAGCACAATTGGACAACCACTTTCACCCTTAACTTTCAAGCTCATGTGTATTTTAAGGGAAATTCAATCCTTATGTTTCTGAATCATGGACACTGAACCCATTAAGATTTTTGTTTGGTAAGAGCTTTCTAAATCCCAAGATGACTTATGAGACTTTTTATAGCATGTTTACTTTGAAGCAAAGAAGTCACGTTTTGCTGACAGTAAACAAGATTTAAAAGTAAGAGACTTTGCGGTTTTGGTAAAACAAGAGTTCAAGAAAGTTTACGCACATCCAACCTGTGCGAAAAACGTTGATTCCTCCAATTTACCCAAAGCAAAAAGAATATCACCTTGGGCCAAAAAATAGTTATTTTTATAAACGTGGTCTATAGTATTTTAGAACATCATAGCTCTTTTACTTGAGGCAATAATTAGTCATTCAATAGAATTACATATTTATGCCTTTTTTAGTGGAAACATTTTCAAAAGTGAGAATCACTGATTTTGAGTTATGATGTGTGAATTGATTTCAGTCTGTGGGCAAACTCTGAAGTACTCTTGGCAAAATCATTAATTCACATGCTGTTAACTCAGAATTTATGATTTGGGGTAAAGTTTAATTAAAATTCAACTATAGAAAAGGAAACAAATTTATATATAAGCAAGTGTTGGGTAGACTTATTTCACCTACTTATGATAATAAACTTCTTTATTTAATGAGCACTCCTTTTAACATAAAAATATATACTCATTATAAATTACTAACTTTATTGAAGTTATTAAAATACTTTAGTTGTCAAAATTTAATATACCTAGATCTAGTAGTTGTATGTACTCGATAGTAACGAAATATATTTAATTATTTAATTAACCTATCATTTGGATTAGCCATTCCTCTCTTTTTTGCCTAAATTACTGATATGTGTTTCCTGATGTCAGAAATTTTGTAATTCAAATGGATTAACAGAGTCAAGGCTGCACCACTTACTGATTCGGCCACATTAATTTCAACATATTCTGGTTCAGAATCTGTTTAACAGACACCTAAAGTTACAGCTCAATCATAGTTACAGCTCAAACAGTTATAGCTTTGAGACTATTAATAGCACACAATTTATTAATTTAAATGTCTTGAAATAAGTCAGCTAGTGGCAACAATAAATATATTTCCAGCACGTGCTATGTGCAAGGCACCGTGCTAGATATTAAGGAATTATCAACCTCAATAAGAGACCACAGTTTTATTGTGGGAAAAACTTATTTAAAAAATATGCAGTTAATCCCAACACAGGCTGAGTAGCAAATGCTTTTTAAATGCATTAAGATGTGCTAGGGCCGGAACTGGAGAGAAGACAATGGAGAAAGCTCTGAGAATGTGAATTGGGCCCTGAAGGAAGAATCTACCTGGGGCAAATGCAAGGGAGGGGTGATGCTGGAGGCCTTTTCCAGCAAAGGAAAGAAGCACCATGAGCGAAGGCAGGGGGATGGGCAAACAGAGCAGGTTCATGGTATCCCAAGCAGCTGGGCAGGACAAAAGCACCAGTAGTAAGAAAAGATTAGCCTAAAGCTAAACTGGGATTGGATTAAATAGAGCATGGGACATTGTAGGAAAATCCAGGGATGAGCATGGGAAGGGAATACAAAATTTACCCAATATTCTATTGTGAAAGGATGAGAGCAAAAGAAATACATGTTCTGACAAGAGAGGAAACCTATCCAGCAGGTTACAGATAGGAGGCTACTTTTCTCCTTCCGGTCAAGGGAGTTTAAAAAAGAAGAGAGAGGGGGCGAGAAACAGAAAGAGGGGTGGGGACGAGAGGAAGAATAAAAGAATATCTTCTTATGAGAATTCTAACCGTGTATACAATGTATTAGTTATTTTCAATGAAATATCTTTGAAGTAGATGTCGAGATAATAAAATATCAAATTAATGTGTCATCGATCTCAACAAAGAAATAAAATGGATTCTTCTGTCAACTTTAAATTTCTGGCAGAAACAAGCTTTTGAATAATTTCAGGGTTCAGTTCCTCCACAGATTTAAAGAAAATACATTCCTTCATTTAACGTTTCAGAGAAAACCTAACTGAATTACACATGTAGGCTGTAAACTCCGACCATGGATGCTGTCCTATTTTCATTTGTTAAAACACCGAAAGCCTTAGCATCACCCAACTTATTATCCCTGACAAAAGATGAGATCACACAGATAATTGAAATATTCTCTAAACTCTCAACATTCCTCAGAAAAAATTTCCCATATCCCTGAAGTCAAGGGCCATAGTAGTAAGTAGTCAAACACAAAAAAAGTACTGTCGGTTTCTATAACGTTAACCCATTTATTTAGAATATTTTGCTGATTTCTTTTTTAGAACCTTTCGTAAAGGAACACCTTAGATGGATGGAGTTTGTCTCTTTCTCCTCCTCCTTCTCACTCACCTGTTATAAAAACAATCAGAAGGGAAAAATCCAAGGAGTCCAAGTTATCTTCATAGCAAACTATCTTTGAAACTATCCAAGAAAATGTGAAAGAAGTACCCTTCCATTAAATGGCATCATTTTATCATTTTTATTGTAATATTATTGCATATATCACACATATCATAACTACGCAGCTCAATGAAGTTTCACAAAAAGAACCTTCCCATTAACCAGCACCCAAGAAAGAGGATGTCCTCGTGCTCCCTTCGAGTCACTCACGACCCCCAGGGTGACCACTATGCAGACAATACTTGGCCCGTCTGGCGCTTGATGTAAGTGGAATTATATCATACATTGCTGGGGTGTCTGTCTTCTTTTACTCAATGTCATACTTGGGAGATTCACACATATTATGTCATGTAACTATAGACCTATAGGTTATTTATTCTCATGGTTGCATAGCATTCCATGATGTGAATATATCTCAATGTAGTTACTCATTCTACTGTGGATGAGCATTTGGATAATTTCTGGCTATTTTAAACAGCACCACTGTGAACATTCTTAGACATGTCCATGGTGAGTGTGAGTGTGAGTGTGAGTGTGTGTGTGTGTGTGTGTGTGTGTGTGTGTGTGTGTGTTCGGTATGTATCTAGGAGTGGAATGCCAGTCATAGTGGATGTACATACTTGGTTTTAGTAGACTCTTGCCAAACAGCTTTCCTAGGTGAACCGATCCACACACCCAGCAGCCATGTATAAGGGTTCTCCTTGCAACACAATGAGCCAACACCTGAAATTTTCATTCTTTGTTCATTTTAGCTATTTTAATAGGTGTGCTTAGCACCTCACTGTGGTTTTATTTTGCATTTCTCACTAACTAAGGAGTTGGAGCACTTTTTCTTATGCTTATTGGCCATTCTGGAATTTACTTTATGTATGGTGTGAGGTAGAGGTCAAGATATATTTTTTTTCCACATGGATATTCAGTTGACTCATCCTTTGCTTGCTGCACTGCATTTCAAATTTGCCACAAATCAGATGAAAGCATATCATGGTCTGTTTCTGGACTCTCTTCCCTTCTGCTGGTCAGTTGGTCTCTTCTTGAATCCAATACCACAGTGTTAGTTTACATGCTCCAGTCTTGTTATTCTTCTTCAAGATGGCCTCGTGTGTTCTTGGCCCTTTGCGTTTCTAAATGCATTTTGTAGTCAAGTTACATATACACATACACACACACACACAAATTCTACATGGATTTAGAATAGCACTGCATTAATTTAAGAATCAATTTGGGTATAATTGACATTTTAATCGTGTGAGTCTTCCAGTCCATGCCTTTCCATTTATAAAGTTTTCTTTAATTTTTCTTTGTTTGTTGATGTATAGAAATAGTTGAGAAAGCTTATTAAATTCACCTGTGAATTCTAACAGTCTGTACATTCTTTAGGATTTTCTACACATACGTCACCTTTGCTTCCTCCTATCCAATTTTAGGACTAGAATAAATAAGAAATAAAGGTAACAGAAAAAAATTATAAAGATAACAGAAAACCCAAACATATTCAAAAATAACATAAGATGTCTTTATGTTCATTTTAATGTTAGCATCCTAAAGTGACAAATAGCATAGTCTTCCTGAAAGCAAAGGGTTTTTTTAGGTTAGGGTCACCTGTGTTTAATTCAGGAGTCCCCCTCACATCATCAAAGCTTCCTGCACAGTTACAGGATTGCCATGATAGACTTTGGCTCAGAAATTCTTGCTTTTAGCAGATCTGCTGGGGATTAACACAAGTAACCAACAGACCAAGAAGCAGCGAGATTGGTGGAGTAAGCTGTGTGGGGGAGAGGCAGCCGGCATGTTCAAAGCCCGTGTTCTCCACATTTGTGCTTTTGCCTGAGCTACTCTTCCTTGGGAGAGAAGGACGGGGCAGGGGGTCCTTCTCTACAGCAAACATTGACTCTAAGCAGTAGGGAGCTGAGAAATGGATAGTTTAACCAAGGTAACATGCCTTTCTTAATGAGTAGACTGTTTTAGTCTTTGGAAAAATATCTCTTTGAATAGCCGTTTTTATTTCATTTTCTGTTTTTATTTCCCTGTAAGAGATGAAGTTGACCGACAGCATATTCCCAGGGGCATAGATAATTTGATTTCTATGCATTCGATTTCTACAACAAGTCAGTCAGTCGCACAGAGTGAAGACAATTATTTCTTTTGTATTTCCTCTATGGTACATAACAGAGTCTCAGAAGGTGGCCCTGGAGAATGTAAACAAACATTTGAGGCTTGTTTCCGCTCATTACAGCACTGTGTTTATGCTTAGGTTGTGCATGGGGAAGGTCCCACATCAACAGCCTAGTGCAGTTAGACCCCTGGGCTGCAGGAACATAGAGGCAGAGATGTAGGAGGAAGGTCAGCGACTCCGGCAGAGAGACAGTGGGACTTGGAGGGGCTGCCTGCGAAAATGTCTTAAGCTGAGAAAAGCACTTTTAAGCCAGTAGTTTTTTGGAGACATGAGCTAGTTAGGGTTCTCCAGAGAAATACAACCAGTAGGATATATAGAGCGCTATATAGAAAGAGGTTTATCATATCTAGAGATTAGCTCATGTGACTGCGGAGGCTGAGAAATCTGATGACCTGCCATCTGCAATCTGGAGGTCCAAGAGAGCCACTGGAGCATTTCCAGTCTGCACCAAAGAGAGCCTGTGGAGCCAAAGGTGTGACTGAGAGCCTGTGGAGCCAAAGGTGTGACTCCCAGTTCAGGTCTGAAGGGCCAGAATTGGAACACCGATGTCCAAGGGTGGGAGACGGTGGATGCCTCAGGTCAGCAGAGAGCAAAAGGTCCTTCCTCCCAACCTTTGCTGCTCTTCATGCCCTCAACAAATTGGACGATGTCCCGGGCATTGGTCAGGGCGATCTTCTTTATTTGGCCTCCAGATTTGTATGCTAATCCCTTTTGGAAACGCCCCCGCAGATCCCAGAAATAATGCCTTACCAGCTATCTGGCCATCCCTTAGCCTAGTCAAGTTGACATTTAAAATCAACCATCACAGGAGGTAATCCAGGAATATAAAAGAGTGGGGATGTGAGGCAGGAAAGGAAAGCCAGTGAGATTGGTACATTAATGAGTGAGTGACCACAATGGGTAACTGATGCTCAGTCCTGCCCTGGACCCTCTGACAGACTGTGTGTGTACTCTGTGCAACACGGTTGCCACCTGCCACGTGTGGCTATTTATATTTGAATTTATATTAACTAAAATTAAAATTCAGTTCCTCATTTTCACTAGCCACATTTCAAGTACTCCATAGACGCATGTGAATAACTGCTACCATATTGGACAGGACAGACGACAGAATATTTTTACCATCGCAGAAAGTATTTGTAGAGACCTTGACACAGAATCGTCCCATCCAAGGGCAAGGAAAACAAAGGGCAAGGGGTGCTTATCTGGCATCTCTCATCTTTTATAAGGGTCATTCATGGAGCCTTAACTACAGTGACTTTTAAGTTTATTTTCTCCACCAGAGATCACTCTCAGGCAGAGATACATGGAGCCACCTAAATGTACAGGTATTGCTGACAGGTGACCTCTGGAATAGCCACAGGTATATGTTATAGTTGCATCCAAAACAGATGGGAGGCAGAAATCATAATAGATGTAGTGAAGCTTGGGGGCGAGGGAAGCCTGCTAAACAAAAAAAGAAGAAGGAGAAGAAGGAGGAGGAGGAGGACAAGGAATAAGAAAGACAGGAAGGCAGAAGGAAGGAAGGAAGGCAGAAGGAAGGAAGGAAGGCAGAAGGAAGGAA
>NW_006432227.1:11603433-11613990 GCF_000325575.1 Pteropus alecto
AAGGAAGGAAGGAAGGAAGGAAGGAAGGAAGGAAGGAAGGAAGGAAGGAAGGAAGGAAGGAAGGAGAAGGGAAGGGAAGGGAAGGGAAGAAGGAAGGAGGGAGGAAGGGAAGGAGAAGCGGAGGGAGGAAGAAAAGAAGGATGGAATTATTTTGGAAAACAGCTACATGAAAAGTAAAACGCAACACATCACTTGGTCAAAATAAGGACCTGTCTCATCACCAAAGAAGATGCTTGTCAAACATCGACATACACAGTTGTAGTGCTGGGAAACCCAGCCCTTCACCCACACAGCCAGCCTGTTCCTCTCTCAGATGGAAAGTCGACCTCACTTAGACCCAGCCCCAGGCCATGGTTTACTGCTTTATAAAAGAGCATTATAGATGGGAAGGGGGCCCAGGGCAGCACTTACTACTTAGAAGAAAAGGCAGCAGATTAACAAGTAAGAGGTCAAAGATTCTGGAAAGAGAACACAGTCCTCCCAAGTCCTCCTTCCCTTGGCCTGCTTGACGGCTGAGGAAAATCATTAAACCCTTGCCAAGCCACCTATCTGACTTCTTGATGGCCAAAGTAATTTTAATGAGAAACAAAGCCTCCTCTCCCGTGATTCCACCACTAGACATAAAGCTGGGGATCTTAACATCCCTGGAGAGGAAATGGTATTCACACGTTTCCTTGATTGTGCATAGTTCTCTCAAACACCTTCCTGAGAGACCTAGTTAAGTTGAGAAAGGGGATCATTCTCCTCCCTGAGTGAGAAGGAGACCGTGGTGCTGCAGACAGTGGGCGGCCGGGTGTGAAGATTCAGAATGAGAGCCCTCCTGGCAGATGGGACCTGAGGCAGGTGGGAACTTCACGGTGGTGAGTGAAGTCTACTTCAGGTACCCCGAGAAGATGGAATGAGAAGGCACTTCACCTTGGCAGCATTCTTCTCAAAAAATTCAGAACCCTCGTCAGATCGTGAGAAAAACATTGGACACACCTAAGTCAAAGGGCATTCTACAAAATCCCTGATCTGACGAGGCCATGAAAAACAAGGAAAGACCAAGAAACTGTCGCTGGCCAGTGGGGACTAAGAAGAGACGAGGACTGAGCTCAGCGGGATGTCCCCAGTGGGATCCTGGAAGGGAAAGGGGACAGCAGCGGAGAAACTAGGGAAGTCGGAATAAAGGTCAGAGTTTGGTACTTTAATTTTTATGTTAATTTCCTAGTTGCGCTACGTGGGTGACAGTTACGTAAAATGTTAACACAGGAGAAACTGGGCGAAGAATATGTGGGAGCTCTCTGCCACTTTTGTATAAATCTAAAATCGTTCCAAAATAAAAAGGTTATTTTAAAAGAAAAGAAAAGAAAAAGACTGAGCTACCAAATACCAATTGCATAATTCTGCTTCAGGCTAGCCCTGTGAGAGGAGAAGCTATGGTGAGAAAAATGAGGTGAAAATTCTGCTACTTAAATGTTAGAGATATTGGAGGGGTAGGTAAGTGGGTATATAACAGAGAAATATAAACAATAAAAGAGAAAAAAATCCTGTTTGCTTACTACCTTAAACTCCTTCGACTATGAAAAATTCCAAGTAAAGATAAAGGTTTTCTTCACCAGAAAAAGAGTATGTTAATATACCAAAATAAGTTTAACTTGACAAAATGTAATATAAATAGCTGCATTCAGATGCGTGATAGGGAAATGAACTGTGCTTTATGTGCCTGAGCCAAACCCAATGGTCTAAACTCCAGTGGTAACAGATGGTGTACAAAAATTAGGTCCAGCCCAAAGCTTTTCAGATAAGTCAGTTAAAATTAAAGGAAACAAAAAACGTCGAAATGTGTATGCTTTTAATGTATGTCTTATGCATGCTAGCCTGCTGACAAAATGACAAATTGCAGTTTGAATTAGTCCCAACAACAAAAATTCTCATTCAGGGAATTTCTTTGTAATTATTTTAACTGACTCTCATTAAGCACACATACACCATATTTTTATGACAAATAACTGAACAGTTAACAATTCCAAGACTCAACAGCTTCAACGAGGGTTCTATAAATGGAAAAAATTCTTCATACCCACTAACAATATAACTGGAAATATGGAAAAGTTTACCCAGTTTACAGAAAGAAATCCCTGAATTATATGAACCAAACAAATAAAGAGTTTAAACTGCTGACTTAGCATCAGGGGTTTAGGAGGGTGAAGATTAAGACATGGTAGGAAAAACAATTAAGAAAAGATGTTGCGGAGGGTGGGGGGCGGGAACAGCATGTAACCAAGACACAGCTGAAAATGAGACTTCTACACATACCGATGTGATAGCATCAGATGCCACGCTTGTTAACTCTGAAACTTATTCCCTGTGACCTAATTAGTGTTAAAAAATGTGCCACCTCATCTTGTATTTTTCATTCATTTTCTATAATAGTATTTCGTTATTTATGACCTTATCGTGCATGTGTAAGAAGCAGGAAGCTAAACGTGACTTTTCCTGGACCCAGCAGAGGCTCCTAAGCCCATTTTGCAGGCACACCGTCCATTCTAAGTTCCTGATCACTGCTTCTCCAATTTTAATATGCATATAACCCCCCCCCCCCGAGAATCTTGTTGCAATGCAAGGTCTGTAGGTTAGGGATGGGGCTCAATGTTTGCACATCTAGTAAGCTTCCAGGTGAAGCCAATGCCCATGGTCTAAGAGCTACACTTTGAATAGCAAGAGTCGAGAGCACTCAAAGGGGACAGGACAAGAGACGCAACTGCTCTGCAGGCCTGGCCACTTTGCTCCCATCCAGGCTGCACAGCAGAAAACAGAGCACCCCTGGGGTTTTTGAAAAACCCAGTCGCGAGGGCCTCCTTTGTAGACAGTGCTCTGATGCTCTCCAGCGGTTTTCCCTTTCCTGTAAGTCAGGTGGGAGACGGAGCATTAAGAGAACTCCATGAATAACCTCACTTTAGTCTCTGGAGTTAGGGATACAAGGAGGTGGCTACCTGATTCCCGCCTGTCTAAGATGAGAGGGTGGGTCTGTGATGTAATGTACTGAACTTTCAGAGTCCGTAAAAGCAAAGACGCATGCAACAAGAAAAAAGATCTGCGTGTGGAAGCAACCACGCTGGATGAAACCAAGGCCAGATTGCGATTCTACCAGGTAAGTTCAGCCTTTCTCTCCTCTGCTCCTAATTCCTCTTGCTCCAGGGCACCAAACTGCAGTTAGTGAAGGGAGGAAGGGCTGGAGACTGGAGAGAGAGAAGCATTGCCCTCCACTACACAGGTCCCCAACCCCCAGGTCATGGACTGGTACCAGTCTATGGCCTGTTAGGAACTGGGCCTGTTAGGAACTGGGCACAGCATGAGGTGAGTGGCGGGCCCACAAGTGAAGCTTCACCTGTATCTGCAGCCACTCCCCAGCTCCAGCATCACCGCCTCAGCTCCGCCTCACATCATCAGGCATGAAGTTCTCACAGGAGCACCGGTCCCTGGTGCCAAAAAGGTTGGGGACCGCTCCTCCAGTAGACCCATTACAGGCATCTGAGTGAAAGGCTGGCCTGATCCGGAGGATGTGAGAGGCTCTCAAGTAGAACCAACAAGACGGCAACATGCCATTGTATTTGCAACTCATTTAGTAAACTCATCCCTTATCTTTGAGCACTACAAACAATGCTGCCTTATTCACTTCTAAAATAATGAATAGGCACACGATAACATTTTAAATGTACATGTAAAACTTAATAGCACTACTATGAAGAATAATATATCCACCATCTAGTTAGTCATTACCTGGAAGCCCTCAATTCCATTTCTTTCCTGGCCTCTCTAAGTGCTATTTTGGATTTTGGTTTATCATTATCTTGTTTTTATTGATCATTTTATCACCTATGTTTGCATCCTAAAAAAAATATATTGTGTAGTTTGCAAGTTTATAGACTTTACATGAACAGTTTTTATATAGTTCTATAAAGAAAAAAGAAAAAATAATGAAACTACAGCATCATGTGACTTTTCAGCTGGAGTGAACTTTTAACTTCTAGGAGACACAGGATGTACTGAGATTCTCAAGACTTTATCCAAAGATGATAAAGAGCTATTATTCTGTAGATGAAGTTCCATGGGAAATAGAAAGAATCAAGCTGCTTTGTCTTTGCACCCCAGAAGCCTAGTTGGTTCCATATTTGATACTCTGTTATGCTGTGTAGAGGGAAAAACTTCATAGATTACACATACACGTGTGCGCACGCGCGCGCGGGGGTCATCGCGCATGCGCCATGATAAACAAGCAGAAAGCTTTACCAAGGATAGAGCATTTATATTAAATCAAATGGAATAATCTTCAGCAAATAGCTGCTTTTCAAAGACTTGGTCTTAGAGCACTGACAGAGACTCTAAGGCTCATCTGACCAAACTTCACGTTTCCTGAAGGGGAAACTAAGCCCTGTACCACGTTAAATGTTTTGTCGGAAGAAACAATCACTTGTTGGTGGCGCTCAGGCCTGAAAGCCTGCTCCCCTGACTTCTAATGCCGTATTCTTTACAACAAGCCATGAAACCAAACAAATAATTTCGAAGAGGCAATGTACCTAAAATAGCCAACAAATTTGTAGTTATTTATTGCAAGAAAAACCATTTCAGTGGGAAATTGTATCTGGTGAGTAGGACAGAAAAATCACCATGATATAAACATGATGCATGTGGTATAAATTTGCTTTTAAAATAATGTTAAGGTAAAGCCATCTTGAAAGAGAGGAACAGAGTTGGAGGCCTCACACTTTCTAATTTCAAAACTTACTACAAATGTACAGTAATCTAAACAGTGTGGCGCTGGCATAGAGATAGACATGCGGAGAAATGGGATAGAATAGTGAACCCCAAAATGAACCCTTGCATATACAGTAAGCTGATTTTTGACAAGGGTGCCAAGACTATTCAATGGGGAAAGGACAGTCTTTTCAACAGATGGTGCTGGGGAAATAGGCTACACGCATACAAAAGAATAAAGCCGGACCCTTGCTTTATACTGTATACAAAAAAATAGACTCTAAATGGATCAAACATTACAAAAATATTAGAAGAAAACATTGGGGAAATTTTCATGACACTGGATTTGGCGGTTGTTTCTTGAATATGACACCGAAAGCATAGGCACAAAAAGAAAAATAGACAAAAGGGACTACTTTGAACTTAAAAAGTTTTGCTCATCAAAAGAAACAATCAACAGAGTGAAAAGGCAACCTATCGAAAGGGAGAAAAAATTTGCAAATCGTATATCTGATAAGGGGTTACTATCTAAAATATACAACAACAACAAAACGCACAAAACAAAAGCCTTCGTAAATGGGCAAATGACTTGAATAAAAAAGCCTCCAAAGAAGATACACAAATAATCCAATAAGCACATGAAAAAGATGCTCAAAATCACTAATCATTAGGCAAGTGTAAATCAAAGCCACAATGAAATATCTACAGCCAAATTTTTAAAAATGCATTTTAGTTTTACCACACTTATGAGTCAAAATTAAGGGGTAGAGATGGGATTTCTAATAAAAATTAGACACCATAACTTCCCGAAGTTAAGACTTGTGGCAAAGAAAGACTGGGTCTAGGAGAGGGATGTCAAATTGTCAGCTTTAAGACTGATAATAATTTTTTTAAAAAACCCACAACATGGGGTACCATTAAAGTGACAGAGTTTTAGGTCGGGAACCTTGTTCTTATGGTAGTTTGCCCACGTGGAAACAAAGCAAAGGGGAAAAGAACATCCCCCTCCACGCTGACTGAGCACCAAGTTCTGGTGGAATTTTAAATTCTAAAATTAGCAGCTATGATCAGGGGAGGAGAAAATATTCTTTAAAAATAAGAAAATGGTGAAAGAACTCGACTTAAACCCCCCAGTTTTTCTCTCCAAACTCTGCTTCAGCCGTTCAGAAGCTCTGCAGCTACTAGATGAATGAACCTTTTAATTTCTTAACCTTTGGAAACTTCATGTGCCCATTTATATTCAGAAATAACAGTCCCCACCCTACTTGTCTCGCAGAGCTGTTCTGAGGATCCAAAAATTACGTTCTTGAAAAGTGCTCGACAAATGGCAATAGTCCTATACTATGCAAATTGCATTATTCCAGTTTTCAAACTTACAAACTGCCAAGGTTTCCCAAATCTGCTAAGTGCATCACGTGAAGGAATATCATGACATTTTAGTTCCCTTACTCAGACAAAGTGAGTCAGTGACGAATTTGTCCTTAAACCTCTGTGCTTAAAACTGCTTATGTTACAGGATCTGCTTTTATGAGGAGAACATTTCCTTCTGGAATGGCAGCCAGGAAACTTCCAAGCGAGTTGGATGGTCCACATCCAGGTGACCTGAAAACCAAGACACGGAAACACATGGGCGAGTCTGAGTCACGGCCTGCATGTGTCTTATGGGGTGTGCTACTGGAGTTTAAGTGATAAATCATCAACTAGAGAAATATAAACACTGGTTACACAAACAAATTCCATTTAAGAGTCTTTTAATGAACCTCTAACAAGTTACATATGGCCAGTGGATGCCCTGCAGGCTGCCTCAGTGTGTTTACTTTTGAAAAAAAAAATTAAAAACGCATCAGTTCCTCTCATCTTGTGAGTCATCTCATTAGCAGAATGCAATTGAAACAGCTGACGTTTGAATTAAAATGCTTTTTCCAAAGGAAGAGGGAGAATGCATCCGCCATTGATAAAGAAATGAACAAACTGAGAAAACGTAATTCCCTTGGTTACGGCAGGAAGGAAGAAAAGATCAGGGATGCTTCTTCCGATGAGTGGTGATCTATGAAAAATGTAGAACTTTCCATTTATGGTACATGGTGCCATGATCAAAGTGACCTTTTTCCTTTACTCACAGTTGGAACTTGAAAGTTATAGGGTTTTCCTCCTCAAACTTTGTCTTTATCGGCTGAAACTTAAACTAAACCCACACTGACACATACCCAAAGCATTTTCCTCAGGAAGGAAAGAGATAAGGGTTTAGGTTTGTATAATGAAAGACTAGATAAGAGAAGGCAGTGACAACTATGATTTTTTTCCATGGTGACCCAGATCTACCCACAGCATTTTCACTTACTAATAATGAGAAGCGCAGAGTCAAAATAGATGGGTCGTGAAACAGTAAAGAATGAGCTTTATTAAAAGGCAATGCTTATTTCTATCACTTCGAGGCACTTCATACCTCACACTGTCAGTACATGACATTGGGTATTCACTTATTTTGTGAATGCCTTACACAAGATCCTTGCTCTTCACAAAACAAGGATTCTGACCTCACACAGGTGTCTCTAAAGGCCAGGTCTACCTGGACAGGACCAAGTAACCAGAAAGTAGCCTTTCAGCCAATCACGATGAAAGGGGCTGCCAGGACAGAGAAAACTGGCCAACAGAAGTATGTTGAGCTGGGGCAAACTCCACTCCCTTCCCATCAGGGTACGCCAAGCACTGAAAACAGTTCTGTTATTTGCTGACTTGACCTTGATTTATGGAAAGTCTTAATTATATGTGTGAGGAAGAAAAAAATAAATAAAAATAAAAAGACCTTAGTAGAAGGTCTAGAAGATGCTTAGAACAAAGTCTCCCCGACCAGGTACTTCAAGCTGCTACCTATGGCTTGGAGGTTTTAAGCAAAACTTGCCACCCACCATGTTGCTTTTTTTCCTAACCCCCGGGGTGAATCTCTCCCGTGAAATTCTCCCACTATGTTAGTTGTGTGCGTTTATTTTCTCCAGAAGGTACGTGTACAAATATGCCTAGTGTGTGTAGACGCGCCAGCAGAGGTCCTTCCTTGAGCAATTCTACTTGAGTCTTTGTTGCCCCAGGCTCCCCAACTGTAAAATGTTTTAGTCACATTACCTGTATCATAAGGTTGTTAAGAAGATTAAATTACTTAACATAAATTGAGCAGTTAGAATCGTGTCTAGCACATAGTAAGCATTATATAAGGATTAGATATTATGGTACAGATATTTATTTATTTGTGGAAAGAAAAGTTTGGCATATATTATGTTAGGCAATGTTTTTGATGCCAAAACACAGTACGAGCTGACATTTGTTGACTACCTAGTATGCGCCGTGTGATGAGCTAAACATTTTACATTTGTCTCATTTAATGGTAAAGGGAAAAAAGAAATAGTTTACATTGATTGATCACCAGGTACCAGGGAGTTTTTCTTATCTACATCTTAGAGGTGAAAAAAGCAATAATTTGCCCACGGTCACATGAAGAATTGCTTTTCTTTGGCACAAAATCCTAAGAAGACCAATGTTTTCTGGGGGAAAAATGCCTAATATAGAATAGAACTGTTTTGGAAGGAAAAAGCGTGTCTATGCTTCTAACGAGAGGACTCCAACTGTCTACTTGCTGGCATTTATGCCCGTGGAGGGGGTTTCTTCAGCTGTATTTTAATACACAAAAATAGTATTTTAAAAGGGAAATCACAGAGGTTGCCATTACTGGGCACAGTTCCAGAAACCTAGCCTCTCACAGGCCCTCTCCTCACATTTATGTTAACTACGGACCTGCCACAGACATTCGAATTCGGTCCCCTGAGAATCTGAAAAACCCACTGGGAAATGTTTCCAATTATGTTTGGAATTTTGTTCCACGGGTTTTTTTGGTTTTTTGTTTTTTGTTTTTTCCAGATATAACCTAAATGTTTCATAGGTTTCTAGAATAATTTATGTAACTCTCTGCTTTGTTTTTTGCCTTTGTTTTTGGCATCGCTTGAGTTAGAGAGATGGGTTGAAGTTTTAAACCATGCAAATAAGCAACCTCATCTCCAGTCACCTTGTTCTTTCTCACTTGGAAACCAGCATCCCTTTAGCTGCTAGGCCTTGGGTGGAAGTGAAATCCTCATAGCCACCTTGGATTATCAGGATGAAGACCATTTACTGGTCTCTGCGCTCACACATCATTGAGGCATGAGATTCACAAGCGATTGAAGCTGTAGGAGAGAAGTTAGGGGACCTGAAATAAAACTAGGGAATACAGTTTCATTTCTCAATCCATTTCTCATTGACAGGATCAATGGGTTTCTCATTCACTCCCAACCAATCGCTGCTGCCTCCTCGAGCTGTGTGAGCCAGGAAATGACACTTTTTTAGTAAGCCTCCATTCTCTCGGCCTTTTGAAGCCTTCCTTTCTTATCCCACCAAACAGAGGTCACATAGATTTCTAATTTTAAAAAAAATGGTAAGGTTATCTGGTCAACCTCTACTAGCCCCTCATAAGATACCTTAAAACCCCGCTGCACATTAGAATGACTTGGAGGGGTTTCGTATAAATAAAAATGCTCGGTACATCTCAGAGATTCTCATTTCATGGGCCTGAGGAGGCTTCTGGGCATTAATATTTTTTAAAGTTTCCCAGAAGGTTCCGATGCAGAGCTGGTGGAGAGTCACTGCCTGATCCAAAGGTCCCTGTTTCTCAGAGTGGATCTCCCCTTTTCACCTTGAACTTCATCTCAGTTTTGAGTTTCCTTCTGCCGCTTCTCCCCAGGAGTCAGCCGTGGCTTCGCTTCTCTTCAGAGCTGCTTAGATCAAGAAGTTGCTGGAACTGGACATTTCTGTCTCGACACTGCCTGCCCGTGACTGTTTGCCAGTTACACCCTCCAACATGAGACCTGTGCAGAGGATGTAAAAGGCTAATGAGCCACTTGCCTCAAGCCCCACATAGATGGAAGTCTCAGATGGAGACTCGGCCTGAGCAGCAAACGACTGGTTACAGGCAGCCAGAAAGGCACAATGGCAGGACTGAAAGAATACTTTCTTCTGACAGCTTGATACCATTAATAAACTGTAGCACCTAGAAGATGCAATGAACTCCTCATTTTATAAACCACAAAATTCATTTTGCATAACACAATTATAATACATCATATTTGGGGGGTTTGTTTGAAGCACCAATGAGTTCAATAGAAAGCATTTTAAACTCATCACAAATTTGGCGACTCTTCTTTGGTTTCTTTCATTTTAAATATCTTGGGAGAGGTGAGAAAGAGCCTTGCCACATCTAGCCCTGCTCATAGACCTTATCCAGGTGTGCTGTCACAGGCTCCCACTTTCCACAAAAGGACAGAAAACTAAGCCAGCGATTTTTCTACGGCTTGCCCCTTCCACTTCACAACAAGGCCAGGAGGAGGGAGTGGTTAAGAGATACACTGAGGGTTAATAGTTTAGGAGGCACTCACGCTCGGGCACCAAGCCCGCACTTGCACAACCCTGAGAATGAGGACCTCCTTAAACATTGTACTGTGGGTGCTCGGAGACTTTCTGAGCCAGCAAGTAATGCACAGTTACACACACACACACACACGCATGCACACTAGTTGGGCCATCTCAAGACCAGTGTGATGATGATATTTCTTCAGTATCCCACTGAAATGCATCGTACTCGAAAGTCTATTTTGCATTTGAGACATATTTGATCCTTTGATTTTCTATAATAATAATTTAAAATGTTCAGAACTTGCTATTAGACATTGGTAATTCTGAGCTGGTTATAAAGTGCATGGAGAAGAGAAAATAGAAAATGGATTGAAAATGCTCTTTGGT
>NW_006432227.1:11614205-11621529 GCF_000325575.1 Pteropus alecto
AGAGTGACAGGGACTCTTGGCGACAAAGCTGCTGAGACTCATAATTATTACTTGCGTTTCCATTAAAAGAACTTTTCACAAAAGTTAAAATTTACAGCATTCTTTGGAATGGTGGAGATGATGAGGGAAAAGACCTAATCTAACCTAGCCGAGTTGAAAACTATGTGTGTCAAGACTTCCGTGATGTGCCTGTGATTAATCCCTAGGCATTTTGCAGTGAAAAATACAAATGACAAAAGAACATCATGTTGTTCTTCCTAAAAAAAAAAAAAAAAGTCGAAAAGGCTAAAATTGTTTATATCAGTTTACTTTATTATTTCAGTTCATTACAAGTTCAGATAACTTGTCCAATTTGAAAGAATTCCTACACGTATATAAATACACACATACATATACAGAAACACACCCCTAATGAGTCATCCCACTTGAACTCAAGAACACTTACTCATCACAGCAGCTCTCTGAAGAGAGAACTATTCCTCTTTCAGAGAAAAGGGTGCTGTTCCTTAAGAGAACATCAGAGGAGAACAGCTTGTCTCTTTATGGAATCCCATACACAGATCTCTTCTAGAAAGCCTGTTCCTTACCCACTAGTTCTTGATTCTGTCTCAGCATTGAATGAGCCTTGTCCAAGAGATAACTTAAAGAATATTTAAGTGCCAAGAAGGAAAGAAACAAGTGAGAGCGGATCTGTTTCCTGTGAGTTGGCCAACGTCACCATCAGTCCTATGACTGCCGTTTTGCTATGAGGATTGATGTGATTGAAATTACTATAAAAATAAATGATGTTCTAGATTCACTCCTCTGCCTTTACATGAAGAAGAGGCCAAAAAAAAAAGAAAATTCGAGTTATTTATTTCACAATTAACATGGTGAGGGGGAAAAAAAACATTCATTGTGGGAAAAGTTTACTTATCCAATGGAAGTTCTTACTTTCTGGTTCTTTAACTAAATATCAGCTTCTTATTTTTAATGTGACTTTTATAAATGAATAACCACAGGATCAAGATTGGGAAGTAGTACAACTTATGGGCTAAAGCCATCCAACACAAATAGTGTCAGATTCCTGAGTTGAGATCACAGCTCCACCACTTTACTGCCTATCTTGTCCTTGGGCCATCTATTTAGACTCTGCTACTCAAGTTCTTCATCTATAAAATTCAGACAATAAAAACGCCTACCTACAACCACCGTAGCAACCAATGATTCAACTTCAGCCTCTTAATGCTTGCCATGTGCTTGCAATTATGTCTAACTTAAAACAGGGGCTCAGAATTTAGCTATCATTGTGGTTAATATTATTAAGACTCCTTCAGTAATTTGTAGGATATAAGATACTTTACACAAGTCTTTAAAAAGATCTTTTATAAATTGTCAGGATGCCAAATCTTTTAAGAAGTCTTTTTAGAAGATCTTTTCAAAACCATCAGCCTATGTTAGAAGTGGCCCTTTGGGAAGAAGCTGAGAAAGTCCAATTCATTAATCCAGAGTTTATCAGCAAGATTATCATTTATTGTAGGTTCCAGTTACACTAAAAGCTTTAACTCACAGGCTTCGGTTGGTGTTAACTGTGAAGTTACATGTTTCCCTAGCAATTGACTGGTGTTGTTACATGCAGTATAGTATAAACCCATCATTTGAGGCTAGGAGACAAAAGTCACTATATTCAAAGGGAAGGTAGTACCCCCAAAATAGGAGGAAAAACAAACTTAAGAAACAAAGATGTTTTCATGTAAATATCCCTACGGAGAGGCAGAAAGTGGGCATCAAAGCTAAAGGAGAAATGACATAGACCAAATTTGCTCTGCTTTGTGTAAACACAGCAAGGAAGCTGGAAGTCACCAGATGTCACTATTCTATTCTTGGCCAGACATTAGTTCTATGTGATACTTGTGGAGGAGCAACTTCCGTCTCTTTTTCTTCCTCAGAAAAGCCATGAACATCATCAACATTAACTACATCTTCATCCTATCCCTGAAGTTATATGAAACCTTGAATAGGAAACCAGATGGCACTGTGAAGGTAAACGATCAAGAAATATCAAAAATTACTTGTCTTTTGCTCATAGAACTATATCTCCTCTCTGGCCAACCACTCCTTCTGTGGAGAAAAGCAAAATGAAATTTTTAACTAAGCAGACAAGAAAGCATTGGCATCGGGCGTGGATATTACTCAAAGAGGTATGGTATGGTAACATATTAGGTGACAGTCATGAGCTAATATGTTAGCCATTCTAGATAATTGGCAAAGATCTGAAATCTATGATTCTATGTCCTATTTCCAGCATCTCTGAATTTTCCTGCCCCTACTCAGTTATTTTTACTTTACTAACCCAAGAAAAGTGCTGAATGTATTGGTACCACATTTTTGTAATTCATGGTTTACATGACTTTCCCTTCGAGTTATTGGGTAGAAAGGTACATGAGAAGTCCAAAGAGTGTCAGTTTGTTGTGTTTATGATTGTTAAATTTTTCATGATTACCACTGATTGTAATTGCCATTAATTGATAGGTTCCACCAGCACTGTTTCAGGATTCAGGGAGAATTCAAATCAAACACAGATGCTCCTGTAACTCCGACCTTTAGTGTTCCCTGGCCTTCTGAGTTTGTTTCTGTACCACTAATAAGAAGTGATGCTGAAACTATTGGTAGCCACAGCTAAGGACTCCATCATGCTACTAAAGGTGACTGCCACCTTCAGCTGCTTAAGGCAAAGGGCTTGTCTACAGAGTCAGGCGGACCTGGATTACAAGCTTTGCCTTATCACTTGCTAGTTGTTTGGGACCATAGAAAATTGCTCTGTCTCTCTGAGGTGAAAAATACCTAGCTCTTGGAGTATAGTTAGGTTTTACACCACTGGAATAGGCATGGCTGTCCTTAGACACTCAATAACTATAACTTTTTCCTACTAGAATCAGCCCATGGAGCCCTTTCCAGTGCCAAATGCCACAAAACCAGATTCTACAGTTTCTTCTCAACTTTCCAGGACAGGGCGCCCACCCAGACGTTCTCTAAAGCATTCTTAGACATTGTTTTACAAGCTTTGTAAACTACAGCTCCTTTTCACCTCGCTGTGCAATAACTGCGTGAACATCTTAGCATTTTCTATTTTTTTTAACATAGTTGACTCAAGAAGGGTATAGAAATTATGAGAGTCAAATTTATTTAAACGATTTGTTTTCTTGTCTTCCCTAGTGGTTCCCAAAGAGTTAATAGGTAGAAAAGTCTCTTATAATCTAGGATTTGCCATCATTAGTATACTTATGATGATATCAATTTCCTTACTAAAGTAAACTTAATAAATTGAGACATGGCACTAATAATACAACTCAATGTTCTTAGTACGAACCTCTGTCGCAAAAAAACATCTAGCTCTAGAGAGGCCTCTGCTAGCCAAGGTGTCTCATGAAAGCAAGACTTGGTGAGAAAAACTACTGGATTTTTCTGAGTGATGATGACTAGACCGCATATTGCAAATTGATGCTCCGAAGCTGAGAGTGGCAAGTTCTCAAACCAAATAAGATGACATTTTTCATTCTATTCTGATCTTCAGGTCTTTTCTAAAAACATTAAAGTTCTGGGATAAATACAAGGTCTTTCCTTTGGGTTAAAAAAGATGACAAGTGCATCTCTCTAGATATGGGGAATAGACTTAGAAGTTTTATCACACAAGGTGATGTAGCTCCAGGAAAAGTGAGACACTGACGCACGTCACATGTCTAAAATGAGGTAAGAAGTATCCTTTCTTGACTCTGCCCAGGTGAAACCTTACTTTGAGCATGGAGTGAAGTAGGTAAGCACAAGGTGGGGATATGGGGGGTTAGAGGGTTGGGTAAGAGAATCAGGGAGGGATTTGAAACTATGACAAATGAATAGTTGACTTTGCCTTCTCTACCAAGGCCAAGGTTACAGCTTCCTCTGCAGGATTTGGTGCATCTGCCCCTTTTGTCATTTCTACTTCTATCCCTTGCCCTCCCTGCAGTGAGTCTGAACCTCTCTTGTCTCTCGCTGTTATTCCAACACCTTCCCCTTCCCTCTGGGCTCTCTCCCTGCCAATCCTGCCCCCAAATAATATCATGGTTTAGAGCCCAGACTCGGGAGCCAGGTGCTTGAGTGTGGCTTCTGGCTCTGCCATTTCTAACTATATAAACTTAAGTAAATTGCTCAAATTCTCTGTGCTTCCATCTGGGTGGGGGAATTATATTTATTCCACGAGGCTATTGACAAGATGCAATGTATTCATATATGAGCAGCACTAGAACAATGCCTGCACCCAGTAGGTGCCTTATTACCACCTATTCAAGTAGGCTTTATGGCACTTTCTTTTTCAAATACTGCCAGGGACTCATATTGCCTAAAGACTGGCGATCAAACATCTTGCTCTACTTATAACCTAACTTCCTAGGATTTCTTTATAGTCTATGCTTCAGACACATGAACAGTACAACCCAGGTGCATCAGGCTACCTGGCATCAATCAAAACTTGCCATGTATTTTTCCCATCTCGTCATTTAGGCTTTCGCTGCCACTCCTGACTAAAGGTCTACTTTCCCCAAAGTGCCTTTTAAAATACTGCATATACTTCAAGGCCTGAATCAAATGAACTGTCATCCAGAAATACAGCCCTGGAAATCCCATTTGGAAAAATTATCTCATCCACTATATTTTTCTGGCCCTCTGTCACTCTGTTACAGATATCATCACATTCACTCTTGTATTCCCAGAGTTGGGGGGTAGGGATGAATCACCGAAAGGTCTCAGATTGTACCCTTTGATGTTTCTGCTCTGAAAGCTGAACATGCCAATGATTTACTTCCTTAGATATCAGGAATAAAAGAAGGAAACAGAAGATGAGCTGTGGAACTGGTCCGTGTGTTAAAATCTGAGGTGGCTAACATTCCGAGAAGAGAAGGAGATGGTGACATATCCAACAGCTGTGGGGACATGTGGCTTGAAGGAAATAGCAATCAGGTCGGAATCAATTCAAATTTCCAAAACTAAGCTAATCTCTAGTGAGGGGTTTAGTGTTCAATCTCCACTCAAACCAAGGCAACTCTGAACCATTCAATATTTACGCCATCTTACATTTTATGTTTTTTGAACCATAAGACTACGTCTTCTCACTTAAGCTGTTGTCTTGAAATTTTTCCTTCCAAAAGCATAGTTATGACCAGCTATTGTTACATGTTGGAATCCTTCAGTCTTGCAGGACACTCGAGCCCCTTTAAAGGCCAAATGAGGTGCTCTGGCCAGTTTCTACCCTAACAATTTACGAGGGTGCAACTTGCTAACATATTAATAGGAACTGATGTTAGAAGCTGTGGTAACTTCATACAACCAGTCGAGAAACAGCTGCCTTAAACATTTCTCTATTATTCTGGTCCTTTTCTGTTTTAAAGTTTTATAAACAATTGGAAAAAAAAAATAGGCTCTGTTATAAAAACTTTAGTTCCAGACGTTACTTTACAGGGTGATAAAGTGTGTTTCATTTAGGCGGAAAAACTAATTCATGATCAATGCAAACCTTAGGAAGCAAGTCTTGGTAACAATGATGTGTCTCGATGTCAGAGGCGAACTGCTGACTTTGGTGTTTATAAGCAAAATAATAGGCTCCACAATAATTCATCCACAGTCCAGTTAATCCCTTGAATTTTTAGAAAACCAGAAATAAAAGGTAATTGATAATTTTGAAATAGCAAAATATTCTCTACCCCCGAGGCAGACTGTGCTTATTTGGGTTCATGGATAACAGTCCAAGCTTGAGCTCATCCATGCGCATCTCTGTATCCTTACACAGTGCGAAGCCATTCTGTAAGCTGACCTGATAAATGAGCTGGGGCTTAATCCAGGTTCTGGGTTCACCAGGTGAAAGACAAACATTTGCACTTCATGCAGCCCTGGATAATCCAAAGTTTATACTGCTCTAACAAGATAATCCTTTAAGCACGGTTGCACAAGTGTCCATCCATTTGAGGGGAAGATTTATCAGGAGACCGTCAGAGGAAAAAAAAACAAATGACGCTTCTCCAGACATTGAGCTGCAGATCTGAGAAGGGCCTTTTCCAAAGAGCCCACACCAGAGACAAGCCTACAAGCAGATTTATGGAGCAGAAAGACCACACTCGCTGAGAGGGTCCCACAGCAGCCTCCTCTCCTCTTCACAAGCTTTGGGTTTGGCCTCATCAACCCCAAAATCTCCTAGACATTTGCAATGATCTATTGACTCAGTTTGAAGCTCGTCCAAAGATAATTACAGAGCCATCAAGTTTTATTTCTATTAGGCTACTCTGGGATTTACTGAGTCTACACCGGACTTGGGACAAAAATGACCTTGGTTTGCTTTGTCAGAGGAACACAGGAATCATATATTTCAATCATTAGCTCCTCACAGACTATGAAAGCGCAATATTAAGATCGAACTTATCAAGATCGAACTTATCCTGTGCAGAGGTTCTAAGTGAGAAACGTTTTCTTCTTTGGTTTCAAAAGATAATGGCAGTGTAATGAAAAACTCACACATCATAATTCTATGGGTCCCCATAGGCAGGAAGAATATTCACTGGTGGTTTGGAATTCATGTGACAAATAGAGTTGAATGTAGTTTATATTTTTTGAAGTAGTAAATTTAGTGGGTCATGAGCTAACAGGGAAATGCTAGGTGATGTCCTTGCATTAATACATGACATACTCAGCTGGAGGAAAATGATAAACTCAGTGTTGGGACAGACAAGAAAATACTTCATGGAGTTCCATGGATTGTTGCTATAGAAACGGGCTGCGCTGTAGGCAAAGGACTTACAAGGAAGAACTCATCAATTAACCTATTTCCCAATCCACCTTCCAAGCTATTGTTTCAAGCCTTTTGGATGATTAACACAGCACAACCTTGTGCCATCCCTGCCCTCTTCAGCCCTTCTGCCACTCACACCTAACACCAAAGGAGAACATCGTTCTGAAACACTGCCATCTTGCGGCCACTCCCAGGCAGAGCATCAGCACTGGGCACCCCAAACGCCAGTCACCCCAGAGAGGGAACTTGGAAATCAAGTTTACACAAGTGGGCATTTCGGGGAAGTTACCACCCTCAAAAATGTCAAGTAACGTCCCCAAGGTGATTCATCTAACGAGTGACATTTATATAAGATACAGTTTACTTTGAAAAAGTGTAACAGTATTTCCAGTGTTCTAAGGGTGTACACAGCCAAGGCACCATTCTGGGGGGGAAAATAGAATTAAAAAAACAGCAAAAAATAAATAAATTTTAAAAATCAGAGCAATGTCACCACTGCCCAATAGAATGTTCTGCCATGATGTTTTAAAAAGA
>NW_006432227.1:11621803-11636355 GCF_000325575.1 Pteropus alecto
ATAGAGGCAACTCGGAAGGTGGTTGCTGGTCTATGAGATGAGTTCTCGGAAGATGGTTGCTGGTCTATGAGCATGGTGTCCCAGAAAAGAGGCGCGCTATCAGAGATCGTGTATTCCCAATGTTTTATCTGGAAAATTTTCAAGCCTTAAACAAAACCGAATAAATAGTGCCATGACATGCCTTTAGTTTCCGTCCCTTAGATTTCACCTACTGTTAACATTTTGCTGTTTTCTTTCTCTATTTAAATCTACTTTTTTTCTTCTGAATGATTTAACAGCAAGTTGCAGCCATCGTGAGAGCTCACCCTAAAAATTTTAACATGTATGTCCCAAGAACGAAGGCGGTAATTTTTAAAAGTTAGTTTCATGCGTGCCCCTGACGTGCCGGCCACTTTGGGAAGGCGTGCTGTTATAAATTAACAAGCTAGGTAATGATTTTTTAACAGCAGCACTGTCACCAAATAGCTTTCCAGAAACAAAAACTTCAACCTGTTTGCTGTTTATGGGTTTAGCTCTGGAGTAAAGTTAAAAGCCAGTCCACAAGCCGTGTGTCTTGGGAAGGTTACCTAACTTTCCTGAGGGCCTCAGTGGCCTCCTCAATATGATAGGGACAAGAAAAGAACATGTTTCACAGTATCGAGGTGAGGATGAAATAAGAGAATTCATGCAAAGCACTCAGCGCAGTGCCTGGCACATGGGCAGTGTTCAGAAATGCTGGGCACATCCATCATCACATCATCATCATCATCATCATCATCATCATCCAAAGAGAAAATACATTCTTTTGCTGTTGTACCTTAAATATGACTCATCTGCATCACTTTTTTTTTTTTTAAACCTACAGCACCTGGAATTCCTAGGTGGTCTCTCATCCAAATACTAATCAGGCCTGACCCTGCTTAGCCTCCAAGATCAGACGGGATCAGGCACGTTCAGGGTGGCATGGCCGTAGACATGCATCACTCCTAAGACATACAAATAAAAAAGGCAAAACAAAAAATTACGAGAATTAAGAATCTGAAAGCATTACTATTGGCCACAGGCTCCAGTTAACATGCAGTGGGGCATGCTTTGCTAAGTTGCCACCATGTTGGGCTCTTGGCATTTTCTTTCTAGCCTCACAACTACCTGATGCAGAGTTCTCATCTCCTATAGAGGGCCAGGGGCAGTTACAGTCCAGAGAGGTGCCCCCGTTCTTCCTGAGAGAACCTGTCTCAGTGCAGGAGGCAGTTCCTCGCATAGAATTGACTTTTCATTGTACCACGTGACCCTACCACTCTGATCCCCATTAGGGTAGACCCGGCATGGAGGTTGCGTCTAATGGTGAATAGTCTTACAAGTCTGTCCAATAGGGACATTGGCTTGGGCTGGCTAATGAAATCAGGTCTTCCCTGGGGAATCTGAACTCAAGACATTCAGAGAGAGAGAGTTAGTCAGCAGGTGGCAGTAAGAGCAGAAGAAACCAAGGGAACGGTGGTAAGATCCTAAAATGACAAAGCACTAGAAAAATTTTATCAAATGTTTCTGCAGCTGAAGAGGAAACAGCCCATCTTTTCCCAGAAGACCCTAAAGACATGACTGATCCTGGGAGAACAGACTAGTCACTAAACACAACGGCGGCTGGTCTGAAACTTGACACCGTGACACTGTTATAAGGACCAAGGTGAGACATGAGAATGACAGGTAAATGTCATGGTTAAAAGTTCACAGTAAATACAGATCTCAGGAACCTTAAACGTCCTCCAAAGAGAAGGAAGCTGATTTTTTTTTTTTTAAAGGAAAAAAAGAAATATCAGGTGTGATTTTGTTATCCTTTTAAACTACGTTCTCAGGACTGAAAGCAGCTACAAGATTTTATCTTCATAGAAGAATCCAAGATGACATTCTTCTGGGTCTGGTATCCACCCACATGTTCCTCGGTGCCAACAGGAGTCCAATCTACAGAGACAGCTGTGAAATTTCAGCAAATTGATTCGACAACCACCACAGTCCAATGTTGTTGTTTTTTATCTTTTTTGATTGCCTTCACAATGAACACTTTTAATTCCAATGTGATTGCTGAGTAGACGGTATTTCTAAGAGCAATCTGTCTCTCTTCCCAGATCTCTCCTGGCTTGGCAGAGTCCCATCCTAAACCTTGAGAGCTGACAGACAAGTATCTACATTTATCTCCCACATTTACCTGGCCACATCAAGATGGTTTCCTTTCTAAAGAAAAGAATATATTTAAAACGGAAAAATATATGCATGTATGTGTGCATACATATGGAGAGAGGGAGAGAAAGGATGTAGATATAAAAGGATGTATATCTACATGGACCATTTTATATATATTCTTTTATACCTACATCCTTTTATGTATATGCGTGTATATATAATGTATATGTATAGATAGATGATAGACGGATGATAGATGATAGATAGATAGAGGATAGATAGATAGATAGATAGATAGATAGATAGATAGATAGACAGACAGTTTATTATATATCAGATCACTGAAACTTAGACTAAATTTTTTAATGGAACTACATACAATTTCTGAAACCGACACCAAGATAATAGCATATTTATGGCTCAGATGGTAATTTAGAAATTTGACTTATAAACATCACTGGCCCACACATTTTTGTCCTAAGGTTCTTCACCATGTCAAATTTTCATTTGCACAGGCATTTAATAAGTACTCATCAACTCTCTCATAAAAAAAAAAAAAATTTGACCTTTCTAGTACATTCTATTTGATTTCTGATCTAGACAGCACAGGAAATTGTAGAGTTGCATGAGGACTAATCAAATAGGTTTCTTTTCAAAGAATGAGCAGGGCTTTAAGAGAACAAGGTACATGAGTGTGTGTTACATGAGAGACCAAGCTGATAGATTTCCCGCAGCTTCTGAATGCATGCTAACATGTTACACAGTTTTTGACTTAGCAAAGAGGGCACCAACACTAATAGTTTCTTTGTAGGCTCTCAAAGATACAATTGTTGGCTTCTTTAGTACATCATGAAGCTGTTTCATTTGAGATTACATTTGGGAGAAGCAATCTGGAACCAAGTAAGTGTCCTTTCCCTTAATTATTGTCCTAGAAATTTAAATCAGCCATCACATTAATGAGAATCACATTAAAATTCCTAAATTATTCCTGATCTCAAGGAGATGGAGAGATTGAAAGTGCTCAAGGCCAACAATAATCAAGGTTTTACCCAACGTAATAAAATCATGACCTGCTTTGATATAGCACTTGACACATCCTCCCATTAAACCTAACACTCAAGGGGTTTAATTTTAAGTTAAAAGGTAAAGGCAGCAATGTGAATCAAAACAGTAATATGAGAGAGAAAGCGTTGGAATACTAAGTAGTCAACATAACAGTTGAATTCTCTCCACAACACGTAGTGTTAAATATGTCACATTTACTATGCAAAAAGCCACCCACCTTCCAATCAAACTGCCTCTTTCAAGAGTTGAGAACCAAGTAAATAAATACCACTCCTCCTCACAACGCCCAAATTTCTTAATTCCAGAGTAACTGCAGCTTTTCACAGTAGCCTAGTGTCCCATTTATTGTGCAACCCATGCAACCTAGCAATGTATTACTCAGAGGTCATTATTTGGTTCCTAATTGTCATGTAGATAGTTCATTGGCCTCATGTCTTAGCATCTAGGCTAATTTATCACCATTTCCACTACTGCCAGCTCTTTTTCTTTATAGATAAATAAATCGGGTTTACAATTTTCATCAATAGTTTCTTGACTTATACTGCTTGTCTTTCTTGACACTGTCATTTATCTTTCGTGTGTGTGAGCTAATCTGACTCACTCTTCCTCGGTCACTAGGCTAATTACTGGCAAGCTAAAATTCATCAAGAAAGGATAAAAATCATGATTTTCCCAATACCTTAAAAATGATTTTCTGGAGGCCCCTTAATTGATGGTAATAAATGTCTGGATCAACATTGACAGAAGTGATAAATTTCAAGAGGGTATAAAACATAGAATTTAGGTTAAACTATATCATTAGTGCCATGTTTCTTCTTTCAAGTAGTCACCATGGCCTATTGGGTGGGACCTCCGTCATAGAGGCAACAGGGATCAACTTGGCTCACAGAATCTCAGGAAGATATATCTGTGGTCTAAAATGCACCAGCTGAGTCCTGGTTTCTAGCCATTCCCTATTTTCATGATTCAGTTTAAGCTTGTGCTTTGAAGTTCTCAATCTATCTGAAATTCACATTTCTGATGGGGACACTTTGGGCTTACGAAGTAGATATTTGAAGAGCTGTGCAAGAGACTCTCTCTTTTGAGTGTGCAAAAGTCCTAGTGCTCCATCCAGACCTGAGATGAATCACATCAGAATCTCTGGGGGTGAGATGTGAGTATGATTGCTATTTTGTAAAACTCGGCGAGTAGGCAAGACTGAAAATGCCTGCTCTAAAGTAGCCTGGAGTTTCTTTGTCCTCCTTCTTCTTCAGCTTCAGACACACTCATCCATGGGTCATCCAAATGCTCTCGTTCTCAGAGACAAAAGGACAAGTTCACTTGTCACCCCAGAGATCACTTGGCTTCCCTTCTGCCCCAGGGAATCATCGTAAGGGAAGAGGGCCCTAGATCGGCAGATGTGGAGTTTTCAGGATTGTCATTTTACATGTTTTCTCTAAGGAGCATGTGAGCAGGACTTTTCTTTTGTGAAAGGCTTGCTTGTCTTTGGGGAATCTCAACAATCCCCTTACAAAATTCAAATCTGATGGCAGCATTGCGTTCCGAGACTAAATTATCAGTTAATAAATTAGAAAGGATAAATCTAACAAAGTTAACACAGAGGAAGAGAGAGAGCCTGCAAGCATTTTAGTAACTAGTACTCCAGTGCATCGCAGGAGGGCCCACGGGCTTGCTCCCAGTCCTGGGACTTACAGAAGGGGGACCTGTGGCTGGGGTATAACACTGTGGTCCTTCAGGCTGCAGGAGCCCAGGCAACCAAGGTAAGACAGAGAAAAATGATTGACTCCTTGTGAGAGCAAAAAAGACTGGTGCCCAAACACTTCTCAAAACCCTCCTGGGCTTTATAGAAGAGTTGGTAAAATTGCAGGATACTGGGGATATTGTAATATTAGGAGAGTTAGAAAAACGCATTAAGGCCCCTTCACCTGGCTTCCACAGGTTGATGTCTGGGAAGCAGAAGTCATATAAGGGGCTGATGTGTTTGAAACACAGTCTCTTCCTGTTTGCACTAAGTATCAGAGAAGAAGAAAAAAAGATTCTTATTTTCTCCCCAGCCATCCAGTTTTCCTATCATTGCTATCAACCTTCTTTTCTCTTTCTAAAGTTTTTCTTACCAATCTTATCCTTTCCCAAGGATTCTTCTAGTATGACAACTCCCAAATGTACACATTTAGCTTAGACCTCTCCTCTGAGCCTCACAGTCATGTACCCATGTGTCAACTTGACATCTCTGCTTGGAAGTCCCACAGTCATCCCTACCTCTGTCAAGTTCAGTGCTGGGAGCACAGCAGTAGGACCAAGGGCCTGAGAATTACATCCCCTGCCCCACCGCAGGCTCTGCCATTCACTGGGTGGTAGGAGTAGAAACTTGTGGTTTCAAGATACGGATAGTCAGGGGCAACCTTGATGTGGGGAGGGAACTTCATTCAGGTGGTGTTACAGATGGAGACAAGCTAGATGAAGGCAGGGAATGGAACGTCCAGGGTGAGGAGAAAGACAGGGGCTTGGGTGATGGAAGGCTGGGCAGGAAGTCTGAGAGATATGGCAAGAGATGTGTGGGGATAGGGTCTCCCCTGGTGTGATGTTAAGGGGTTACCCTTCAAACCGGGTCTTCTATTTCTAGTTTTTCACTCTCTATATCACTGGAAAAGAATACATTCTCACAGTTTCCCTCTGATGTTTCTGATAATTTCTTCCCTAAGTCAACCACATGGTTCTCTTGAGATTTTCTGAGGGTTTGATATTTGTTGATTTATTAAATAGAATAAATAACTGAGCATCTCACATGTGCCAGGCATTATGCTAAGTGCCAATGATATAATGGGTAATATAAAAATAGACATAGGAGGCATCTTTGTGGTGTTTAAAGGATACTCTAAAGGGCTAGACAATAAGTATTAAAATGTAAAAACACACACTCACAAAATACTTGTAGTGGTTGCAAACACTATGGTAAAAACATAGGATGCTATGATTGAGGATACTGGGGGAACCTACTTCAGTTGAGACAATCATGAGAGGCCTCCCTGACATTTAAGCTGAGAATGTGAAAAACAAATAGAGGTGGTCCCAGGCACAGTACAATCATTGCTAAAAAAAAAAAAAAAATTTAAAAAAAATTAAAAAAAAAAATGGAAAAATTCAAGAGAAAGGGCTTGTATGCTGGAAGACCTGAACAAGGGGAGAGGAATATGAGATGAGGTGGTAGAAGACCATACAGGGCCATTCAAGTCACATTCTGTGGTTTGGATTGAACTTAAAAGTCATAGCAAGCCATTCGAGCATTCATGCAGGGCACAGGAACGTACAGCCAACATTTTTAAAACACGATTGTGGCTGGTGAGTGGGTGGCAGGAAAGGAGGCAGGGAGGCCATTCTAAAGAGGCTATTGAAAGGCATGACAGTGCAGGCAGTGGAGACGGAAAAAAAAACTGGAAAAAAATCAAGGTACATTGGTAGATGCAGAATCAATAGTATTTGTAGCTGAATTAGTTGTGGGGTTTGAAAGAAGGAGAAATGAAAGTTGGCTCTTAGAATTTGGCTAGAGCACTGGGAGGATATTGGAACCAATTCCCAAAAAGAGAAATAGGAGGACGTAGAGATTTGGGAGGACTAGGAATCGAGCGTTTAGTCTCAAACATTAAGACCCTGATGCTTGTGGGACTTTCAAGCAGAGATATGAAATAGACCTGTGGGTATATGACTCTTAGGCTCAGTTAGGTTTGGGCCAAATTTGTGTATTTGGGAGTTGTCACTATAGATGAAGGGTGGGAAACGATGTGACAACTTGGGCTTCCTCCCTGCATGGTGGTCTAGGGTAGCTTCCTTACATGGCAGTTAGCTTCCGCCAGAAAATGGGCTCCAGAGAGTCAGGCAAAAGCTAAAAATAGCACCTAGTGTCAGAAGTTACAAACATTTCCTCCCATCATAAACTGTGAAATTTTACACTTTGATTAGTTTTCCCAAGTTCCTCTCTATAGACGACTCAACTGTGTCTGATCCTTCCAGACTCCAGATTGAAGACAGGATTGTTTTCTTACTGGGTGCATATTTCAACCACATTCTAAAATGTAAAAGCTTTATTTGAAAACATATTAACAAAAGTAAAAACCGAAACATGGAGCATAATTGCAGAGACCTCCTTCTCAGAAGTACTGCAGAAAAAGCAACCCTGAAATCATGAGACTTCAATGTTATTTACCACCAAACACACGAAAACTAATATGGACCAGTTCACAGTCTGAGTTACAGAATAATCTCTAAAAGTGTTTTCATAAATATATAACAATTTCTAACCATGTTCTTTCTCCCTCTTTTACCCAATATCTCATTTCTAAATCCAGAATTCTCTTTCTCTCTTTGTATGCTTGTTCATCTCTAAACCACATCATCAAAAACAAGACACCAAAGCCACACAGTATTTTTCTTCTATTAGAGGGTTTTTTATCTTTATAAAATTAAATTCCAGGTCTATATATTCTACCAGTCTGTCTAGACAGCCACCGAAATTTGATTAAAATAGTTGTGCAAATAATTATATCAGCAATGTGTTACGGTTACTGGGACTCCAGTATTCAATTACATAAACATTTTTACGATTAAAATTTTTGCATAGTGAACTTCTGGCTCTGATCCTAATGATGCCTTGGGAAATGTATCTCACCACTTACATACTAAGTTTTATTCCAAGGAATCTTTTTAATGTTACATTGACTGGAGTTAAGTCATTTTTTTTTCTTCTCAAATAGTATAAAAGTACCAAATGCCATAAAGTTAAATATTGGGTGGAGAGATTGCATTTCAAGGACAAGTAGGAAGCACACAGCATGGACACTGAGGACTAATTTGAGGTGACTCCCTCCAGAAGCACAGCTCCTGGTCCTCCTTCAAGGGCTGCAGCTTGATGTAATGAATAACTAGCAGATGAAACACATCCCTGAAAACGAGCAAAGTGTTATAAGACATAACTGGGGAACTATCAAAACATATGGCCATTTTTTAAAACAGGGAGAATTGTTTTTAATTCAAAGGAAGATGGAATAAAACAACTTTGTCATTCCTTCAATTTGAGAAAGAAATACTTGAAATCATCTAAACTGTTGAAATGTCAAAGTTTCACCAGCGCCTATATTGTTCAAAATTAGACATACTATGGATGTTTATTGAGTCTTTCAGAGTTCTTTAGAAAATTGATAACACATGTCTGAAAAATTTCCATGCTAAATTATTATGGCCATATTCCTTGGCGGAAAACACAAATTGGATGTCCATAGGCCAAATGCAGCCCTCATATGTGTTTTATTTGACCCACACCATGTTAAAAATAATTGAGAGATTTCATCCAAAATTATTTATTCATGTATTTAGCAATATTTACTGAATACCTTCATATGTACCAAGCTCCGTATCAGATGCTAGAAATACTACAATAAAAAAAGATGTAATCCCTGCTCTCATGAAGTTTATAGTCAAGAAAGAAAGACAGGTAATTTGATGAGCCATTAGAAAAAGTATGGTAAACGTTACGATAAATTAAAGGGCACTCTGCTGTGTGTGTATAATAGCTAGTATTTATTGAGCATTTACTATGCTCTAGGAAATTGTATCATGTGCTTTACTGCATCCAGTCATCACGACAACCCTATGAGTACTGTTATTAGTGTCTCCATATTTCAGATGAGCATTCTGAAGTACAGTTTCAGTAATTTGTCCAATATCATAAGTTACCTTTTTTAATTCTACATTTTGATTTATCTATTCTGAATTGTATTCTTAAATCATTTATTTTAGGAAGAGAACATGGTAGTTTCATAGTATCAACAATTATTCATAGCTTATTGGAAATGCTAAACTATTTTCTAATACTTTTTTCTTATTTTAACCTATGGATAGAATATTCACAGTATAATGAATGTAGACTTTGAAGCTAGTTAGACCTCAGGTAGCCTTTGAATCTGCCACTTTCTAATTTTATGTCTGTAGTAGGTAGAATTTTGGCCCATGTGATCTTCACTCTGTGGTATTACACCTAAAATTATATTATACTACATGGCAAAAAAAGACTTTGCAAATATACAGTTCCAAGCCAATTGATCTTAAGAAACAGAGCTTGTCCAGATAGGCTTGCCTCAATCAGATAAGATCCCTTAAAAGCAGACAGCTTTCTCTGGCTGGGAAGAAGAGATGTTACAGAAGAAGTCAGAGAGATTAGAAGCATGGCAATGTATTGTTACTGGCTCATTGAGTGCATAATACATAAGTAGTGAATTTTGATGTCCATTATATCTTAATGAGAAGGGCATGTTTATAATGTAAAATTACTTGCAAATACTACTATCAAAATCTGGGTCACATAGCCTTGATTCTTTCTTTACTGGCCAACACCTAGATGGACCCAGCCAAAGTCTAACTCTCCATTCTCTGTGTGACCACTGGGCATCATATGCGACCAACTGTCATCACCCCACCTCAAATCCATCTTATTTCTTTACTTATAGAAAATTTTCCTTTGTTGCTTGTTCTTACTCTGAAGCCATTCCTTTGCTCATCTCTTATCTGATGCATTATAACTTGGTCTGTTGTGTTGGAAAACATTATAAGCACTAAAAAGCACCCATGGTTCCAAAACATGAATATTTATATTTTACACTATGATTTAGCAGTTAACAGCTTCTAATCTTTTGAGGAAAAGGCAAAATATAAATCAATCGTCAATTAACTTTCCATTCTCAACCAAAAAGAGCTGATTTATTCATACGGAAATAGACAAAATATAACAGATTTGTTAAAATAGGACATCTATCAACCTAGAAATAGTCTATGCTTTAAGTTATATGTTATTTTGAGTAAACCAATGTGTTATTATTTACTATAAAACTTCATCAATAGATCAATTACTAAAAAGTTGACTATAAAAAGAGTTTTTGGTAATAATAAGTGTCAGAAAGAATGTGGAAAAAAAGGAACCCTCATACGCTGCTGGTGGGACTGCAAATTGGCACAGCCACTATGGAAAACAGTATGGAGGTTCCTCAAAAAACTAAGAATTGATCTACCATACAATCCAGCAATCCTTCTACTGGGTATTTACCCTGAAGACTGGAAAACTCATATCCGAAAAGATATTTGCACATCAATGTTCATAACAGCATTACTCACAGTGGCCAGGATATGGAAGCAATCTAAGTATCCTACAATAAATGATTGGAAAAGGAAGCTGTGGTACATATATGCAATGGAATATTATTCAGCCATAAGAAGAGAGGAAAGACTGCCATTTGCGACAACATGGATGGACCTTGAAATAATCATGCTAAGCAAAATAAGCCAGACAGAAAAGGTTGAAAATCACATGATATCACTTGCATGTGGGATATAAAACTGAAAGCAACAAATGAACAGGATAAACATACAGAGACTCATGGACATGAACAATGGACTATTGGTTGCCAGAGGGGATGGGAAAAGGAGAGAGGGAAAATAAAAAAATAAAAAATATTAAAAAAATAAAATAAGAGGTGATGATGAGGGGAATAATTGGAGTTGGAAAACCTGGATTGAAGTTATTCTTTCAAGTCGAGTGATCCTAGGAAGAAAAATTAGAAAATCTTTTCTGCCCTTATTTTCTTTTCCCCCGAAAAGTCTCTATCTTTTATAACTAGTTACAGTTCCTCTGAGATTTCAATAAATAAATTAAAAAATAAAATAAAATGTTTTTGAAACTGAATTTTAATATTAGGGCAATTTTTATTTAAAGTAAAATACCTGTTTTGAACTTACCTGTTTCGTAGATTCAGAATATGCATAATATTTTGTTTTCTTATTTCGATGTACATCTATCAAGGCAATTTTAGTAGGAAAATTCAATGTGCTTTATGGTTCCACCCATCTATTCAGTCATCTATCCATCCATCCACCCACCTACCCATCTATCGAACCATTCGTCCGTCCATCCATCCATCCATCCATCCATCCATCCTTTCACTTTCACTTATCAGTAGCATTAGTAGACTCTGAGCTATGTTATATGCAAGGCACTGTTTCCATTTTTCTGCCTCCAAGGGTTTCTAATTCATTAGAGAGATAAGAGCAACCTGAATACTCAGGGTACAAGGAATGCACAGGACAGATGTTGCACAGGTCACCTCCCAAGGCTGAATACAGAATCATCCCACCCACAAGTAAGACTCGGAAGCAAATTCTAAACATAGCAGTAGAAAGATAACCAGACAATGCACCCCTGTCATTCATTCTTCAAGTGACTTTAGGCAGCAACTTCCCTTCTCTAGACCCTCTTTTTTTTAGAAAATGGAGGGAACTCTCCATGAAAAACAGACTCAGTCACGTGTTGCCCCAGGACCTCAAAGCCAGTCCCCGTGGCCCTCACCCAGTTGAGGGATCAGAAACAAGAAAATGACAACTGAGAGAGTTGGGAGGAACTTGGCTCCCTGCCTCTTTCTTTCCTCCAACTGAGAAATAGGAAACTGAGAGATTTACAAATGAGGAAGAAAAACATAACGTGGGAATGTCAGCCCGATAACTCGGCAGTGATATGAGAATTCAAACCCAAGCTTTCTTGACCTTTACATCAATGGTCATATTTATTCTGAACAAAAGAAACCTCATCAAGTTTAACTTTAATGTCTAAGGAAATCACCCAACACCTGACATAGCTAGAATTATGCTCATCAGAATTTAAAAAACTATATACTTCTAATGTGTTACTGTCCATCACTGTACCTTTCATGAGTAGAACCTATGTATCAACATTAAATTTGAATTCAAATCTCTCTCTTTATAGGGAAGGTCAGCAAATTCCTTACCCCTTTCCTAAGGCTATGAGCTGCCCCTCACATCCCTATTCTGTGATATAAGAATCTAAGACATATAAATGTTAGACAGCCTCTAAGACATGTAAACATTATTTTAAACTACAAATAAAATAATTTTTAAAAAGCCTTTAACACTCTCGGTTAGTTACTCATCTTAATCACTCTGATATTATTCACCAATTCTGAAATTTGAGGCAATTTAAAAGGAAAGACTAAAGATTTCAAATAAACTATGCAGTGCATAGATATATACAACAGATGCTAAGAATATGAACTTGGAAGTCAGACTGCATGGGTCTGCATCCTGCCTCCACAATTTCCTCGCTATGTGACTTAGGACAAGTTACTCTACCATCCTCTGCTCTAATTTGCCTGTCTGTAAAATGGAGAGAATAATGTTACTTGCCTGCGTTACTTACCTATTGCTGTGTAACAAATTACCCAAAACTCAGCAGCTGAGAACAAAAAGTATTTATTACCTCACACAGTTTCTAAGGATCAGAAATCTCGGAGTGGCTTAGCTGGGTGGCTCTGGCCCAGGGTCCCTCACGAGGTTATAGTCAAGCTGCCAGCTACTGTCATCTCAAAGCTGGACTGAGAAATCAGCCTCCAAGATCACCGCTGTAGCTGTTGGCAGGCCTCGTGGCTATGAGCCAGAGATCTCCGTTCCTTACCACTCCCTAGGGCTCACTGAGCGTCTTCAAGTCGTGGCTGCTAGCTTTTCCCTGGGCTAGTATAGAGGAAGAGAGGAGTGTGTGAGAGGAATAGGGAGGTGAAGAGGGAGAAAGAAAGGAAGAGAGGGACTGAGATGGAAACCATAGTCCTTTTATGACCTAGTCTCAACAGTCACACATCATCACTATAGCTTTATTCTACTCATTAGAACAAGTCATTAAGTCCAGCTCACATTCAAGAGGAGGGAAATTAGACCTCACCTCTTGAAGGGAGGCACGTCAAAGAATTTGTGGACATATTTTCTAAAGTTCCACACGGCCTGTCAGGATTATAGTGAAGAGTAAAGGAATCAATACATGCAAAACACATAGAACATGTAATGAGAGTTTGATAAATGCCAGAACTTACCACTATTTTTATTTTTCATGGTACGTTTGCTGTGTTCAAGGCATTGTGATCTGTCAAGGAGAGGCAGAGCCAGTATAGAACTTGTGACAGGCTGACTCTGGGGCCAACATCCAAACGGAGGATGGAGCAACATGTGAGTCATGGGGGAGAGGAAAAAATACTAGGAAGCAAAGACGGACGTCTGGGTTACCTCCGCTCCGAATCCCACCTTCCTTCTGGACTTGCCTCATTCTTTACGTCAGTTCAAGTTTGTTGTTGTTGTCGATGTTTATATCCAGAAGCATCCTCACTGATAAATCCTTAAACAGTCACTGCTGTATTTGACATATTTAATCACTGATCTAAAGAACCAGGACTAGGTGGTCACTTTGGTTAAGTAAATGACCTCAGAACAATCCATTTTATTTTGTCCAAATTTCAGGACACCTGCATTTAAAATATACATTTCAAGTTTGTTGTTGTCGATGTTTATATCCAGAAGCATCCTCACTGATAAATCCTTAAACAGTCACTGCTGTATTTGACATATTTAATCACTGATCTAAAGAACCAGGACTAGGTGGTCACTTTGGTTAAGTAAATGACCTCAGAACAATCCATTTTATTTTGTCCAAATTTCAGGACACCTGCATTTAAAATATACATTTCAAGTCATTGGTGGTTCATTGTCTTCTTGGGGAAGAAATAAATAAAAAGTACAAATGGTGGACTAGCATGTGGCAGCATGTTATAATCAGACTGTAATATTAGTTTCACCATTTAAAGAGTTAGACAATAATAGTAGGAAAATACAATATAGTAGCTTCTAGCTAAGTATGCTCCTTAAGCATATTTTTATTTCTTTAAGAATATTTAGTTTGGAAAAGGAAAGAAACCACAGAATTTTTTAATAAATTAGAAAGAATTCCTGTGTGGAATTTTAGTTAATTATGGGAACTCACACACTGCTAATTCCTAGCCATCTATCTTTGGGCAGACTCTTTAAATTTCTTATTGGAGTCAGGATATTTTCTTTGGTTTGACATTAGTGATAGCTAAAAATTAATTTTTCACCCACAGGAAATATTAGTCTCTCATTTGAGAGTCAATAATATTATTTTTCTCAGATAAATCATCAGTGAGTCAGCCAGCTCTGAAACCCAAGATTCATAAATCATAAAAATCATGAAGTTGAAGGCATCTTAAGATCATTAAGCCCTGTCCTTATATGGATAAGGAAACTAAATCCTAGAGAGGAGAAAAGAATAGCCTGCAGTCACAGAAGCTGAAAGCAGGCAGGTCCAAACCCAGGTTCCCTCACTCCCAAGACCCGTATTTTTCAACTACATTATTGCTGAAATAAAAATTAATTCCAATTGTCATTTTAAATAAATAAAAGTATGAATCGAATTTTAAATATTAACCACTTACCAAAAA
>NW_006432227.1:11636382-11653134 GCF_000325575.1 Pteropus alecto
GTACTTCTAATTTCACCTCACCATCGGACCTGGGTCCATCTTGGCTGACCCTGTGTTTTTAACCCTTAATTTCTCACTTCTATGTTCCTAAGGGTTGCAAGTTAGAAGTTAATATGTTCTGTATTCTCAAGCAAAGGTCTTAAACTTTCAAGTCAATCATTTAATTAACCACCAGGTTTGCCTAAAAATGATTTGTGTTTTATAACCCGGCCCTCCACAGTTGGCTCCCTCCCCACCGAAAGACGATCAGAGTTCCTCCCATGGTTAAATACAGCTCAAGTACATCTGAAGACAACAGAGGATTTTATTTTGTAGCCTTCTACCCGTGCTCTTCGCACTGTTGATCTGCCCAGGGAACACCATGAATAGCACTTATTCATCTTGTTGAAAGAATTTTGGCTTTGAATTGACTATGTGCACTTCAGGGAAAATCAGCTTTCACCTCTGTGCGTCTTTCTCAGCATTTCATTGCAGAATCTTAAAAGGGGGGATTTTCTCCTACAAAAGAGAGCAATTTTCTTGTTTTACATCAGCTTATTGAGTTCCTCTCTGGAAATTGTTGCCCAAATGTTTCACATTAGTTGATTCCCATTTCTCAGTTAATCATCCAGTCAACAGAGCCTCAATGATAATTTTCCATGTTTTAATGGGTCTTATCTAGAGCAGAGACTTCTTTATGTATCTTGCTAATAACTCCTGTAAATAAAGAATATTGCATTTCTACAAAGCCATAGTCAAATAGTACTTATTCAGACATGAGGCTATATCTCTGCCCTATAGCTATTTAAATGTTAAATCTATCAAGATCTACTTCAGAATGTCAGTATGGAGTTAGCAGGAAGCATGCAGTAGATAGGTTCCTCAAGAAGGGAGTTTACAGAAATCAAATACTGGCTTGGAGAATGTAAAATATAAGCTTATGGGTAAAATAAAAGAAATGCCACCTACTTACAAAACCCATAGGTATAGAAGCTTCATTTTTAAGCGAAGCTGTTGCACCTGATCGTTTCCTCAGGCACTATCTATCCCATCGTTCCTCGCACATGAGGGAGGGGTAGGAATTGGGATATCCCACTCTAAAACAAAAGTAATAGGAATGCATTTTATTCGATCAGGTGAAAGAAAACAAATTAAATCTGATTCCAAGTCCCAAATTACTGGAGTGACTAGAAATTCAACTTCATTCATGTTTGATGTTCAACGACAGACATTTATTCATGTCATAGGAGCATCTAAGGTACCAGAAGACTCAGGGGAAGAAGATCCGTGTTTTGTCTTCCCTGTCCACCTGCATAACTGTTTACTAGTTTCTTCTTCTCTATTTGTGGAGTCTCTGATCTAGCAATGGCAAATTCTTTGAGCCCATTTTATGCAAACCTGCCCTTCCTGGATCCATGTTCTCATTCTCAATGTATGGCCCCACCTCTTACTTTGATAAGAAATTTCAAGACTTCAAATCGCAGCATCATCCACCTCTCTTACTCTCCCATTTGTCACTTGTCATGTGCTATCTTATACTATCATACATATTTTCTGTCTCCATCTGAAATGTGTGCTAAATCATATTGTATCTTCAGCAAATAGATAGCAGAAGATAGAACTGAAAATTACTACTGAAGCGGAACTATTACAGTGTTGACTGGGACTCATTTATATTGACGTGCTGGCCCGGTCACTTACTATCTGTGAGGCCTGAAGATGAGCTGGCCTCTCTGAGCATCCAAATATCACTTACCTTATCTATTTTTTTTTAGAGCAGCCACCTCACAAACAAAAAATACAACTAACTATTAGTGTTTAACAGTTCTACAAATACACTTAATTTGATAACATACTAAAGGATTTTTGATGAGACAGTACTTCCACTTTCTTCTCTTACCATATCGACATACTCCTTTAAAAAAAAAATAAGTGATTTTCCTCAAGCTTGCAGTGAACGTTTACAACTAATCCAAGTCTACGTTTAATTAACACTGTACCACTTCATAGCTAGTGCAGGTACCTCCTAGCAGACTATTCCCAATCTCTCCTTCTCATCCCTTATAACATTATTGTCATTTATTCACTTATTCACAAGATATAGTAAACCAATACACTGTTGCTATTATTATTTTCAACAAATAGTTATCTATCAGATTACTTAAGAATAAGAAAAAGATTTTATTTTACCTTCACTTATTCCTTCCTAACGCTTGTCTTTTCTTTAAGTCCAAGTTTCTAACCTAAATTATTTCCCTTCTCTCTGAAAAACACCAAATGTTGGCAAAGATGTGGAGCAACAAGATTTCTCATGCACTGCAGGTAGAAACGCAAAATGGTACAGCCAGGTACAGTTCGGGCAGGTGGATGATGCTGCGATTTGAAGAGTCTTGACATTTCTTATAAAACTAACCATAGACTCACCATACAATGAAGCAATCGTATTCCTTGATATTTACCAAATGAGTTGAAAACATGTCCACATAAACCTGCATACAAATGTTTAGAACAGCCTTATTCATAATTGCTAAAAATGGGAAGCAATCAAGATACCCTTCAAAAGGTAAATGAATAACAAATGAACTTAATTTCAATATTTCAGATAAGAAACCTGTTAGCAATAAATACATGTGAGATCAGTATTTCAGCAATATTTAAATTAATCATGAAAAGTTGTTAAAGTATAATCATAAACACAAAGCTCAATTTAAAGCAAAAACAAAAAACAAAAACATTACTTCGCACTACCTTTAAGCTGGTGTCAAGCATGCATTAAAAGGTGAAACCTAGGTAATAAGAGAAATTTGATAACACTTTTGATGTACATATTTTTGGATCTATTTTAGGTCAAAAAGAGAAAACAAATGTAAAACATGTCCTCATCAAGTAAACCTCCGAATGGCATAATTGAATATGCTCAAAAGATTTATCAAAAAACTGATCAAGAAACTGAGGTTCTCTATTTACAACCAGCCGAAAGAATAAATGTGCAATATCTAGACATTTTAGTGGTGGTCTTCTGTGAAAACATGTCAGTTTGCAACACAATTGATGGAGAAAGCTGGTGAGGAAAAAGGGAAAACAAAAAAATCAGTGAGTGTCTGGGGTGGATATAGGCTCAACCGGAAAAACTGAATAAAAAGCAAGTGTGTAGCCAAATCAATGACGACAAATCTGCGGGAGTGGTAATTGTCAAATTTCAGGCCACTAAGAACAAGAAATACATCAGTGTTCGTCTCCTCATTCACTGAGAATAAAGTTCTGCCTCTTGATTTTTCTCGTTGTGGTTGCTAAGGTGGTAGAAACAGGCAATTTGGTAGAATAAACAAGAGGACAGAAAATGGGTGCTTAGAGATGTCTTCAACGAAATGGGAAGTAACCGAAAACTTACTCTGGAAGACAGGAAATGGATTGAGAAATATCAACTGACTCAGGAGAGTTGAGGAAGTCAAAGTCAGGAATATATGTAAAGGAGGCTGCATGAAGAGAAAAGGGGGTGATTTAAGACTCCAGTCTTGGAGAGGCAAGAATGATGGAGGGCAAGAGTGAAAAGAAGATGGAGAGCTCTAGAAGACACTGTCCAGGGAAAGGGCGTATTCCCGACATGCACAATATTCGATACTGTCAGTAGCAGTTGCCATTCTTTACAGTTTCCAGATGTGAGTCATTTTACCAACCGGAAACCCTACATAAAAGGGTCTGAGGAAGACTATTACAATGCCCTCCTTTGAGCCCACAGTCAAGAGGCCTGCCGTGAATGACCAGGATGAGCTGCACTGTGAATGTAAGCCATCCCTTTCTCCACTCACCTGTTCCCAGGAGATGGACTCATGACCAAAGCAGTTACGATGGCACAGTGGACTCTGCACGGTGCTGATAACAACGGCCTTCCTCTCAAAGGCCAACCTGACTGTTGCAATTGCAAATTCCTGACATTCCAGCAACAGAGTCCTTAGCAGGCCTGGGATATGTGACCACATTTCAAGGGGACAAATCCTCGTGGCAGATCAAACAAATAGCACTGTTTCTGCCTTGCGGAGGAGAACATTCAACTGACAGCAAAACTCCTGCACTCTGAAATTCGTATCGTCACCTTCCAGGAGCTGCTTTACAGCAAATGATTGAGCATGGCAGAGAGAGTTTAACTATGTGCATGTATTGTCCTAAGAAAAGTTATAAAATTTAATGTAAAAAAACTTAATGTAAGGAAAATTAAATCCGAGAGTTAGGTAAGAAAGTTAGCGGTGATCTCATGGAAACTGAGAGCTAAGACTATGGGTTCATTTTAATCTGATTAAAAATATCAATATTAAAATAAAAAATCAAAAACATCAACTTTCTTCTGAAAACAACTGTCTGAGGAGTGCTTTCTTGAGGCAATAGAGGGAACTAACCCATGAATCAGAAATTATTCCAGTCTGCGTATTATTCAACCCTCATGCCTCTCATGGAGGGATCTTTATCAAAATGTCCACCAAAAGCAGCCTGGAATCATTATTCTTCACCTCTCTGGCAACAGTTCTCTCCAGAGATTATTCTGACAAAATTCCTATAAAAATATAGTGGAAAAATACTACTTATATTTACATATTTCTTTAAGTCTGAGTTATTGTGACAGCAAGAAGCAGCAGAAAAATCACCTATATTACAAATCTAATGTATTATTTCATTGCTCTTCAAAACAGCTCAACTTTCTGCAATTGACAAATTTAATACAATATTTTTAAACCTAACTAACCACCCAATGAAACAGGGTTTCAGGCAAGAAACAGGATTTCAGGCATTTATGTCCATGTTTATCTTTTTTTTCCTGAAAGTATTTTAAAATGGTATTTTTAAAATCATAAAAATACAGGCTATTTGGATGTGACAATCACATATGAATTTTTAAGATTAAACACAAAACTTCTAAACAGTGTCTCTTGCAGTCAGCTCAAACCACTTTCCAGATTTCCCAAAGTTCAATTCCATGTCCTTGCCATGAGGTATACTTCAGTGAAAAATTCAAAGCTAAGCAGGGTCGGTCCTGGTTAGTACTTAGATGGGAGGCCACATAGGAAGACCAGGTGCTGTAGGCGTAAAAAATAAGAGATTGTAAGATGACAAGACCCTTACAACCTGTGAGGTCAACCAAGGGTTGCCTCGCCTTAAAAAAATAATAATAAAAAGAAAAAGAAAAGAAAAATTCAAGAAGCAAGTATTCATAGACTCTATCTTGATTTTGTAAATAATGAGAAGCCTTTTAAAGTTAAAAAGAAGAATTATATCAATCCATAAGGAGAATCAAATGGAGGGGAGAAATAGTGCAACTACAATGATTTTGGTTTAAGACGAAGATTCCTTGCATAACAGAATGTTCAGTGGACATTAAGGAAGAAATGAATCATGTATTAAAATTTCTAATTATCATATTTCTACTCTATGCTCACTAAGCTAAGACCACGGTCTCTTACAAACTCTTTTTTAAATTAAATTTGTTGGGGTGACATTGGTTAATATACTTATAAGTTCATATCAAACTCCACTCTATCCATCAATCCTTTCCTACGACCCTCTCTAAAAGCTCTCATTCACCATAGTCATTACAAAAAAAAAAAAAAGTCAAGAGTTATGAACAGTGAACACAGGACTCAATTGTTCTAAACACAGTTTTTTCTTACTTTTGTCTATATGTTGCAGAGTGTTAGCAAAGATCGAAGGACTTAGAAAGAATTGCTTTGAAATCTTGAATTGTTTGTAGGAAGTATGTTATTTCAATCTTCCAAATGAATTTCCAAGTGCCATTGAAACTGATTTGCCCTAATGAGGTGTTAAAAACTAAACAAGTAGGTTGCTCACACTTCTCTATATGCCCTTTTTATTTTCTATTTCCCTTTTTGAAAAAAAGGGGAAAAAAAGAAGCATAATAATTTTATCTTTGGAATGAACACAAAGAGCATTCATCATATTCTTTCTATCCTCCATTTCCTCACATTTCCCTCCACACATTGCAAAATATGCTATTGAAAATGTTGGATGATGGATGAGAGAGAGAGAGAGAGGAGACAGAGAGAGAGAGAAGGTATACGTACGTGCATGCACACATACCAGGAGTAGAGATAAAATATGGGTAAATAATCGTGCTTACTTGACTTAGGGTAAAATAGAAACATTTGAATTTTCTATCCTCTGTGCTGTTTAGTATAACACAACTCTTTAAGTTTTCTGGAAATTGTGCTGTCCAGTAGATTAGCCACCAACCACATGTGGCTATGTAAATTCAAAATTAAACTAATCAAATGACATGAAAATGAAAATTCAGTTCTTCAGTTGCCAAAAAAGTGATAGTGACAGTAAGGCAAGACTCTAGAAGAGAGAGGTGATTGAGATTTTAAGAGGACATTTAATATAGATATATAAATAATTGCATTAAAGATTTTCAGCGTATTTTTATAAAGGTAACTATTTTGATACTATGGAAAAAAAGTTCTTTTTTTAAAAAAAAAAACGTATGAGGTCTATGTACAATTTTAATAAAAGCCCATCAGTGAAACACGCAAAAAAAAAAAAAAAAGAGAGTCCTTTCCTTTCCACAGCTTAGGGGGCTCTGCATGGTTTGGTCCCAGTTGCACAAGCCGCATTTCAAATGCTCAGTATTCCTATGTGTCTAGTGGACACTGAATTTAACAGCACAGATATAGAACATTTTTATCATCGCAGTTTTTTGGGCCAGTAGCTTTCTTGCAATTTTTTCACATACATATTTTTCTATCATTAACAAAATGATTTAATTTGACATGCAAGGGCTGAAACATTCTTTTCTCAGAAGGAAAACTGCTTTTCTCAAACTCATGTAAGAACTCAAAAGATGTCCTACAGATCAATTTTGAGTCACCAGGACAGGAGATTATAGAGAGCAGAGCTCAAAACCTCTAGGTTTCAAATCCAAGATTCCCTTCTACACACACACACACACACACACACACACACACACACATATGTATATATATATATACATATGTGTGTATATATATATACACACACACAAAATTATATTTTGAAAGAGGTAACACATAGAAGAGTTATAAAACTGGCTTGTTCAAATACCAGACATTTCTTTTTTTATACTTTATTTTATTTTATTTTATTAGTTTCAAGTATACAGTATAGACCTGAAAGTTCTTCTGAGCCAATTAGCCTTTCCATGTTGGTCAATGTCCCTTCAAGAACTCTACCAAAATGTAATCTAGCTCATGCTCGAAAACTAGTAGTAAAACTTAGCTGTGCCAAACCCAAAGAAAATGCCCAGCCTAAGAGGCTGTTAAGTAAACAGCCATTAATAGAATCATAGGTCTCAGTTGTTCATGGCTTTGCTGCTGGTGATTTTGTTAAATTGCCACTGTGCTAAATGCAGTGAGATACTTCCTTTAGTGACTTATTGAAAAGAAAATTAATAGCTTCTGACCAAAATGTCATCTGACAGCTCTTTAAAAAAAAAAAAAATAGCTGTTTTTCACAAAGCATTTTCGTTTTGACAAAGCACTTGCTCATTCAACAAAACGCTTTCATAGTTCTGCTAATTCTTCACCTAGCTCATGGTCAAGACCCACTAGACTCTCGACCTTAACCACAGCCACTTTTTACACTGACCTCAAGCATATACTGTTTGTGCAGTTACAACAAAATTCTTCCTTTCTCCTGGGTCCATCCATAGATGGAATATGACTGTGATGAATAATGAGGACTGAACTTGACTTGCTTATGATACCCTCATAAGCAAGAGAACCAATAAAGTGTTCACGGATGGGAGCTGAATAGAGTCTGAGATATAATAAAAGGGGGTAATGTCATTTTGTCCTTTTATGTTTAGAACGTCCCAGCCATTATAAAGATGCTATCAGGCATTTCTAATGGAATTGTCATGGTTTAGTTATTTCACACCAATAAATCTGCCTTCACCTTGGTGTAGCAATCTAGAAAATTTCTGGTTAAGAGAAAAATGGAACAAAGCTCACCCTACGGTTCATAGATCATAATTAGTATTTCAAAGCCTATAAATAAAAACCATAGTTTCTTCAAATAGCAGTAAATCGATTCAAGAATATAATTGGTTCTCCACAAGTTTGCTGTGATGATCCTTTTAAAACATACGTCAGATTATATCACTCCCCATCTTTCCCACTAGAATCATAGGCAGAGTCCTTTCCTTTCCACAGCTTAGGGGGCTCTGCATGGTTTGGTCCCAGGCTATGTCTCAAGTTGGATGCCTTGCCTCTTCCCCCTCAACCCCGCCCCCCCAGATAGTCACAGGGCTTCCTCTCTCATTTCAACCAGAGCTTAGATCAATTGTCACCTCTTCAGAGAAGGCTGCTATGGCCACACTACGAAAAATAGTACCTCTCTTCCATCACTTTTTGCCCCTTACCTTGCTTTCCTCATGGGACTTATCCACATCTTGAGATGTTATAAATCCTGTGAGAGAGTCATTGTCATTGCTATATGCTAGTAGCCAAATCAGTTTCTAGTACATAGTAGGTGTTTGATGCATATGTTTTAATAAATGCCAAATGAATAAACGAAGAGCGCCAGCTGCCTAATGCTTTTCTCTCTGATAAGAGGACCCAGTATTTTCCCTTTACAATACTCACAGGTCTTTTATTTACTTGACATTTTTATTCTATGCTAGATTAAAGCGGCTTTCATTCACTGCTATAAACCCCCCAATGCTTTTCAAAGTGTTTTTTAAATACAGACTGAGTGAAAATGAATGAATGAACTGTCTACTCTGATTACCCATAGGATCCATCCTGATGACAGATTTGACTCTCAGCCTCAGACAATCAAGGTAGATGAGAAAAATCTCACAGGCTAATTAGTGTTGTCGTGATCACTAGCTAAGAGGATCTAGAGCGCTAGCCTCAGTGGCCAGATCAAGTCAGAAAAAGCAGTGCTATATCAGAAGTGAAAGCCTCATGCCCAGGAAAAGTGCTCAGAGAGCCCACATACATGGAGACCAACGGCCTCCCTGCCCACCAGGCCCGTGAAGGATGGAGCCACCTGCCCCAGGAGACACACTCAGAAGGAATTGTTCCTGCCGTGCACAACATATAAGCTGTTCTCCACTCGTATTCTTCATCTGGGGACTATAAGTAGCCCCAGGAATGTGTTGGGAAACATAAATCCTGGACGTGTCCTTCGTTTTGCCCAGCAGCCCCCTGATGTCCCATTCTGGGTTACACTGGCCCCTACGTGGAAGACCCTGCTTGGAGAAGATGTGAGTGTCTGGCTCGAGTCAGGCCGGAGACCAAGATGGTGGCCTCGTGTTAAGGGAACCAAGACACCGGTGATTAAGCAAGTCAACTGACTGGGTTCCTCTGTGCTTTCATCAGAGATTAAGGAGATGATTGTCTGGTTGGTGGTAGATGGAAAATGGCAGACTCACAGAGTAAAACAGAGACGCCACAAGAAAGAGAGATCACGTGGACCCTGACAGCGACTAGAAGCTAAGAGGGGGTCTGAGAGCCCCACGACTCCAGATGAGCTTCCTGCACCAATTGAGGCGCTTATAGTCTTAAAATAAACAATTGTTTAATGAAAGCAGCCAATGTGCATCATTTTTAGTTCCTTAAGACACAGAAAAGACGTTCAAGATGAAGGCTCTAAACAACTTCTCAAAGAGGATACAGAGTGAACATTATCACCTGAAATGGATGAGGATGCCAGTCCTCCCATCACCACATGGAAAGCGAACAGTCCATGCCTCACTGCACAAAGCAATTCATAGCTATTGTTTCTGACCTTCTGTGATAAAAGGCAACTCAAAAGGAATAAGAAGCTCAGGCCAATAAAGACAGAAGACCGTCTCTCCCAGTGTCAGACTGCTTGCACTACAAAGAGGTAAGTTTGTCCCAGATTGCCCAGGGAAGCAGGTAAGGACACAGCACTGGCCATTGAACTCAGCTGCAGGAAAAAGTTCTTGCTCAGCTAGACACCCTGGGAGGCAAACTAGAGCCAAAGACTGTCGATGAGCATGGTCTTTTGAATTCACAAATGCCCAGGGTTTCGTTTACAATGAATGCTGTAATTGGAAAAAATCTATGATCTGAGAAGTCGAAATGGGAGAACTTCAAACAATGGGATTCTCCAGACATTTCCCATGAATTAGCAAGTGGGTCCACCCACCTTGCTGTGGTTCATACATGCTCAAGAGGGTAGGAATACAGCATAAGACCTAAGAATATATTTAAACATTGGATGGAGGAGAATTATACTCGAAATAAATTGTAGGTATTAAATGAGAAAGATTGCTGAAAACTAGGGAGAGAATGTGTCGCTAAGGAATTTATAGGAGCTCATCTAATAAGGATGAAGGCCAATTTTATATCAATCTCAATTTATTGCAACAAGTAGAGCTTACCTAAGATGCACATTTAGTGACCGGAGGCTGAATCAGGCCCTGGCTGATAATGGCTGACATTGATGTAGTGCAGAAGACAAAGCAAAGACTGTAGAAGAGAGGATGCAGCCATCCCTGCCACCGTCCCTCCTCCCAGCTGTTAAGACACTATGGAAAGCGGACATCCTTGGACATAACTTGAAATAGAACAACAGCAGGAAGTAAGCAGATTGAGATTATTGATAGCAATAAAGATAGTTGGGGCTAAAGCTGACTGAGCCCAAGAGGCAATAATTAAAAGCAAAGAGATGAAAATAAGGCTTCGGCCAAAAGTAAACACGCACACACACACACACACACACACACACACAAATACATACACACATATACATGTACACACACATACATTCACAGATACATGATACACATACACACCTACCTACATACACACCTACATGGAGACACTCAGGTGAGATAGAAATCCTTGTGATGCCTAAAGAGATTCCCACCCAAGGACGTGAGACTTGTGAGAATGAAACAGATATGCAGCTCATTAAGAGTCCGTTTAATTTTTGTATTAGTTTGCTATTTTTGCAAAACTTGGTGCCTTAAAACAATCATTCAGTATCACTCGGACATCTCCCTGACAGCTGGGAGCATGCCAGTCTAAGCTGGGCTTGGCTGGTGGCTCTGGACGCCACAGCTGCAAGGCTCTGCTCCACATGCTTCTCGTCTTTCTTGTTCTCCTCAAGACACGGCAGAGGCACAGGCGGGAATGTGGAAACGCCTGAGGCCTCTCGAAGCCTAGACTCAGACCGGAACATTCTCAATTGCACCCACATACTACTGTCCAGGGAAACTCGCATGAGCCAGCTCATAGCCAAAGCGGGGAGAAATACACTGTGCTGTGATGAATGAGGGGTGCAGGGCGGGACAAAGCACTGGGCCCCATCACGGAATCAGCCACGATTTGTATCACCAGAACCCCAGGCCTGAAGGACAACAGCTGGACTCAAACCATACACTGGGGTGTTGTCATTCTTCAAAGTCTCCAAATCTGAGTTGTTTTACCAACTGGAACCTCTTAAATAAAAAGGTTTAAGACATTTAAAAATTTTTTCTTTAATGTTTTATAACACCTGCATCTATTGCATTAGTCTATTGCAAAGAGACCTGCCATCATTTACCAGGGTGAACTGCTCTGCAAATATTAGTCATTCTCCTTCCTCAGTCAGTCCGTTTCTGTTCAGTGGATTCATGAACAAAGCAGCTATGATGGCACAGTAGACTTTGCACAGCCTTGATAATAATGAAAGTCTCTCAAAGGCCAACATGGCTATAACAACTTCAAATTCTGGATTTTCCAGCGACAGTGACCTACCCAGGCCTGGGATAAGATATTGCACCTTAAAGGGATAAGTCCTCATGGCAGGTCAAACAGATAGAGGTTCTCAGGCCAAGAAGGGAGGACCACTCACATTTGCCATCATCTCCTACGCCTTCATTGTGTCATCTATTTATTTAAGGTTTCCTGAAGATGGATACATTTATCATATAACATTGAGAAGTGACATTGTGTGGTAGGCCAAATAATGGCTCCCGGGAAATGTTCACGTCCTAATCTCTAGAACCTGTCCATGTGTCACCTTTCACGGCAAAAGGAACTTTGCCAATGTAATTAAGTTAAGGATCTCGAGATGGTGAGATTATCCGGGATTATTCAGGAGGGCTCAACATAATTATAAAGGTCCTCATCAGAAAAAAGCAGGAGGATCAGAGTCAGAGAACATGTTACTGTAGACGCGGAGATTGGAGTGAGGTGACCACAAGCCCAGGAATGCAAGCAAACTCTAAAAGCTGGAAAAGGCGAAGAAACGGACTCTGCCCTGGAGCCTCCAGAAGGAACACAGCTCTGCGGGCCCCTTGATGTTAGCCAGGAAGACTTATTTCAGACATGTGACCTCCAGAAATATAAAATAATGAATTTGTATTGTTTTAAGCCACTGTTTGGTAACTTGTTACAGCTGCAATCGGAAACTAGTACTCATGGGAATGGGATAAATACAAAGCTAAATTATACGCAGATAGAACTTGAGATCTGGACTCTTAAGCAAACAAGAAGCCTTCAAAGAGATCCCAGAATCGCACCTCTGTAACAAGTAGCAAAGTGCAATTTGGGGGAGGGTGGTAAATTTTGCAGTTCAATGTATGATAAAACATGTTCACCTGAGGAATCCTTAGAACTAGATAAACAGGAACAAGGGCACTTATGTGTAGCAATCGAGGGATGGAATGCACTAGAATCATGGTGCCTTCAAGAATCCTTTTAGGATGTGGTTCCATAGTGTAGCGGTTAGCATATCTGCTTTACACGCAGAAGGTCCTGGGTTCACACCCCAGTGGAGCCATGGTCCGTGGTCCACAGCCATGCCACCCTGAACAAGCCTGATGTCTGATCTTGGAAGCTAAGCAGGGTTGGGCCCGGTTAGTACCTGGATGGGAGACCACCTAGGAAGACCAGGTGCAGTAGGCATAAATAATAATAATAATAAAAGAATCATTTTAAATCACCCCACATATGGTACTCCATGCAAGAATTTCCTCTCACTAGACCATTGGTGTGTGCGTCTGACTCAAAAAGTAATGCAATTAGATTGAGACTGTGTAGCATCAACTACCCACCACATGGCCTAGTGCAAGAAGAAAGGGAAGAAGAAACGTACAACAATGAACACACACATTCGCACTCTTTCTGCTTGACATTGTGGAAATACACCTTAAAGAGTGAGAAAAATATATTTTTGCTCTGGATCATGTCCCATATTTCACAATAGTAAACACAAGGTAAAAAGCTTAATACTTTTCTCACTCCAACACCATCTTAAAAATGAAGTTTGACAACTAAGTCAGAGCTATAGATGCTTTCAAAGGAGCATTTATTTCTTCCCAATCATTACCTAAATATGTTTCCCCTCAAGAACTGCTACATTAAATGACACTGAAATGGCTCCTAGCCAGACAATGGGGGAAGTGCTCAATGTCACTCCGCTACTTTCAATAATGGCTTTAAAGCTACTAAAAATTACAGAACAAGAGAGTAGTCCCAAATAAGTGTGTTCTTTCTAACTTCTAAATTTTGTACTTACAGCACTGTGCATGCTCTTGTAGGAAAACACCATCTGCTAGAAAGATAAAGTTAACCAAGTCAAGCCCTTCTTGGAAAACTATTCCTTGAGTTCGCAATGGTTATTGTGTGAAGGGACACCGGAAGCTAGAAGGTTAGTCCTCATCTTCAACATGAACTTGCGAATTTACTTAGCTTCACTCAAGTGTGGGAAAACAGACTTGACTTAGGAAAAGTTCAGGGAGATCAGTGAGGTGTGAACACACACACACACGCAGCTGACAATGACTCCCAAAATAGAGATTTCTCTGTAGGAACTACACTGAGGAATTCAGTAACAATTCTAACAGCACTTATGAGGCACATACTATGCCGGGTGTCTTAATGCATCCTTCATCCACTTGTCACTGAAACCCCTTACGGATGTGGCTACTTCCGTCCTCTCCATTTGAGGTACCCCTCTGCTCGTCCCCTTCCTGCCTCTTGCCCACCCCTGACAAAGGCAGGTTTTCCAGTACCGTTGCTCAGCACCGAGAACATTCATGGGGCCATGTTTCACTAGTGGCCCCATGCCATTTCTTTCCCTCATAGTCCTCCTACTCCATACCATGGACCTGACAAGCTAAATCAAAGTCTGGGGTCTCTTTCCTCACGTGCACATCTAAACGCGTGTGCGTGCAGATCCCACAATGTAGATTCCAGGGCTGTGTAAGAGACCTCACTTCAGTCTAAAGCACACACATGCTAACTCAGCCTTTTACTAAGGCCCTTCATTGAAATGTCAGAATTTTGCACAGCCTCTAATTAAGAGGTGAGTGGAACCCCAGTCTGCTATTGTTTCAAGTGTTTACAAACCTCTTGGGAACATGTGGGCAAAGAAGAATCCCAAGCAGGGCAGAATTCGACTTCATAGGTCCATAACCACAATATCATTTAATTGCACCAAAACCTCCCTTTAAATACTAACAGTCCTATAAGGTAAGTACTGGTATTATCCTCCATCTTAAAGACAAAAGAACTGAGGATTAAGTAAATTGTTTGAGAGTCATAGTTTGTTCATAACAGAGCTGAGCTTCAAGTTCAGGTCTGTCTGACTTCAAAGTCTGTGCTTTAACCACTAGAAAAACTTAATCATAAGTCCCTGGTTTCTGTGACCTCAATAGTACCCTTTTGAAAATCCAAGTAAATAACCTGATTCAACGACTTATTCTATACCAGTGTGTAAGCAATTGTAAATCATTTCTATTATCCATGTTGAAAATCTTAACGCGACCCATAAAATACAGTCAGATCAATGTCTCACTATTGTCAACTCAATATATCTTCATTTTACAACCATATATTTACAACATGCTTGTTGCAGACTGACTTGATGAACTCCCTTTTTGATTTAAGCAGAAAATAAAGACGCTTCTGCTAGTGAAGAGTAAAATGTGTTATAGATGGATTGCCAGCTCTAAATATTGGTGGGTGAAGAAAGAAAAAATTTTCCAACTATGACCTTTCGCAAACATAAGCTCAATTTGAGCACAGAAATACTCAAGACATTCAGGTTCAACAAAAAAATAAAGAAGCATCATACAAGAGAGAAGGTCAGCAGGATTGCGTTAGAAGTTGAGGCTCCAATCTCTCTGTTATTACTTTGCTGGACAGGCCATAACCATTCTGAAGTTCAGATTTTGCCATCTGGAAAATGCCGGATATCCTCAGTCTTACCAACTGCAAGGTAAGGCTTTTGTAAGACTCAAAGAAAATGATGCAAATGAAAAAGTTTTAAACAGAACAAATAATACTAATACTAATGAGTTATTTGGTGGGGGCTTCTGAGATATTTAGATGATGGGGGCAGCTCACTGAAACCCCTTACGGATGTGGCTACTTCCGTCCTCTCCATTTGAGGTACCCCTCTGCTCGTCCCCTTCCTGCCTCTTGCCCACCCCTGACAAAGGCAGGTTTTCCAGTATCGTTGCTCAGCACCGAGAACATTCATGGGGCCATGTTTCACTAGTGGCCCCATGCCATTTCTCTCCCTCATAGTCCTCCTACTCCATACCATGGACCTGACAAGCTAAATCAAAGTCTGGGGTCTCTTTCCTCACGTGCACATCTAAACGCGTGTGCGTGCAGATCCCACAATGTAGATTCCAGGGCTGTGTAAGAGACCTCACTTCAGTCTAAAGCACACACATGCTAACTCAGCCTTTTACTAAGGCCCTTCATTGAAATGTCAGAATTTTGCACAGCCTCTAATTAAGAGGTGAGTGGAACCCCAGTCTGCTATTGTTTCAAGTGTTTACAAACCTCTTGGGAACATGTGGGCAAAGAAGAATCCCAAGCAGGGCAGAATTCGACTTCATAGGTCCATAACCACAATATCATTTAATTGCACCAAAACCTCCCTTTAAATACTAACAGTCCTATAAGGTAAGTACTGGTATTATCCTCCATCTTAAAGACAAAAGAACTGAGGATTAAGTAAATTGTTTGAGAGTCATAGTTTGTTCATAACAGAGCTGAGCTTCAAGTTCAGGTCTGTCTGACTTCAAAGTCTGTGCTTTAACCACTAGAAAAACTTAATCATAAGTCCCTGGTTTCTGTGACCTCAATAGTACCCTTTTGAAAATCCAAGTAAATAACCTGATTCAACGACTTATTCTATACCAGTGTGTAAGCAATTGTAAATCATTTCTATTATCCATGTTGAAAATCTTAACGCGACCCATAAAATACAGTCAGATCAATGTCTCACTATTGTCAACTCAATATATCTTCATTTTACAACCATATATTTACAACATGCTTGTTGCAGACTGACTTGATGAACTCCCTTTTTGATTTAAGCAGAAAATAAAGACGCTTCTGCTAGTGAAGAGTAAAATGTGTTATAGATGGATTGCCAGCTCTAAATATTGGTGGGTGAAGAAAGAAAAAATTTTCCAACTATGACCTTTCGCAAACATAAGCTCAATTTGAGCACAGAAATACTCAAGACATTCAGGTTCAACAAAAAAATAAAGAAGCATCATACAAGAGAGAAGGTCAGCAGGATTGCGTTAGAAGTTGAGGCTCCAATCTCTCTGTTATTACTTTGCTGGACAGGCCATAACCATTCTGAAGTTCAGATTTTGCCATCTGGAAAATGCCGGATATCCTCAGTCTTACCAACTGCAAGGTAAGGCTTTTGTAAGACTCAAAGAAAATGATGCAAATGAAAAAGTTTTAAACAGAACAAATAATACTAATACTAATGAGTTATTTGGTGGGGGCTTCTGAG
>NW_006432227.1:11653156-11655595 GCF_000325575.1 Pteropus alecto
GAAAGAGTCTGAGTCTCTCTGAGGAAATAAAGTCCCTCTGCCCAGCCTAGCTCACACTTCACGTTCTCCAGTTCCTGCAGAAGCAAGGGGAGAAGTGAGGGTCAATTTAGGTTTGCCCTTGACTATGTTTACTTTTCTGGAGATGCTTGAAGTCAGAGAAAGATTATATTTCTTCCTGATTGTACCTAAAAATATTTCACCCTAGAGAACTATCTCCAACTTTGCTGGATTTTGGACTTCTAGCCTCCAGAACTGAGAGAGAAGAAGGTCTGCAGTTTTAAATTACCAAGTTGCTGGTGATCTGCTACAGTTGTACTAGTAAAGTCATATAATTTCATTTAAAACATTGTAATTGGATGACTCCCGAAGGGAGTAAATATTGATAGAGTAGAGAATGTAGGATTGAGCTCTAGGTCCCTGCAACTATAAAAGGTTGGCAGAAAAGAAGGATCTAGAAAAGGACAGTGACATAGGAGAAAGCCATGGAGGGTGGTTCCAGAAGCGTGTGAAGAAGGAGGGTTGGCTAATATGCTGCTGACAGGTCAAGTCGGATGAGGAAGGAGAATTGACCAGCGGACTTAACAACCTGGAAGTCAGTTTGGGTTCATGTAGGTTAATTGAAGATAGAACTGGAAACAAAAAATGGAGGCTACAAGTATTTGGACAATTCTCTCAAGGTTTTACTGCAAAAGGAAGCAGAGAAATGGAATGATGACTGGGTAGGAAACAAGGTCAAGAGAAGGCTTTGCAGATGAGAAGAGCTCCAACGACAGGCTGGTATGCTGATGGGAATGATCAAGATAGCACCCCCAAAAATTTATCACTTAAGAGAGAGGAAAAATCACTGGGTGATATATGAAATAATTGAATTTTTTTTTTTTGCCTCTCTTCTGCCAAAATAACAAATATTTAGTGAATTTCCTTAAAATGCTTTTTTTCTGTCATTTTTACTTTTTACAATTATAGCTGAAATATATACATACATATATATGTAAGGATAGTTAGCATAGTAATGCGCAAAGACCCAGGATGGAGTATTATTTGAACAAGTTTGATGACTAAAAGTGTCTGCTACTGGATGATTTAAAAAACAACTCAGTCCATTTAATATGGAATGCCAAAAATTGTTAAATTCCTTGGCAACTAAATGACCATTGTGGAGATCTCTGCAATTCTGCTTTTGTGAGAGCAAAAAGGCTTTTTGTTTGACAATTCTCCTTACACTATGTCCTGCTGTATTATTAGTTGATGCATTCTTAGATGTGCTGGAAAGTGAAGAGCACAGTCATTTTTCCTGTAGTTATCAAATATGTCAAGAAGTAACTCTGAACAGTGGGTTGAAAGACGTGCATTGCGGAACACGTTTCCTGACCCGGAAAAAAAAAAAGCTGAAAGAGAAATAAGAAGAAATCAAGGAAGTCTCAAGTTTCACCAGTGACCTCCTGAATCAACGAGATGGCAAATAATACAAAGTATTCCTGGATTAACATTCCAATTTTCAACTCGGGAATATGCGACATCCACATTCTCGAGTTCTTTACTTACATTTTGAAACCTCCCATACTTAATAAAGGTTATACTAGAAAGTACGGTCAGCAGACGACCTTCATCATCAGCTCCTTCAAGTTCTGCCTCAGCTGCTTAGAGCCCCCTCACCCTAGGTCACCACCTTTAGGGAGAAGTCCATGCCCAGCAACTGAGCAAGGCAAGGGTATGAAGATGCCACCATCTTGGTCTGGCAAGGATAACTTTGATGGGAACGTTCCTCCTAGAGGTCCCCACAAGTTTGGCCAAGATTCCCCAGGCTTACAGCACCCTTTCAACTGCTTCCTCTGTCCAGTGACCCTCCTTCCTCTCTCAGCTGCTGATTTCTAAGAAATCTTGCAACCCAAATGCTATATTAGCTTCTGAAAAACCTAATATGTGGCTCTACCTCAGAGCCTGTCTGCCACTGGCTCTGGGGCCTTAATCTTACAGATAAAGAGTCTGGTCTCCATAAATACGACCACCCTCTCGGTTCACGGCTTCATCCCTCACCTCTTTACTTACGTCTAGGAATAAACACACACACACACACACACACACACACACACACACACACACACACGTCTAACCATTGTGATCAACCTGTTCTCTAATTGTGTACATCGGCAAGACCTAAAACAGAGATGAACAAGGAGCAGCTCACAGACTGCACTGGGCCCTGATGTGCAGGAATCGAATTCAAACCCAGAGGAAAGTCTGTCCACTTCTTCTCTATGGAAGTGATGGGGCATCTAGGTGTTTCCCCCACATACCTGTGCCCCTTAATCTGAGGTTAACATCGAACTCAAGATGATCTGATCAATAACAGAAGAATGAAAAAATGGAAAAGCCGATAGGAAGAGAAAGAAGAGGGGATGTAGCGAAGCTGTCATTTCAAGTCATTCCTGAGTTACG
>NW_006432227.1:11655645-11666079 GCF_000325575.1 Pteropus alecto
CTCAGGAGCTCGCGATGCCGGCTTCAGATGGTACGCGCGCATCATTAGCAATCGTAGGCTGTGGCTCAGACAGCTACTGGATTAAGGAGAAAACCTTTTCATTGGTGCTAAATTAAACTCGATCCAAATCCTCACGTGACTAATATTTTCTCCTTTTTCTTTTCTCATCAAAAGGTGATTCATTGAGTAAGGGAAATGGACATGGGGAGCAAATAGCAAAGTGAATGAGCATGAGTATGTTGAAGGAGAAAAAGGCACTGCTTTGGCCTTTGTTTAGTAATGAATCACCCTCTGTAGAATTATCGCCGGCAATGAGAAAATACATCCATCAAGCAGGCAGGATGCTTAGAGTCTGTGAACAACAGCCAAGGAATCGGCCACCTCCCGTTTTCCCAGTGTGAAGGCATTCCAAATTTCAGAGAGCAAAGACCAGAGTCCCCGGTTGTTCATATTACCCTGAAATGAAACCTCATTACTATGAGTCACTATGTTCCAGTAGCTTCATCTCTAGTGCCTTTAAGCTGCAAGACTGTGAATATTTCATCTGGGATAACTTGTGGTTTGAGACATTACGGAATCACAAAAGGTACTCTAAATCACGAAGAATATCAAACCAAATTAGATCAAGATGGCAGACTGAGAACATAGGCTGCCTCCTCTCCTGTCCCAAGTCTCCAGAAACACAGAAAATTTGAAAACTGTGTGTGTGATTCCCAAAAGATGGAAGGCATTGAGGTTGGTTTGACAAAGTAAACGAGAGCCCCACACTCAGCCCGGGAGAGGGGAACTACAGAAAACCAGACCAGAGCTGGTGTGCTCTCAGCCTGGACGCGGCTGTTACAGGGGGCTGGCGAAACCCCCAGGACTCTGGCATCACTTTTGGAGCATGTCATCAGTCTGGCGTGTCCCCTGTGCCTTCAATGTCCCTTTACCCCACACCTCCACTGCAGTCAGAAGGAAGCGTTTGCCTCTAGACCGTAGCAGTTAGTTAGTTTGACCGTTCGGGTTGAAAAGGCTGGTTTTACCAGCAGTAACTTCTGGATAAGAGAAACAGGAAGCCCCTACGTTCCAACAAGGAAGTCAAAGGCTACAACCTATCCCCATGTCCAAAATCACTGGAGGCAGTTTGCCTCAAACAGGAAGAAAATCACACGTGTATAAATCTCAACAGGGAATCTCAAATGTTGAAAATGAGAACATGGGCAAGAGATAGAAAGCATTTAAGGAAACTAAGTTTGAAAGAGAAGCATAAAAGACAACAAGCAGATAAACACGCACGATAGAACAAACGAGAATTTTAAATAAAGTATAATTAATAACCTCAGAGTTATAAAAGAAGTTATCTTATCTATGAAATAAAAATGAGTTATTTTGACAAAGAACCAGTTAGAGATCTCGGGGATAAAAGAAAATGGTTATTGAAATAAAAATCTCAAATAGACCAAATATCAAAACAGGCACCCCTAAGGAATAAATTACTAATTTGGAGGACAGAGACGAAAAATTCTCTCAGAATTCTGTACAGGACAGAAAAAAAAAGGGCGGGGTGGGGGGGGCGGGTACTTGCAAGAGTTTGAAAATCCATCACATCAGAGAAATTCAGTTCAATCTAAATCAAAATTCTAACACTCCTGTTGAACTTGACAAGTTAATTATAAAATGGAAGAGAAAGTGTACAATAAAAAGAATGAGTAATGAGAAAAACTTGGCCTACCAAATATCAAAACAAGCTATAAAGTTCTAGCAGCTAACACAATATGGTAATTGTGTATTGACTAGGTCTTTCTTGTAGGATGAACAAACATAGACCATTATTTAAAAATTAGAAAGCTTATATTAAGGTATATTTTATATGGACAGTGAACGGAATACAGCAGAGATTTAAACTATTCTTTTGAGAACAGCTTCTGGCTTGTTAATAGACCTTAGTAAAGACTGAAGACCTAACCATGGGACATCAGGTGACCACGCATTCTGAGTTTCAACATCCTGAACCAAGTATTGCCTGATTCACCTAGTCATTCACAAGACTGGGTGTGAGCAGAAGCAATCTGTCATCAAGTGGAAGTGATAGGATAGCTTTGTAATGCGTCAGCTTGGACGAAGCTGAACCTCACTTCCCAGAATTCCCTTTCTTATATGTTTTTGGTTAGGGCGGGTCACAAGGGAGATTCTTGAGGCTTTTGGAAGGCAGAAAAGAAGCAGCAGCTGTTCGTAATGCACATATAGTTGTTGCTAATGTTGACTCATTAGGATGAAGCAAACACTTTATCTTATCCCACATCCTCTTTCAGCTTTTCTGAGTCCTGGGTCAGATATGTGTGTATTTCACCTCCATGGTAAAGGGTTATTAAAGTCAGGTCTTAGTTTGTCCTCATGGGGTTCCGAGTCATACTCGCTGGGTTTCGATTTCCTTGTGAACTTCCCTTGCCGGCTGCACCCTGGCTCCTGGCTGATACAGGTATGTGAGAGATCGAGCTCAAGCGAACCCGGAAGGAACAAAGGAATTACTTGTGAGTAATTCAGACTTCATCAACACCAACTCCAGCTGGAATTGCCTCTTGTCCCTCAGTCCACACCCATGGCCTCCTAGGGTGTCTTTATCACCAGTTGACTAAAGGAAAAAGATTTCAGCATGATATGTTGGCACCACCAGAAAATGGAAAGTGTTAGCCCTATAGCCACACTCAAGGATGACTCTGAAGGACAAAGTGAAGGAAAGTTCTCCACTGGGCAGATGTGTGAGCTGCACATGTCAACTTTTCTCGATAATAAGCAATTTAAAATATTAGCCTTACGTTGGGGAGTAAAATGCAATATTCATTAGAATTTTTTAAGTAACATGAAACTAAATGTAAAATTTCCTACTTGCGACTGTGCCTCCTCCCAACCCCCTGCCCGCTCAGGCACCACCTCTTCACCAACAAGGCCACTGCACACAACCAGGGAGGGTACTGGCCACCAAATTATTCTTAGTGCCATTATCGATGATAACAAGGAACATGACATAATTATCCCCAACACCCTCTAAAATATCGGCTAGCATTTTAGATATTATTTGAATTGGAATCTGGTTCATATATGTGAGGATAATCTGGGTCGTTAAAGTTCGAAACTGCGTTTTCTTCCTCGTTATTTCTGATTATAAGTTTTTTAAAAGATTATTTTTTTAAAAGAAAGGAAAGCTATTCAACAAATATATATTATTACCAAACATTAATTTTAGGTAAACCAATAACAAATAGGAAGCCCACTACTAGTGGCAAAGCACAGTTGGCATCACCCATTTCCTCCTGTGGTCACTGGGTTGGCTACGGGAGGAGGGGCATAAGGGATGGGAGGAAAAGTGTCCTAGCAGAGAGCACTTTCTCAACAGCAGCACTAGTGACACGGGGCTGGATACTTCACTGGGGGGCTGTCTTGTGCATTGTAGGATATTTAGCAGCATCTCTGGCCCTCTGCCCACTAAATGCCAACAGTACCTACCCCCACTCCCAGTTGTGACAACGAAAAGTATCTTTAGATGTGGCCAAATGTCCCCTGGAGAGCCAAATCACCCCCTCCCCCCACTGAGAAACACTTTAGTAGACAGTAGAACTCAGTCGACAGGAGACACAGACGCTAAGATCTTTATAAAGTAGACACACGCTCTATTTTACCTCTTCTGTGATTCCAAAAAATAATAATAATAAATTCTACTGTAGAACAATTGCCAGCGATAAAATGCAACCCATCTTCAGTATTGTAAGAGTTGTTTTCAACGGAAACAAAGAACAGATATGGGGAAATCTGCTTCTTCTGGAGCCTGTCATCATTCTTGGGTATGGATCTAAATTCCATTCCTTTTGAAAGAAGTCTCTTGGAATTGTGGCTTACATTATTTTTTTCACATGCCAGAAACTGTGATAGATAAGGCCTTTTTCATATCATTACTTTCAAAATGCCTCAGACAGCAGCCCTATCTGCAGTCATCCCTGAGCTGATCATTTTCTTGGCTTTTGCAGCCTTGGGGGGAAGTGCTAACATACCTGGCGTCTCAGATGCCGTCTGAAACTGTCCATTAGAGACACCAGGGCTGACCTAAGGGGATGCTAATCGCTCACCTGAACTTCAACGGCTAACCTCATTTCATTAGGAGTCAGTGAACTCATAGCAACACTTTATTAATTCAACTCCAACTAAATGTATTGTTGAAAATATTTATGACCCAGAAGACCAGAAGTAAAACTAAAATCCGATTGTGAGAACGGTTGCCAAAGAACCTCTGACTGCCCCACTAAAATTACTTCTCCTAGATCTGCATTTTTTTCGGGGACCACTACTTCTTTATTCTTTATTGCACTACTTGAGGATGTCACACAGATCTGCCTTTTTTTTTCCATTGCCAAGGATGTGTGTAGCCCTGGCATAGTCTACCTGGTTTGGGGTTTCTTTACCTTTTGTTTCTATTTTTAAGTTTTGCTGCAAACCTGAGGAACTCAACCTTTCCTCAGGGAATGGAAAAAATCTGTCTTATGAATATGAAGGGAGGGCCAAGGAAGTATCAGAGCATCCTTCCACTAAATGGACCCGCCTCTGCCTCTACTTCTCGTTCACCTTGTCTTTTCCCACAAAAAATGTTTTGTACCTAGGAATCTAGAAAAGAAAGCAACAATACATGTATTACCTGTATTTTCCAAAAGATTCTTTTAAAAAATCTCCTGAGCTTGTTCCATTAAATTCATCTGAAGGTGACTCTGGTGCTATACCATGTCATCAAACTCACATCACGTTTACCTCTTTTTTTTTAATTTTTATTTTTCAATTACGGTTCACATGCAATATTATTTTATATTAGTTTCAGGTGTATTTCCCCTTCTCTTTCGCATATCCTTTCTATATCATGGTCCGATGTTGGGAAGCTGACATTGCTACTAATTTTTCTATTTTACAGAAGGGAAAACTATTAGAAGATCTCAATCGAGGACATCATTCTAACTAGATCTCAGTTTTCCAAATTTTTTCTCCCAGGATTCTCATTCCGATGTTGATTTATACAACCTTTTGATCATTCTCAATGTTGTTATGACACATTATGAAACATAGCATGTGTTTTCTGAATGGTTCTATTTTCGAAATGAAGAGCATATATTTGAAACAAGAATTCAAAGATTCTTCTTTGACAAAAGTCACAAAAGTTCATCACCGTAAATCTTTATCTAATAGAAATATGTAATGTATCGTAGATAAAGACTCAAAATACAAATTACTTTGTCTGCTATCCAGTAAATTGAATAAACACATGATTGTTCAGTTAAAATATGTGATTACAAGATGGAAAGGTAGTAAAATCTAAATATAATTTTTCCATGAAAGCCTTATAAAATCTATTTAAGGAAAATTGGTCTTCAATGGAAGATTTTTGAGAGCCCAGGACAAAAGGAGGTTAAAAATGTCTTAATTTACAGCTAATTGGAAGGATCTGGCTTTTGTGAGGGAGTTTGTTGGTGCAACAGGAAACAACAGAGATATAAACGTGTGTATGCAATCAGCAGTGAACCCAACAGCAGAAATCTAAGCAAAGGCTCAAAGTGGTGGGTGAGTGGGGGTGAGGATTCCTTCTGGGCAAGAGTGTGGGCTATTTGAGTCATTTTGACACCTAGCAAATAATAGATATAGATCTAACTGGCATTATCTCTTCAACTCAACTTTGCAGGCGCAATGTTTCAACCCATGAGGAAAAACGTTCGCATTATCACGTTGTCTTTCAAATAAGTGGAGAAAAGGTGCTTGTATGTTTTTATTGTTATTATTGTTCTCTTCAGAGTCTGGGAACTCACAACAGAGCCATAAATAGTCAACGCACTTGAAATCTTAAATGTTAGTGATAGTAAGGCATTAAACACAAGGCACTGGTCTTGAAGGTAAGAAAGTTACTGAGTCATCACAGCATTTGTCTCGAACTCAGTGTTGCCAAGAGATGGCAATATTGACACAAAACGGAAATCATTTCCCTCTCATACCCTTCATTCCCAAAGTCCTGACTCAAAAATGATGGGCTAGATGTTGAACCAAACAATAATAACAGTGCCTTTCAAAAGGCCAAGTCAAATAAGGTGAAGGGAGAAGCTAGAGAAACAAGACATGACATTTCTGAAAACTTCCAGGAGGAACTTAAAAAATATGAACCAAATGACTCAGCCACATGGTTTAGAAAACATACACAAAACCCCTGTTAAAAGACAAAATGGATTGTCAATAAAAAGGAAATGTCAAAATGGTTGATAGCTGTATTTCATTTCCCTCTTGCCTTCCAGAACGCACTAGGGGTGTCAGCTCCTGGGAAGGTCCAGCTTCTCCTGGCCACTGTCCCTCCCCATGCCCAAAGGAGCGTGACATTCAACAGAAAATGAAAAACACCACAGAAGAAAGAAGAAGGTTTATATTTTTGTACTTTCAATGGCACCTTTTTCCTACTTTTTGAAAAAGGTGTTTTGCATTTTTATTTTGTTCTGAGCCCCACAGATTATGTAGCCAGCCTTGCCTGGAACATTTGAAAGCTAAAGACCTTCTCATAGACAGTGAACAGTGTTCAAAGCATTTCTGGGAGATTGTCTATTCACAAAGCTGGAAGGGGCCCCAATCGTAGATTCATTGTTCTCCTGGAGACTAAATTTCGAAACACACTAATGAAGACAAAACTCTGACTATGTATTCCAGAAAATGGACATAAAATAGACTTCCAGGCTCTAGATAAAATCCTGACAGCATTGTTTGAGGTGCCCCAAAGGGTTATCTAGTCTAGACTCTTAAGTCTCTCAAACCCATAAATTCTCTTTGCTGCTTAAACAAATTTGAGTTGGCCTCTGCGCCTTTCAGTTGAAAGAGTCCTAAGCGGTACAGACTTCTGAGATATGTGGTTGCTGGAATTCCCATATGCTCCAAGAATGGGGCTTGGTAGCAGAGATGCCCATTACATTGGGTCTGGGCGATATCACCTCTTGAAGTCCCATCCCACACACTCGAAGAAAAATGTAAGTTAATGGAAAATTTGTTCCAAAGTCCATTGAGAATTTTTTTAAAATAGGCAACATATGAAGCTAATTTTGATGGGAAGATAATCCTAAACAATTGGTCAGCTGGAAATAAAGCAAAAAGTGTTTTTAAAGAGTCAGGAAAAGTAAAAATATTCAAGATCTACTCTTATGGAAGGGTTCACTCTGAAGTTATAAACAATTCACAACTTTTGGCAATGAGATCAAGGCAATTTTGGAAGGAACAGAAAAGAGTAACTTGCTCAGTGCAGAAAAACAATATTATCACTACTTTGCCTACAAGAGATAGAGGACTTTACAGTTTGGGGTGTAGAATTAGCTTTGGGATCTAAGCTATATATTGATAGCATTGCTGAAAATTTCAAGGCAAAAATCTATTCTCATTTGATCCTGGAGTACCTTTACATTTGTTAGCAAAATTCACCGTTGCAAAGAATGTAGGGTGTGCTTTTTACGTCACATTCTCTGTTGTCAATGGCTAGCACGTACCATGCTGGGCGCCGTGCTAAATGCTTTCACATACTTTCCCCCCACTTAATCCTTACTTCCCCAGGAGATAAATTAGATTACTATTTCCATTTTATAAAAACGGAGACCCAGACACGTAAGAGATCATACCCAATATCTCAGGGAAAACTAGCAACTCCAAGATTCACCTCGTGTGTCTGAAGGCCCATGGTGTGAATTTAGTGTTACACAATTTCTCGCAAGCCGGAGAGAGCCAGTATGTTCAGAGCTTCCAGATGAAAATTTTTAAGAAGGAAGGAGAGCTACACACCACAGGCCAACCCCACCTATGTGTTGTGAGGTTTTTCAGCCATATGCCCTTTTCCTCCGCTTAGAAACAGAGAATAATGTTGCTACCTCCATTTCTCTCTCTTGATTTCAATCTCCCAAAAGACAACTTCCTTGTGAGTTCAAAACAGAAATTTCTTCGATCATGTGAAGAACAAAAAAGATTGAAAATGATTTTATTTCAAGAAATATGTTTCGGAAGAACGATTTTAATCGAAATGCAAATGATGTATGTCGAGCATAAAATTTTGCCGTGTGTGTTTGTGTGTGCGTATCATCTGCCCAGCACATCGCACTAAGGCAAATTCTGAACATTTTACAAGCGCTTGAAAACAATGTCAACTGTATTTGGCTGTCACTGGATCTTAGATTGGCTGTGATTCCATATCAAGATCTACCGCATACAAAAGCTTTACACCATTGTTCAAAATGGTCTTTTCCTAGTTTCTTCCATTTCATAATTTCTAGCAAGTAAATGAAAACACTAGCAATATTCTTACCTTTGTTCACATTGAAACCTTAATTAAAAATGCCACAGAGACCCAAAATAACAAGGTGAATTTGTCCTCACAGTCGCATATACCCTTTGCCACCTTACCCAGCAGGAAATGAGAGAAACAAACTTGAACACTAGAGGGCAACATTGTTCCTCAAATACATACTCAAAAGAAAATCTAGGGGCGTATAAAATTCCTCATTATTTTTTCTTCCCTTTAAGAAAGTCCCTATTGATGTATACAGTCTGAAGATATACACATGCTCATGAAACCGTCACCACCATCAAGGTAACAGACATATCCATGGTTTCCAAAAGTTTCTTCCTGCTCACCCCCCTTTGTGTGTGTTAAAGACATTTAAAATGAGATCTACCCTCTTAACAAACTCTCGAGTGCACAATGCAGTATTGTTGACTACAGGCTCTATGCTGTTCAGCGGTTCCCTACGATGACCTGCCCTCATTCCCAGCAATGGCCAAACCCCACACTTACCTTCTACTTCCCTACCCTCTCATCTGTCCGAGGACATTGCTCTAACAATGTTTTCTCTCGCCTACTGCACTGTATCAATTTCTTCCTCTCTACTGTATCTTTTCCAGCATCAGTAACTGAAGAGAGAAATGGAGTCAATAAAGAGAGTTTAAGTAAACACTTCATTGAAATATATGCGTGAAATGACATAGGCACAGAAGAGTACACAGATCGTAAGTGTGTGTGGTTCGATGGTTTTTCACAAAGTGAACACAATGATGTAACGAGCACGGAGTTCAAGGGAAAGCCCAGGACCCGAATCTCAGAAGTCCCCCTTGTACCCCGTCTCGACTCACTACCCACCAATGTTAGCCACCCTTTTGACTCCTCCCACTATTCTATGTAAATGGAAAAGTACAACATACACCTTTTGAGTCTAGTTTCTTTTGGTCGTCATTATGTGTAAGAGATTCATTCGCATTACTGCAGGTAGTCAAAGCTCATTCACTGTCATTGCCATACAGCCCTCCGTCCTACAAATTCACCAGGATTTACTTACCCTTTCTACCTGGAGTGGACATTCGAGCTGTTTCCAGTCTGGAATATTATAAGTACTGATGATATAAAGTCTTGAATGTGCCTTTTTATGAAAAGATGTATGTATTTAAACTGGTATATAGCAAGGAATGGAATGATATATGTATATATTAGATGAAATATCAGATGCTTTTCTGCAAAAAGAAAGGTCTCAGTTGTGTGAGAGGCTATAGAAATAGTGTATTAGACCCAATATGCTTCAGTCTCCCAAATGTATTTATGGATTTATCTGCAGCCTGGGCCTTCTCGGAAACTCCAGACTCCCATCTCCAGCGACCAAATTAACTTTTCCACTTCACTGTCTAATGAATATCTCAGATTAACCTATTGAAAACCACACTTTAGCCCTTTACTTATTTGTTTCCCCTTACTCTATCCCATTTCATATAATAGCAATGCCATTTCAAATGATACTAGTTAGAAATTTCTGAAGCATCTTTAAATCTTCTCTCTTAGACTCTGCTTCCAACCATTTGGTAAATCCCATCAGCATTATTTAAAAAAAAAAAAAAAATCCAGAATTTGACAACTTCTTAACAGCTTCACTGCTAATGAGAGGAACTAATTAAAGTCTGTCCACCATTCTGATAGACGCTCCCCTCCCCGAAATCTCTCCATCCGGTATTGCAATAGCCTTGTCCCGCGTCCCTGATTCTGCCCTTGTCCCTTCTCATTCCACTCCTACGGAAGAGTCAGAGTGAATGCACAAACCCATAAAACATAACAGGTTCTATGATACTGTGATCTAAAGTAAGAAATATAAACTTGGTCTTTGTTCAGTCCTTGGCACCAAAGCTCCTAAAACCCAGGGTATTTCCTAAGTGACCAGAGCAATCGAGGTGTCTTTTATTATGTTAGTGAGGTAATTTTTGGACTGCGTCTAAGGATGTGGGCTGGTTGCCAGGGGAACCAACATTGCGATTACAAGGTTGGAGCTTTCAGTCACATCCCAGACCCCCAGGTGGGAGGGGTGGAAGAGAGAGGGGCTGGAGGTTGAGTTCAGTCATCTAGGGCTAATGATTTAATCAATTATGTAAAAA
>NW_006432227.1:11666132-11687294 GCF_000325575.1 Pteropus alecto
AAAAAAAGGTCCATAAAAACCTAAAAGTGCAAGGCCAGAGAGCTTCTGGGTCGCTGAAAATGTGGAGATCTGGGGAGAGTAGGACACCCAGAGAGCACGGAGGCTCCGCACCCCTCTTCCCGCATACCTTGCCCAACATACCTCTTCAACGGACTGTTCGTTTGTAGCATTTCCAATACCCTTGATAATGAACTGATGAACATAAGTAACTGTGTCTCTGAGTTCTATGAGCCACTCTAGCAAATTCATGGAACCTGAGGAGGGCATTATGGGAACCTCCATTCATAGACAATTGGTGAGAAGCACATGGGACAACCTGGACTTGTGACTGGCATCTAAAGTGGTATGGGGGAGGGGTAGATTTGTGGGACTGAGTCTTTAACCTGTGGGATCTGACACTATCTCCTGGCAGACAGTGTTAGAATCGAATTAATGGCTTGGTGGTAGGAAAAAAAATACACGCTGGAGTTTCACTCTGCTAAAAACTGTTGACTTAAGAAACATCCAAACCTGTAGAGAATTTTCATAAGCGTTCATTTGAGCCAACTGACGACATTGCCAGGAAGAAAGATCTCCAATGCTCTGGAGAATAACAGTTTTGCACTCTCTTTTATCCATTTGGAATTAAGGAGGAAATGTAAGGAAGACTACATAAGTTTGTGAAAAGGCAAGGTAAGGGTTAGATTACCCAAGAGCAATGTGCTCTCTTGAGGGCGGTTAACTTCCAAGAGGTCTGAAAAAGAGATATCTCGAAGGCGTGTTAACCTAGATGCACAGAAACAATGGTCAGGACCTGTTTAAAGCAAAGCTAAGCCTTTTACTATAGAAGTGATATGCCTTGGGCGTGGCTACCCACCATGACCTGCCCAGTTAGAAACATATGGATGACAGATCAGTTACTAAACTCGTCAGATTTATTATAGAGCCCCATTTATTTTCCCCAGAACTAACCAATGTCTTCCAATCTCACTCCGAGTAAAAGCCGAAGTCTATAATGACTGACAGCGCCCAACAGGATGTTCCCTCCAGCACTTCCTGTCCCTTTTTGTCCTCGCTCTGACCATTCTCCCCTTTGTCCACTCGGCTTCTTCACTCTGCTCACTGACCTCTTTGCTGTTCTTCTAACACCAGCCCTGCATCAATGGAGACTATTCGCATTTATAGTTCCAACTCCTTGAAATTTTCTTTCCCCTAAATATCTGCATGACTTTCTCTCTCAGTTCCTTCAGGTCTTTATTAAAATAGGCTTTCCTCGGCCATCCTGTTAAAAATTGCATCCATAATCCATATTTTTCTCCATATTTTGTTGTTTTATCTATTTTATCTTTTATAAATTATTTTTCTGTTAGAAAGCGTGTGCTATTGCGTGCCAACTGTAATTGGAAAATTTTTAAATAATTTTTTTTAAAACTCTCTATATTTCGCCCACTTTGTTTATTCATACCAAACTATTCACCTTCACTCGCACATTAAACTAGGGATTAGGAAAGCGGCGGCCATATCATATTCACCTAACATATACATGAAAAGAAGAAGAAGACTCCCTTTTGGAAAAATCTTCCTATTTTCCAATGACATTGGAAATCATGGATTATTTTCTTTATAGTCACCATAAACTCAAAGTATCCAAAACCTCAGTTGCTATCTGTCTTCTGGACTCTCTGATTCGGTTGGTAGTAGGAACTAGCCGATGCTGAGACAGAGGTCTGGAAGGCATTCCTCCACGCTTACCTCCCTTGACTCTCCGTGGGTGTCTACATGTTTCTCATCCTCACCTGACTTCAGTTCAGTTAGAGCAGGAACCTGATTATTTATCTTACCCACCCTTGTATACTCAACGTCTGGCACTTCATCCGCCATGTGGTAGGTATTTGATAAATCTTGGTTAGACGAATCTCACCGAATACATGCTAGACTCCTCCCTTTCTCTCATGCTCCACTTTCCAAGAGTCATCAAGACCCTGATTCTATTCCCAAATGTCTCTCTAATTTACCTCTCCCCTCCAACTCCAACAACTTTGTCCAGGCCTCTCTCATTCTTCACGTTAATCCTTGTAATAATCTGTTCAATGGACTCTGTACCCACACTCACCCCGCTCCTGTCCATCCTTCTGCCCACCACCACATATGTCTAAGTATCTGCTTCGACCCTTTAAAGGATTCCCCTTCGCCTACAGCTGGAAGTCTAACCTCTTTTGCATGTTCTGACGCTCACCTCTCCAGTACCAACTCCCACCTCCCCAACTGGGACAAAATACTCATGGTTCCCAGACCACAGCAGGCCCTGTCCTGCCTCCACACCTCCACCACGCCAGGTGCTGTGGCTTCCACCTGGAGCACTCCCGCCCACCTGTCCATGTCTGCTTAATTAACACTGCTTTTTTCCACTGCACCAGAACATACCTTTATGATGGCTCCCGACCCACCGGCTGAAATTCTCTGTTCCTATTCCTCCCCGACCTGTGCCTTGAGGGCAGGAATTCAGTGTGTTTTCTTTTCATATCCCAAGCACCTGGCCTCCTGCCTCCAGGATGCCAGGCCCCCGAAGACCATTTGCTGAACTCCAGCTTGTGACCACACCTTCGTTTACGAACCTACGTCTTTACTCCAGCTCATTTTTAATTTCCTTTGTTACTCTGCTCTTAAGGTATATGAAGGGTTGAATTTCTATTTTCATAATGACTTTTAGGAAGTCTTTCTTTTCAAAAATGCTCATGAAAACTTTATTGTGGTAACTGGGTTAGGAAAATTGAAATCTAAGGGTTGACCGAACTCTCAGACAGTTTACCAAGACGTGGGTGTTCCAGCTTCCTTGACTGGGGTGGGGCGCAGACTCATTGAGTTCTCTTTGCCGAGAACTGACTGCCCCACAGACGGCACTGCTCACCCTCGAGAAGGGAGGATTATCACCCGTGCCCGTCACTCAGGACGCCTGCTGTGCGCTGAAGTGTGTCCCCCTCAAAATTCCTATGCTGAAGTCCTAATTTCCAGTACCTCAGAATGCAACTATACTCAGAGATAGGCTGTTTAGGGAAGTGATTAAGTTAAAATGAAGCCAATGAAGTGGACCCTAACCCAGTATGACTAGTGGACACAGACACACACAGAGGGAAGACCGCAGAATGACAAAGGGGGAAGACGGGCAAGCCAAGAACAGAGGCCTCAGGAGAAAGAAGCCCTACTGACATCTTGACCTGAGACTTCCAGCCTCCAGAAGTGTTGCTTAAGTCACCCAGTCTGTGGTACTCCATGATGGCAGCCCTCGCACTAATACACTGCCATTCAAGTGTCTGTCCTTCCACACGTATGCCTTTCCAAACAGCGGAATGTTACTTATTTCTCAATTGTCTTTCTCATGTAACAGTAAGTTAACATCCTTCTATGCCCAGCATTTTTAATAGCCCGATAGCTATTTGGGAGATAGCACAACCTTATACAGTCTTTTCTTAAAGGAGCCATGTTGTCATTCCAGACACTTTAAAATACACTTGACAGGTGCAGAATTATTGTGTAAAAGTGCCCCGTGGGGGCCTCGTGCCCATCAACTCACATTCCCAATTTCACTTTTGGAGTGAGGAAGGAAGAGAAGGAAAAAGAAGATGAGGCTCTTTTTGGAGAATTGATGATTTCTCATCGTCATGGGAACCACAAACATATAAATTCTTCAAACGCCATTGTCCTTAAGTGACTCTATCTTAAAATTTTCTGGAAAGAGAAAGCATGGCCCAAAAAGTAACTTGGAATTCATTTGGCGTTGGCTTGCAAATACAAAGTGTGTAAGCTAAGATAGAATGTGGCTTATTATATTAATGTTGCCTTATGCATTTGGGTTTCTTTTCTAAATTAGAGTGAAACTTTTTACATTTTACATTTGGGTTTCTTTTCTAAATTAGAGTGAAAGTTTTTATAAACATGTTTCATGCTCCATGTAATGCTTCCTTTAGGAAAAACATTGCATAAGTGGGTAAGACCTGAAGCTTTGATGGCTGCCAGACATCCATCCTCTACTGATAGGCGGTGACATGTGGCCCAAGCATCTTTAGCATTCAGACTCGGTTTCCTTACCTGGACATCTGTAACATGTCCAGACTAGCATGTTACAGTCTCTAGGGCTGTGGGCAAGGATAAAAGAAACATAAATTACTTAGTGCAGTGCCTGATACATAGTGGATATTAGTTAAAAAACAAACAAACAAACAAAGATCTTATATTCCCCTTGCCCCGATAACTTTTCTATGAGGAAATCTCACATTCCGAATACAAGAATTTATATCAGATATTTAAAGCATGCTGGCTTAGGCTATATTTTGTCCTACTTTTTAATGGTTGATTAATTAGAACGTGACCTAAAAAATAAAGTTTTCAAAGAGTAAGCAAAAATATAAGCACAGAAATTAACTTCCCCTTTATTGCTGCCACAAGAACATGCCAGGGGGTGGGTGCTTTTAAGCATTTCTTTTCTACTTAAGATACCTTTTTATAAACAAGTAGTTCAGCTGCTGTTACTCAGTTTCATTTACCCACCTCCATAAATGTTCCAGAGTTTTGGAAAGTAAATATAGACAGCGGAGCAGAGAGTTACCAAGATTGATGTTTCTTGGGTCTGAGGCCTTGGGAACTGAATCACCACAAATAAATCTGAACAGACTTTATCCATCCATGGATAATATGGGGTCTCTTCTTTTGTGTAGAGTGGGCCTTTCTACCATGGTGATGTAAGGTCACTTACTTACGTATAATCTGAGAAGCAAGTTTTATTTTTTAAAACTTTATTTTTCATTATAGTTGACATACAATTTTATATTAGTTTCAAGTGTACAACATAGCGATTCAACAAAGTGATCACTGCCATAGGTCTAATAAACACCTGTCACCATACATAGTTGTTACGATGTTATTGACTACTCTCTCCTTATACTGTACATTATATTCCCCCAATTTATTGTATAATTGGAAGTTTGTACTTCTTAATCCTCTTCCTCTTTTCTGCCCAACCCCCACCCCCTCCCATGATTTTGTTCTCTGTATCTATGAGTTTGTTTCTGTTAAATTTTGTTTTCTTCGTTTATTTTTTATATTCCACAGGTAAGTGACATTTTATGGTATTTGTCTTTCCTTGTCTGACTTATTTTACTTAACGTAATTATCCTCTAGGTCCATCCATGTTGGGGGAGCAACAGTTTTAAATAAAGGCACTCTCCTCTCACAAATGTTCATCTAGGTATTTCAAGAATTAGAATAATTTTAATGAACCATTGTAATGTAAATCAGTCACATTTTCTGGTTAGTTTGAGGTTTCATTAGAAAAAAATTATACATCGCACTTTCTTTGCTCAAGAAATCAAGTCACCTTTGTTGTTTTTTTTATTTTAACTTCGTTCTCCTTTCTCAAGTTCATTCTATGGCTTTTCAGGATTCTGTTCCTTTCTTCTGCCTCTCATCAAATCACCTTTGATTATTACATCACATGCCTGCCTCTTACCCAGAATCTCCTAACCCACCTGCTGATATGTACCTGGCTGGTCTAAACATTCCACCCATAACTCTGAGCCTCCAAAAATGCATCTTCCACAGAAAACCAAAGGCCATCTAAGTCTTGAGCCAAGACAACTGTTCCCCTAGAATCACAGTGAACCAGAATAATTCTTGACCATCTTCATCAAGGGATTCTCTATGCTTCTCTCCTCTTAGAAGGTGATTGGGGAATGATGTATTAAAGCAGTATAGGGATTCTCTATGCTTCTCTTAGAAGCATAGAAGGTGATTGGGGAATGATGTATTAAAGCAGTATTTTCCTTAAAAGGTAGGAAAGAGAAACCCTTAAAGAAGACAGGCTTTGATTGTTGAGAAATTCCTTTGGGCTTCACTCCATCTGTCCCTCCCTACCTACCCACATCGCTGCAGCAGGCAACTACAAGAGTCCAACAGGGCCAAAATACACTGACTAAATGAAACCACAGCGCTTCCTGAACACTCAGCCTTCGGATGACGCAAGATAGTGGTATGAGTTAGTCACGCGCAAACAAGAGTGACTCTTAACCAGCTTTATTTGCTTGGGTTCCAAGTATCACCGTCTACACTCTACCAAGCCTATAATGGTAATAACAGTATTTGTTCCTTTATTGATTGATATAGCAATCGTTTATTGAACACCACTGTGCTAGGTCCAGCAGGAGCAAGGGTGAATGAAACAACGTCCATGGATAGCAACAAGTCACAATCTAATAGAGAAGAAGACAATCCCAAAACAATATGGAAACCCAGTGACGGGAAGGCAGCTTCTAACCCAGAGGGCAGGGGAAGGAGGTATTGGCAGAGACTTGTGGGAGAGGCAATGCCTGCATTGAATCTTGTACCTGAAATCTCAGAGATCTACAGAGATCAAAATATTTTTACACGCCTATGAAAGTCCCTGTGTTTCAAAGAGATCGCCTCTCAAGCCAACTTGTTCCACAAACACCCTCAGTTCCAACTGGAAAATGGGCTCCAGAATGTGATTTTTTATATATATAATTAAATTTTGTACATTTGCTTTTACTTCTTCTTGTACGAATAAAACCATAAATCCTGTTCACAAAATAGGTATTTCTCAACTTCCAAAACTTTGGTTCAGAAAACATCCATTTCCTGCTAGGTTAAATAAGGTTTTGGCAGATGCTGGTTCTCACCCTTCTGCCAAAGCCATTATACACGTGGGCTGTGGTGTTTGGACAGACTTTAAATAGGAGTGTTGAATCCCAATGGGTGTGTCCTGATGTGATAATTGCTTTTGGGACAGGTTATTGTGTGCGGCTTCCAGTCTGGGATTCAGCTTAAAATACATTTTGCATATCGTGCAAATCACTTGGAAAAAAATCTCTGATGAACTGCCTATAAAATTCCTAGCACAAGGCTAAGTCATATCCTCAAGTATTTCGTTTTTCCATTAGACTCAACTTCCCAAGAGTTTTTTTTTTTAATAGAGACTTTAATTAAAGGCAAATTTTATTATTCTTATTTTAAGGGTGGAGAAACTGAGACGCTAGCATAAAATGAATCATCCGCAGTTGCAGAAAGGTCAGATCCATTGGTAAATGCTGGTTTAACTGTCTATGCATTATATGTCACTACTTTTTGTGTTCCCTTTCAAAAAGATATTTTCATGTTTGTGACACAATGCAACAGATCTGTAGAAGTGAATGCAGAAAAGAATACAAACTATTGAGATGGATGTCAGGATGGTCTTGTCATTATGTTTTAATTATACAGCGTATATCTTTAATTTTCTTATCCTTCTGAGTACATAGCTATGCTATCCCTCAGCATAGAATTTTGGGAGTTGTAAACTAAGCTTATTTCTGGTCTCTCTGAAGTAGATTTTAGGACTGTATTGATATTATTAGGCTGCTCTCATACAAATATATTACTCTATTAAATTATTTTTAATTTGTCCATACCAGTGAATATTCACCAAGAAATAGACTGCCAATTTGAGTAAGAGTCAAATGGGAATATGCTTTGACTATTGAGTGTTGAGAATGTTTTTTCTTGGTAAATATTTACTGCTGAAGACAATTAATTAAGTTAATAGGCCTGGGAGGGCTACCCAATGATCAAATGTAATCTTTGATAATTCTGGTCCTAGCCGTGGCCAAGCCATAGATGCATGGTCAAGGGCAGGGGGAAACACTCCCCCCAGGCGATGGAATTGGGTCCCCTCCCAGCAGAGAGCTCTGTGCTTCTCGGCAGCAGTTACACCACCTTGTGGGTGCATGTGCCTGAGCTGCAGCTTTCCATCCTTTGGAGGGTGCCAGCTGCTGGCAGTAGGCAAACAAATAAATCCACATTCCAGCTTTCATTCTTTCCATGGTTGCTTATTGGGCACCTCCTAAGTGCCAAGCTCTGTGCAACACCGTAGAAATAGAGAAGTGAATGCAGCAGACACAGCCTCGTAGAGCCTACAATCTCGTGGAAGGAGTCACCAACCAACGTGGAAACGTACAGAGTACTGTGAGGCCGTGGAATAAAGGAATCCAAATTAGCCTGGGAAGTCAGGAAATTAGATATCTACGTGCAGAAAACATCTAATCTAAGAACTGGTTCTCAAGTTTTCCTACACATTGAAATCAGCTGGGGAGCTTTAAAAATACATACTTTTTCTTTAATCAGAGGTTCTGATTAAAGTGGTAGGGGGCGGAGTCTGAGCATCAGGATTTTTAAAAACTCCCTAGGCAATTTTGATGACAGAGTTTGGGAACACGAGTGTAAAGAAAAGTAAGAGTGAGTCCAGTGAAGATTGTCCCAGTGGAGGGACTAGCAAGCACCAAGACCCGAGGTCTGAAGGAGTTTAGTGCCTTCTGGAAAGAAAGCATCTGGAGTGTAAGAAGGAAGCTGGGAGGAGCAGGCGGTGAGACCGCAGGTGAGAATGGAGAAGCAGGCAGAGGCCAGATCACACCTGGCCTTGGTGACTCAAGTTACAGATCTCACACTTCTTAGTAAGAACAATGAGAAGCCACTGTATGGCTTTAGACAAGGAAGTGACATTATCAGACTTGTATTTATCAAAGGCACGTCTGACAGCTGGGCAGAGAGTGTATTGGCGGTAACAGGACATCATGATATCAACCTAAGGCTCTCTCTATTTTCAAGAAGGTTGGAGCTATAGAAAGGGCATGATGCTAGGACAGGAGCAGGGCCATGGTCATGCCCAGCGAAGCAGACACGAGTGAAGGGCTCCCAGCTGATCCTGGGCAGTGGGAAGAGTCTGATGTTCCTTTAGATAAACCACACTGAGGCCAACTCCCTTCTATTACACTAACCTCTTGTCCTCCATCCTTCAGATCTGAATTCTGCCTTCGCCCATCGCATATTCCTGACCACTCCAGCAGCAACCCCAGACGATGCTGAATGGACAGAGACGAGAACACAGACAGAACTTCCTCCAGAGAAGAAGAAAGCGTGACAAGGCAGGAGGTTCTCCTGCTTACCTGTGGTGATCACCTGCTGTTCCCTGAGAATTGAAAATGGACGGGCCTTCAGCAAGGGCAGGGAGTTTACCCTTGAGAGGAGCCGTCCCAAATCTCCGCCACCCACAGCCACCGCGGAGGCTGGAGGAGCAGCGTGGCCGCTGTACGACCCTTCTCTGGACTCCATGCCAAGCTCACTTGCCAAGGGCAGCAACACTGTGTGATGGGAACGAGCTGCTCCTTCCTTCCACCACGAGTGACAAATTAGGAATGGAGTCACATTTTTCTTTCCATCCCAGATCTGCCGTTGAACTCTAAAACAAAGCCTGCCTGTCCCATTTTCTCCATCCACGAAATGAATGTTTGATCCGTCGGGAGGAAGGTAGAGGACTCCAGTCATTGTATGATTTCGGGACTCAAAGAGATTAAATAGAAATCTACAAAAAAAAATTAATTAAAATAGAAATCTAGTAATAGCCTTTTAATATCCCCCGTGAGCCAGACTCTACGCACACACATCTCATCCAACACTGCCAACTCCCCCACGAGGAAGGTATCATCTCCACTTTACAGAAGAGGAAACCGAGGTTCTGAGTGGATACTATAATTTGCCCGAGGACACAGGAGCAGTAACTGGCTGGGTTATGACTTGAACCCAGGTCCATTCAATCAGTATGCCCACTGCTTCCCAAACTGCTGGCACTTTCTCAATCTGGAAAACTCCTGAGCCGCACCAATGTCATGGAACCCTAGCAGAGTACGCTTGGTGACACTGCCATCAACATCCCGAAAAGTCAATGTCAGCGAGACAAGGAAGGTTTTTGTCTTTTGAATACCAGATGTGTAACGTAGGTCATTTACTTAAGCTCTCTGTGTCTCACCTGTAAAATGGGGATATAAGAATATTCACCTCAGAGTCTTGTGAGGATTGAACAAAAAGATTTTTGAAAGCATTTACTATAAAGTCAGTCATGTAGTTTGTGCTCAATAAACATTAGCAATGATTATTATTGTTATTATTACAATAAGTTTACCCACTCTCCATCTTTTTACCCCAGTGGAGTGGTGGTGCCTTTAATTTTCAAAGTGGAAAGTGGCAACAAATGTAGATGAAAGATTATACATAGAATCCAATCAGCCATGCTTTGGCTGGAATTTGTTTGATGAAGGTGGGGTACAGGGTAGCGAAGAAAAACAGCTTTGCCAATTACCACTAGATGGTGCTAATATATTACAACCCACCCACAATGCTTTTCATATAAATTTCACTATAAAAAAATGTGCTCTGAGGGCTGGCAGGCGCCAGGGTATTATTTCCTGAATGTTGCCTATTATTCAAGTTCTGGCACAAGAGCCCACACTGCTCCTTACATCAGGCCATGCGCCACCCCAAGAAAAAGGCAAGGATTGTATTCCAATTGCTTTATTTTAGCTGGAAGACAACTTATCGTCTTTGGATGTAATTACAGTCATGCAGTCAATGCAAGAAATTTACATTTTTTTAAATGCAGGGATACTCTATCTCTATAATGCTCTTTAATTGTCCCAGCTAGTGGGGGTGGGAGAGAAGGTGCAGGAGGGAAAGATTACAAAGGGGCCCTAGAAAGCTTTTGGGGGGGCGATAGATTTACCGTAAATGCAATTAATGTCTATGATACCCCGGTAAAGCTGTTTAAAAGATAAAATTACAAATATCAAATTCTTTCAAAGAAAAAAAAAGAAAAAGAAACTTACATTTTTTTCTACATGTAACGTGTAATGAATTATTACTATCGAAGACTGAGTGGATGGAAGCAGAGAGAGATCAGTAAAAGAACCCCAGACAAGAGTTTTTCAGTGAGTTGTTTCCTTGATTAAGAAAAATCACATGACCTCCTGGAATTCTGACATCCTCGCAGGCTCATTTAAGCGTTATTATGGTCCATTTTCCCTGCCTAATTTTAAAAGTAAATGCCTGCATTTTCTCAAGTTTTCCATATCAACAATACCCCGTTTCACCCACAGATGGAAGCCGTGAACACGATTTCAAGCTAGTTTCCGTGAAAGGTCATTTAAGGATCCCTGCTGGTTGCCACATTGCCTCGGTGATGAAATGCTGTTGTCACGCTGTTGTCGTTGCTCTTTGGGAAGCACCAGGAAGGGTTTTTGGCAGTCTCCGTCCCACTCGGCAGAGGACTCTTCCCTGAGTTGCATGCCTTGCTCTTCCAAATGGAAAAGTACTCTCTTCACAACCATTATCAGCAGATTTCACCCAAGGTGTTCAGATATCTCTCACTCAGACTCATTCCAAATGATGGGGCTCGAGATGCCATTTGCCAAAGGGAAAATATCATGCTATGTTCTGTTCTCGCAGCCAAAAATAATTTCAAAGGGAGCCTGTTTTTAATTTCTTGTTTTGGTTTCCATTTGGACACGCTGAATAGCTCTCGAAAGTTGTATCACTGGGGATTCTGGATCCGAAGGAGAAAGACTTGCTTGTGCAACCCTGTCGTGATTTAGCTACCTCCCGTGATTTAAATACCTCCCATATTTCATCTTCCAGCTCATAGCCCATTTGACGTGTTTTCTCATGTTGGTCCCTATATCAATGCTGTTGGAAGACAAGGTGAGAAATTTGCTACCACTCCCTGTCAATGCATAGGATCTGGTTTGTCCAAGATTGAAAGTCAGCGATAACGGTTGGGACTCAGCCCCACGTCTTCAAACAACGTTGCTTTGGTTCTCACTATTGCACATCACACCCTGCTTCTTAATCACTTCTGCTTATTTGATATTCATTATCAACTCCCTTCTACTCTTCACGGGTATATGTAGTCTCCATCTAACTAAATTTTAAGTTTAAAAACAATGATTATCTCTAATAAACCTACTATTCCATAATATCTTACACACGCAACAAATAATTATTGGATAGGTGTTTCTTGTGTGAAGAATGAGTAATCATGGCATTTTATTTATATACTCTTAAATCTGAATAAAATGAAATTCTTAGATTCTCTGTTTTAAAAGGAAAAAAATACCTCGAGACTGAAAAACGGACAATTTTTTCAAACTCATTTTAAATGGAAAAAGTATGCCAATTCAGAGCAGACTCATTTCCTATTCTATATCCATTGTGGGTTTAGGTTATAATTTTGATGACAGCAAAGAGACTGGGGTGATTTTTGTTTTCCTTTGCTAAATGACATGATTTGGGTACAAGTAAAATTGTGTTTCTGTGGGTTCGCCTCCATATTTACTCTCCGCCTGGCTCCCATTTTCCAGTGTTTCATAGTCTGGAGAGGAAGTGTGGTCTAGTGGTCAGAAAAACAGTCTCGGAGACTAGATCCACGGGTCTATTCCTGTCTTCCTCCCTGACTCATCATAAGATCTTAAGAGAGTCACTTAAGCATTACGAGCCTCAGTTTATCTACTTTTCTTCTACCTAGAGATGTTGCTCAGAAATAAGCAGATCATAATCAGAAATAATCAGACAATGTGAAATAAAAAATAAGTTTGACTCTAAAAAGAAATAATACAATCTGAATACAAAGCTTCATGAAATGGGTAGTAATGGCTACAGAAGAAAAACAGGATTCTCTAATTTTACCAACTAAAAGGAGTCATCAAAGACTTTTCTAGTAAGCGTTTGGTTCAGAGAGTTATAGGTACTCACCGAGAGAGTATCTGAAAAATGATTTATGATGGAAACAAAATCAAAGAAACAAGACCTAGAAGAGGGGGAAGTCAGGAATTTGGGAGTCTTGCCTCTGACATCCAGAAGGAAAAGGGAACTGAGCAGATGAACTCAAATTTCACTTGGGGGTCACACTCTTAGGCATCCCAATAGACCTTCTTGGCCATTCCCATCAGGCTACAAATTCAAGATCTACTTGAGATCCTGGTTTCTCTCCGCCCTTCATTGTCTCCACATATCCTTCTTCAACTCAAAAAGCTAGAGTGAATGTTATACTTTCTTGAATTAAAAAGGGGGGATTCTACAAAACAAAAATCAGGCCCCCAATTACCCACACATAGAGAATCATTTTTTTTCCACCACATGGTCTAATGGCTGGTTGATTGACTCTGGTATTCTCAGCCACCAATAGCCACCAAGGAGAACAGAACAGGGCTAGCCCCAGAACCTCACTGCTGGCTCAGTGACGGATATCATTGCATTAGAGGTCACTGTCATCTTTGTAAGACGGAACCTGATGAATCAATAGCTCACTATAATTCTGACACTAAAGCTAATAACAAGATTATTATTATGAGAATAACAACCATTTACTAAGTATACACTAACTGCCAGGCACAGTGCATAGCACGCATATTCTATACATGACCTCATTTAACTCTCCCCTAAATCTGATAAGGTAAGATTTGGTATCCTCATTTTACAAAAAAAGAGACTTAGACTCAGAAATAAAGTAAATTAACTAAAGTCACAGAGTGAAGTATGAAACTCAAAGCTGTCAGAGTCCAAGGTCACGATCTTGACCACTGAGATGTGCTGCCTTCTTCCAACTGGAAGAGATCAAGGAGGAACTTGCTCTAGGAGGTGTTAGGGAAGAAGCAAAGGGCTTGACACTCAATACACCTTATTTTCCAAGAAGTAGAGTAGCCGAGAGGAATGTTTCTATGGCCTATGGGGATTCGATGGGTTTCTTTTTCCGCTGATAGCCACCAATTGGCCAATCTGGTCTCCCTGCTTAGGGACCACGTGAAAAGGTTGAGCCAACTCCTGTCTGCATATGCCTGCTTGTTATATTCGACGCAGTGTTGTTCCTGGGTGGGGCGGGGAGAGCGGGGAATGAAGAAAAATAACAATTTAGGAATATCGAATGTTCTCAGGATACGGCTTGGTGAAGAAGAAAAGAAGGAGAGAAGATGCTTGGAAATGGTCCACCTGTAAAGCAGTTCTAGCCCATCTTCCACAAACAGTGAACCAGGACCTGTCACGGATCAGCCAGAACCACACTTCCTGCAGGAAAGAACCAGAGGTCCCAGCACATTCACACTAAGAGGTCAAAGACCCAAGAAGAAAAAACCCCATGTGGATAGCACAGTCCAGCCATACGTAGACTTGACTTAGCCAGGAGCATGTGACTGGAAAAATCCCCAAGAGCTGGAAGTGCTGGGCAGGAAATTAAAGGGCCAGGGGTGGCGGGGGGCGGGGCACAGATGTTGTTTTTATCTTTATTTCTAATTCAGACTTTGAGAGAAAATGCAGAATGTGAGAAAAACTTTGATAGGGTATTCATATAATTTAGAGTCCATGCTAGCACAGTTTTAAAAACAAAAGAGGGAGGTGTTAATTATTAATTACCCTAGGAACAACATATAGACTGGGACTGCCTCAGGCAAACTAGGACACGGAGTCGTTCTAACCTTTGGAGAAATCTGTCAATATAAGAATAAAATTTTAGTAAAGAAATCTAGGGGATGGTAAAATATATCCACACATATACATGTGTGTATATATATGTACAACATATAGAGAGGGGAGCTAGGAAGGCACTGTAATGGGAATATACTAAAGAAATTGGTTAACTTTGACATGGATCATAAAATTGGCACATGGGCAAGTTATGGAAGGGAGACGTCAAATACCTAGAAATATTGGAACTTTCCATCTGAAAATCACGTCATCCAATAAATGTCTGGATTTAACTTGGGTTGCTTACGATTTCACCTCTCACAAAGTACAGGAAGTGGCAAAAGAACTGCTGCTTTGAACGTGATCCTCCTCTAATAAACAGGACTTCGCGGAGATGTGAGATCTAATGCATCTGTGTCCTGCTGCAGGTCCCAACGGTTTCCAAGGAAAGAGAGCTAGGGTCCTTGAGACTAAGATGGTTCAAGGGGGAGGAGAAGCCCATGAAAATGAAAATCATGTAAGATAGTCACAAACAGTCTCTACACCATAAAGGGCACAATACTAAAAAGACCTGTAAAAATAGAGCCAGAGGTGACAAAGCCAAGACGGCGTGAGGCAAGTGGAAAACTCTAAGCGACAAAGGAGACTTTCTTTGGAGCAAGATGGAAGACAGTCTCGGACATGTCTCCCCTTAGAGGACCCCTGTCTCCATGAATGAGCACAGAAAGTAGAAGAGCCGAGTGATGACACACAGGGTTGGTCACATTCTTCAATTCATGATGGGTCATTCGTTTATTTCCACCGGAGAATTTTCACTTTGAAGTTAATCCCTTGCCCCATCATCTCCCTCTCTCTTTCTCTCTCTCTCTCTCATGCTCTCTCTGTCACTCTGTCTCTCTTTCTGTCTCTCTCTGTCTCTCTGTTTCTCTCTCTGTGTCCCCCCTCCCTCTCTTTCTCTATTCCTCTCTCCCTCCTTCTCTCTCCCTCAGAAAATACCCCAAGGAGAATTTAATTTATAGTCAGTCTGTAGGAATAAATTAGAGAAGAGATGTAAGGCACTGACCATAGCAATGGGATGTATGGGATTTGAAGTAAACAGGAATATGGTTTGATGTCTGGAAGTTCTTCCCATAAAAACCCAAGGGAAGAAAACAGTGGAAAAGAGACACATTGAATATGGAATACTTAAATAGAGAACTTTTGGAAATCGGGTTTCAGCTGATGTAGAAACCAGCATGCACTACCATGTTCTCAGGCGCTGGGAGTCTCGTGTCTTCCTGCTGCTTCACAGTGCCATGTATAGGGTAGTGCTCAGCAGGTATTCACTCAATAAATAAAGGTAGGATCAGCATCCATCAATATAGCCCATCACTTTCTATAGTACAGTCCTCTAAGGACTCACCACTTCATTAGCAATCCAAGGAAGCTGAGAATAAGAATATCCAGCTCTTATCAAGTAAACAATATTTTTCAAAGACTCAACTTACTTGCCTGTAAAATGGGGATCCAAGTGTATCATGTAACTGTAAAGTAACAAAGTAAACCATGAAATGGGCAAAGCATGCAGGATTCCTGGGACTAAACTGGCTATCTCACTTGGAACACAGCACGGGAGGGCGTCTAGGTCTCCCTCTACTCTGTCTGCATCTGCCTTTGCTCCTCCTGGCACTTCCCACTCCAGCCACACAGATGGACGTTGGTCCTCACTCTTGTCTCCTCTACCTGGAACGCTCTCCTCCCGGTTATCTGCATGACTACTTTCTCTCTTCTTCGGGTCTTTGCTCAAATGCACTTTCATGGCGATTCCTTGCCTGGAAACCCGATTTATATTTGCAACACCATCCCCACTGCTACATTTTCCACCTTAGCGTGGGGTCCCCCAAAGCAGAGCCTGACCAAGGGGTTCTATGCAGAGAGTCATTTGAAAGTGTGATCCTGTGAGCAGAAGGGCAGGACCGGGCACGTGCAAGAGGCAAGGAGGGATGGGCTATTGAAGATGTGCGATCTGGCTGGCTGTCCCCATGAGATGACAGAGTCTCCCGGGTTGGTCCTGAGGAACCTTGAGAAATACGTATCAGAACCGTCCCTCTGGGGAACAGAGACAAGAGGCATTTATTGACCTTCTCCTGCCCATTTGGGCACTAACCGCCTCCACTTTGGGGCTGTGCACATCTGAGTGTAGACATGGTTCCCATTGAGCATCCGAGGATGGTCATTAGAGAAGCCGCAGAGCTGGCCAAAGCCGGCCAGGACTGTCCTCAGCAGCAGAGGCTGGAGTCCAAATGGGGGTGGTGAAGACTAGAAGCAGCACACAAAGAGAGCCCATCTCCCTTCCCTGCTCTGTGTTTTTCCATTGTTCTCGCCAGCATCTTAAATCCTGTTTCACGTGTGTATTTATTCAATGCCCGTCTCATCCCACGACAATGTAAGCTCCACAAGGACAAGAATTAGTACAAGCTTAGTTCACTTGTATCCCCAGTACACAGAAGGCTGTCTGGCACAGAGTGAGCACTCGGTATACAATGAATGGATGAATGAATGAATGAATGAATGAATGCAAACATTCGTTTTGAAATACTGTGAAAGATTATATCTTAGGGGGATTTTAGGAACAGAAACTCACAGGTGATGTTTAGTATCACACATTATCATATTATTATCACATTATCCTCAAAACTTATCCAGAAAGAATTCATTTTCTCTATGCCATAACCGAGCACTGACCATAATTTAACCCGGAGAGACAGTAGACAAAAGCAACTAAAAATCCTTCAAAAGAAAATAGAAACATTTTTAGCACTTTCATTTCTCTTATTTTCTATCCAATTTCACCCAACCATATGCCATTTAGAGATAGCCAAGGTCAGCCACAAAACCTAGTTCCCTTTGCCCAATACTTTCCATTGCTTCTAGCAAATATTGCTTTCAGCCTTAATTGGCTTGGCTTACATTCAAAATATATGTCTAATATATATTTACATACTTTTTTATTTTCATATAAAAATACAGTCACACGAATGCAAATTGTCTTATTTCCTTAGTTTACAAATTAATATCCCTTGCTTTCCTTTCTTATTCCCACCCGAGGCCGTATTTCTAAGCCCCTACCTCCACATACAACACGTTTGAAAGGTGACCCAAAACCTGCTCAGTTAAATAATCCTGTGGATAGTCACCTAATTCAGGCGCTGACCTCTTTGTGTCAATGCAAATAAAGATACTGATGTCTTCAAGAAGTTCCAAATTCGCCAGAGACAACTTACTCTAATTCAGAAGATTTCTTTATTAAGTAGCATACCCTACCTACCGGTGCTGTTAAATCCCCGTAGACTGATGACTGTCGAGCAGACTTCCAGCTGCTTGCGCAGTTCTGCCCTAATCACCTCTTTAGCATGGCAGTAACACAAGGTCTAACATTATGGTGGGCTTTTCCCTTATTTGTCCTAAGGTGAGATAGTCAATCCTCATCGTTTACAGATTCGGTATTTGTGAATTCGCCTGCTCAATAACATTTATCTGTAAACTCCCAAATCAACAAAACTTCCGTCAGTTTCATGAGTATTCACGGATATGTGTAGAGCAGCAAAAAATTTGAGTCACCCGGTAAGTTCTCAGCTGAGGCAGAACCAGGTGACACTCTGCCTTATAGTTTCAGCTCTCATACTGCAAACAAGTGTCATTTTCAAAGTCTATTTAGTGCCACAATTTTTGTGCTTTTCGTTGTGATTTTCTTCCTTAAACATGGCCCCTAAGCATAGTGCTAAATTACTTTCTAGTGTCCCTACGGGCAAGAAGGCTGCGAGGGGCCTTACAGGGAAAATGAGAGCATTAGACAAGCTTCGTTCATGCATGAATTAAAAGTGCTGTCAAGACACATCGTATGTTAAATAAGCTCTCTTTCAGCAGAAACACACACAACAAGGGTCTGTATTGATCTGTTGGCGAATTAATGGCTCACAGGTACGGAGCCCTGTATTTCTTCCGGGAGCGAGGGTTCAGTATTCGCTAATTTGGTGTTCACAGTGACATTATAGGACATAACCACCACAAATAACAAGAATCAACTGTACAAGGTGCTCTCTGGGTAACACAGATCTCTCCTGTCATAGAGATTCTGTCAGTCCTCTGTCACATGCCCACAGCCCTCATCGCTACGTGGCAGTGCCGGCCACCCTGAGCTCTGCTGTCTGACTTCGAGACAGGCAGGAAAACAGGTCCAAGTAAGTTCAGGCCCCCTCAGCCAGTAACTTCAGAGGACACATGGCAGTCAACACCCAGCTTCCTGGAGCGGTAAGTGAGATAACTCTGAAGCATGCTCTAGTCCACACTGCTGCCCAAGGTCCCCAGAGGAATCGGGCTCCAGAGCCTTCAGGTGACTGATTTGATAACACAATCTTTATTGGCTATAACCCCTTCCTGTCTCACGCATCCGGGACCATCTCTCAGAAAAACTACTGCGCTCGAATCCTCATCTCAAGGTCTGCCGGGGAAACTCAAAGACACATGCTGATCCCAAGCATCTCAACTGAGGTGGTGCGACAGTGAAGTCAGCACCAATTCAATGGTAACCCCTACGGAGAAATGTATTGTATGACTTAGGGGCACACACACTCAGCACAGGGCTCCAGCCAAGGCTAGGGATCATTCTGCAGGCTAATCCCTCATGACCCCCTGGAGCTCCTGGAGAGTCCCACGCAAGCGAGCTCCTGACATTGCCTGGCACGTGACACGTGCTCGAAACTAGTCGTTCGGTATAGTAGACTCTCAACATCATCTTGTGAGTAATGCAAAAACCACTGTGGGGTTTTGAACAATGAAATAGCAGCACAAGTTGTGTTTCAGAGACATTAATCTGACTTTGGCATAGAGGGTGGGTAGGAAGGGAGATTAAACTCTTCTGGCTAAATGAGAGACTAGAGCGTTTATTTAGACTTTTTTTCATGTAAATAAATTCAAAAGCAAGAGATCAAATTTTACGTGGAGAAAGAAGAAAGAGAAAAGAGGGGAGAAAGACGGGAAGAAAAGGGAGGATAGTAGAGAAAAGGAGAGACAAGAGCGGAGGGAGGAGGAGGAGGGACGGGAGGGGGACAGAGAGAGAGGCAAAGCCCTAGAATGAGCTTAGCAAAGACATCCGCCCCACCACCAGCGTGTCACCCACAGACCCCGGCCATGAAAATAAACCTACAGAACCAAGGTCCAGGCAGAGCAGGGCTCCGGGGGCAGGGAGGTCAGGCTTTGCAGGACTACCGATAGCACACACGGCAGCAGCCAGCTTCCTGTGCAAGGGGAGGAACCGCAGGCAGGAAGCAGCCTGGGTCTTAATTCCCTTCTAAGATATTTATACACTCCACTGTGGCCAGCAGACATGACTGGTGTAACTTGGATGAAATTTTAATTATACAGGATTTTAATGATTTAAGTTGCTGTGGGTGGAGAGGGGAAGCCAATAAGGAGGCAGCAAAGGTTCACCCAAGTACAGCTGCCCGTTTCCCCTCAGCCCTGTTGGAAAACCAGCATTCCGGAGGAAGGTCTTAAGGTTCATAGGAAAGGTAGGAGCGAGCCACATAATTCTAGCTACTGGCTATGGGCACTGGCTCTGTCAATACTCAGCTCACCACATCACGTCAACAAGTTTACAGATCTGGACTTGATAATCTTGCTATAAAAAGAATTATGGGGATAATTGTCATCTCCATATTCCCCATTCTTTACCCACAATTTTCTTCTGGACTTCTTGATTCTTCTGGACTAGCCCAACCCCACTCCTCGCCATTGTCCAGAGCTGTACCGGAAGGGGACCACTCCATTCTGCGCAGAATAGTCTCATCCGTGCAGACGGGGAGGACGAGGTTGGCTAGACTGGCCTCATCGTGGAACTAGAGAAGGGGCCTCGATGAGACTTTCTCCCAACACTCACACTGCGGACACATGCCTGGCCTGGCCTGGAATGAAGTCAGTGCTCGCTCAGTGATACTCATCAAAAATTCTTTTTATTATTCCATAGCCCTATTCAGCAGACCTACAACTGATTAGATGTTCCGAGGGGCTTTGCAGGATGGTTGAGTTAGCCACACAGTCATAAAGTATGTGTTTTTATTCATTCAACCATTTCCTGAGAATCGATGGCTGTTCTAGATGCCTTGGTGGCTACAACAATGACTATGACTGAGATTAGGCCCTCGAGTTGTCGATAATTTGGCAGGAAGCAAGACATATGCTCAAACAATAGGACATAGAAAGCACCCTGACAGAGAAATGGGGTGACAGCTCTCAGCTGGGAGTTCAGAGAGCATCACAGACAGCATTTGAACTTGACTTTGGAGGACAGATAGTATTTCCATATGGAAAGACAAAGGATTTCAGGTGAAATGAACATAGGTAGGAATGGACAAGGTCGGAGGTGGAGGCATTCAGGGACAAGCAGTACCTCACTTTGGCTAAGGTACACATCTGTTCATGGAGAGAAGGCCGAAAGAGCTAGTTTAGGGCTAGAAGTTGTTGTGGGGTTTTTGTTTTGTTTTGTTTTGTTTTGTTTTGTTTTCTTTACAGGCGGTGAGGAGGCAATGATTGTCAGAGCGCTTGGTTCAGCTCCTCACGTCAAGGATTAGAGCCCCACACCTAGAGAGTCACGAGTATTTCCATGATCCCATTGCAAGTCAGAACTGGCTCTGGGTCCCCAGTCCAAGGCCCCCTGACTGCGTGTGGCTATTTCACAAGCAGAACTGAGCCTTAGGACAGATAATCTGGCAGCAGAACGAAAAGTAGATGACAAAGGTAAAACACTGAAGGCACAAGGAGGCCTTTACAGGTTTCAGGAAAAGACGACCGGGCACCTGGGCCAAGTCGCCGGCCGTGGGA
>NW_006432227.1:11687381-11691338 GCF_000325575.1 Pteropus alecto
AGGGCACCTTTTTCTACGCCCCTCCACTGCCAAGAGCGCTCCCTCTGCACAGAGCCCTGGCCTCCCAGCACGTGACATTGACACTGGTGTCCCCCCTCCTTCCTGGCAGTCTCCCCCTTCGTGGACTACTTGTCTCCAGAGGCTTTTAGAACATACTCTCTATTTTCCTTCAGCCCTGTAAATATAACTGTTTTCTAAATTTGTATTATTTTCTCTTTTTGTAGTAGCAACATATGACAGAACCCAATTAAACTAGTTCAAGTAAAAAAGAGAATTTATTGGTTTCTAAAATTGAAAAGCCTAGGGGTACGTATGATGTCGGTGCATCAGGATCCAAAGGACGAAACTGCATTGCTTTCCCCTTTCTTTCTACTTCTTTCTATCTTTCTTTCTTTCTTTCTTCCTTTCTCTCTCTCTCTCTTTCTCGCTTGCTCTCTCTCTCTCTCTCTCTCTCCCCCTCTCTCCTCCCTTTCTTCCTGCCTTCCTTCCTTTCCTTTCTTCCTTCTTTCTTTCTTTCTTCTCTGTCCGTCCATCTGTCCGTCCATCTGTCTGTCTGTCTCTCTCTCTCTCTCTCTCTCTCTCTCTCTCTCTCTCTCTCTCTCTCTCTCTCTCTCTCTCTCTCTCACACACACACACACACACACACACACACACACATATGAGTTCTGCTTTTGTTTCTGTTGGCTCTGCTCCCATACTGACTCCACTGGTAATATGGCCTCCAGCAGCTCGACGGCCTCCCAGCTCAGCTGCTCCAGTGGAAGGCAAAGCTCCAATGGTTCCAACAAAAGTTCTGGAATTCAGTTTTATTACACCCAGTTTGGTCAGGGGCCATTCCTCACACAATCACTGTGACCGGAGGGGTGGGATCTGCCAATTGGCCGGGCCTGGGGCAAGTGGCCGGGGTTAGCCTCACCCAAATCACATGAACTAAGAGGGGGGTCCCCAAAAGGAGACTCAAAAGGAATTCCCAGCATTGTGGTCACCAGAGAGAGAAGAGGAGTGGATGCTGGCTGAAGAGAAACAACACATTTTTGCTGTTGTTTGTATCTATTCAACCCTTGGTCCGATTTTTCTTTGGGTTTCTGAACTCGTTACTCTCTCCTAAACATCTCACTTTTACTTTAAACTCTATACATTCTCTTACTGTATTTCTTATTTATCTACACAGTGCCACCATATTCTAAGACATCTGCAATCATGACTTTGGAGTTATTTTTTTATTCTTCTCTCTTTGATACCAGCCACAAGCTCTGCTCCTCAAAATGCAAGTACTTGCCTACAAACACACACACACACGCACACGCACACGCACACACACGCACACACGCACACACGCAGAAGCACACACGTATGCAAATGCAAGTCTTTTCATTCCTTCTCTGCTTCATCTCTCACACCAGCCATCTCACCCTATGGGGTAGATTATTATAAAAATGTCCAAATCTTTCCCTCTTCTCTACCTACTCCGTCTCCAATGTGGTTTTCCACCTTCTCCCATCAATAGGTAGTTTATTTCCCACTCAGTGAATCTGAGTGGACTTGTCACTTTCTTTGGCCAATCTGACGGGTCTTCATGACTTTGCTTGTGACTTGCTCCTCTGTCTCCACCATGAGACCACACTCAAGCTAGCCCGTAGAGCAAAGATAAACCGTCCTAGCTGAGCCCATTCTAGACTAGCCAGGCACTAGATAACCTAGCCGCTGACCACAGACGCTTGAGAATACGGAGCCCAAAACAAAAGACTGCCAGGCTGAGCATAAGTCAACTCGATGACTCATAGAACCATGAGTTAAATAAACAGTCGTTATTTTTAAAGCACTAAATTTTACACAGCAAATGCTAACTGATACACCTTCCCTCCTTCTGACACTGACTTACTTCATACTTCCCATTTCCATCTTACCTGGCTGGTGAGTTGTTTAAGATGGTCTTACAATGGTTAGTAATAATTATTTAAACACTTATGCAGTGTTTATTCTATGCTTGACAGAATTCTAGGCATCTACATATAACTCACTAAGTTTCACGGCAGCAGACTATATCACTGTCCAAGATACAGAGAAACCAGAGTACATGTGACAGAGAATCACTGGAAAATATTATTTACACTGGAAACAGATGCAAACATTCAGGAATATTTGGTCACAAGGAGGCATATAAACTTCCATGACCGATTTCATCTGTTAGATACCATATGAAATCTCTCCGATATGAAATCTACAATCCGAGATTGCATTTTTCTTTTTAAACGACCACACTAAACCATCCATCACTTTTAAAAAAATACACAAGAATTTCATACAAGTCAATGGGAATTGCCTATGCATCTCTGAGAACTGAATCGATCTTTATTGATGAAAAAAAATGCTTATCAAAGCAATTTTGTTAAACAGACAAATTTAATCAAGAAAGTTATCTATTAAGTATTTAATGATAGCAATAATGAGAATTCTATTCAAATGGTTCTAAATAATAAAGATTGCCTGAGCCTCGTGCCCACCCCCATCAATTAATCTGCCATTGTTCCCAAAATAACCCATATCTAAAACGAATTCAATGACAATTCTACTACGGAAAGTTCTCCATTGTAAAGGAATTCCCAGAGTAGTGGCGAAGGGGGGGAAGGTGGAGGAAGAGTTTTAGAAAAACTCAGTATTTTTTAAAAATTAAATTAAGGATTATAGTTGAGGACTATCTGAGAATCTTACAGAATTTAAGACTAGCCTCAGTACCTTTTTTTTTTTTTTAGTTAGTCCAGTATTTCTAATAACTGTATTACTTGTTTTTATTCCAAGTCTTTCAAGTACAGAGAGAAGGGCCATTTTCCCCTGCTAACAGGTGGGGTTGAAAATAAACATTTTATTGTCGGTCATGAAAATAAGCCCAGTTAAGAATTTTATTTTTGTTGGAAAAAAATAAAATGCCACAAGATAGATAGAGGTCGAGCTCAACAAGATCATAAAATAGGAAAAACTTTGCAGAATAAGTCTGGTTCTGATTCCCCCCCCACCCGCAAAAAAGCTCATTGTGTTTGCAGCGCTATCGAAACCCTAGGTAGGCATTCTGTGCCCTGGAAAACATTTCGATGTTGTTCTTGGAGCCTGAACTATTTTCACTTTTGTCGCTGCTAAAACACACACAAATGGTTCATCAACATATATGAGCACAGGAGCAACGTGGCAATAGGAATGGGGCACCAAGGACCTGATTTTGAAGGTATAAGATGAAACGGTCTAATGTCACCAAACAATCAAATATATGCCACGTAACCTACCATGTATCTAATTATTTTGTATCCTATTAAGATGCTCTTGTTATATGGCTGTGAAACAAATTGTTACTTCATTTTCTAGTGCTGGTAATTGCAGAATGCAAGAGGTGAAAAAACTCATTATGGGAAAAGCATTAAAAACGACAAAAAGAAAAATCTCCTAGATCAGGTGAGAAAAAAAATGATGGTGGCAATGTTATGTTTTATTGACTGCCCAGGAAAAACAATGAAAAATGTTGTAATAGACAAGTTCTATTTTGTTTTACTCCGGAATAACTTCAAAGAACATACGAGGGAGAAAAATGCAATCCTGCTCGCCAATTGTTATCTCTCTTATATTGCTGAGTGTTCTTTTTGTCTTGAAATGCAATCTTACAGTGATTTTTTAACCTTCTCTCAGTCTCTCGTAAAGACAAACTTAAGACATATTCAGCTGTGAAGAGGTCATAGACATTTCTTTAATCTTACAGCACAGTAAACATACACAGTTAGACGAGTCTGATGTGGCAGATCCAAGACTTGCCCCCAGTAGCATTGCTGTGTCTGCCTCTTCAGGACAGCGTCACTATAACCATATCTTAGTTGTTATGTACTATTACAATCCACGAAACTAATAGCTGATGAACAGGCTAGTCTTGGGCAGTCATTGCAAAGGTGGTCATAATTTCAAAATCTTAGTGTT
>NW_006432227.1:11691348-11738144 GCF_000325575.1 Pteropus alecto
ACACTCTCAATTTTGAATACGGGTCAGAAGTTTTAAGCATGTTGAGTTTCCTTCTGCGTATCTGTAAAAATGCTGTGCTGTCATATTGCTTGGTGTCATGGTGGTTCTAGACACAGACATGGACCCAGATACCACCAAGCCTCACTTCATAAATGAGGAAATGAAAACTTGAAGGAAAAAAAACAAACAAACAAGAATTTTCCCCAGGATCACGCACATAGTCAATTACAGAGCAAGGATGAAAAATCAGGTCTCTAGTCTTTCAGCTGAGAACTCTCTCCATTTATGAGAAATAAGTGACCTTGAAGCTTTTGAAATACACGTGTTTCCTTGTAGCAGAGCTCCTAATTATAGAGTGTGGAAAACAGATATGTAATATGAGTGTTATGCTTTCTAAACATATCAGAATATTTTATGGAACGGTTCTATGATCTAGTTAAAGGGAGCATCATTGAAAGTCATCATGGGCTTCTAAAAATGTTAAGCCCTCTTTCTACAAAGGATAATCTGATAGGGATAATCAAAGCTCTGTGATGTCACACCCCCTGACAGCAATGATCACATGTGAAACTGCTTTAAGAGTACCAGAAAAGACTGGTGAATGCTGCATAATGATTGCTAGACCTTCTCTCTTATCATTCTGTTGGTTTTTCTCATCTACTCTTGTTACAAATTCTGAGATGGCCACCACCATCCTTGAGTTTCATGTGACGCGCTTGTCCTTCAGATACTGTTAATACAGAGTGGAAATTTCTATATGTGGCGTAATAGCTCTGACACAGAAAAGTAGCATAAATGTGGCCATCATTTAATAAACATTTGCTCAGTATCTACCCTATATCAGGTACTGAATTAGATGATAAAATAATTCAAAAAAAGAATAAGCTTTGATCACTGCCTTCAAAAATTTTACAAGCTTTAACTGTTAAGTTTTAGTACAATAAATGAAATGCTAAGGGAGCAGAGGGGAAAAAAAAGCTATTAATTCTTGGCAAGGGAGCAAACAAAGAGGTTAAAAGAGTAGCTTCAGAGAGGAAATGTTTGCATTATTTACTGTTGTTTAACAAACTACAAACTACCTTAAACTTTGTAGCTTAAGATAAAGATGATATTTATTTTGCTCCTGAATCTGCAGTTTGGTGCAGGACTCAGTGAGGACAGCTCATCTCTGCTCCCTAGGGCATCAGCTGGGGCTGCTCGAATGCTCAGAGCCAGAATCATCCAAAGGCTCATTCATTTACTTTTCCTGGAGATTGATGCTGATTCCTGCCTGGAACCTTACCTGGGACTTTTAACTAGAACACCTACATGTAGCGACTCCCTGTCACAACATGGTGGCTGGATTTTCAGGGTGGGGTGGGGTGGGGACGAGAGAGCACCATATGACCTTTGACCCAGACTCGGAAGTCATGCAGCATCAATTTTGCCACACTCTATTCACTGACATGATCAACAAAATCCTGTCCACCACCTGATGGAGAAACGGTGAGGTTCTGAAAGAGCTTGTGAGATCAGAAATATTGCTCTGGCCATTTTGGAATGCAAAATCTACTATAGCAGATCATTTTTGAGCTAGATCTTGAAAGATGAGAATTTTTTTCCAGGTAAAGAAAGGAATGTTTAGATAGAGGGAATATATGAAGAAAGAATCATATAGATGGAAATGCATAGCATGTTATCTGACCATAAACAACATAGAAATCATAGAGCAAATAGCTAAAACTCACTAAATCAAAACCATTTTTCCAATAACGTGGAAAAGATCAAAGTAAAATATAATTTCCATTCCATCATTGACTATCATATGCCAGACATTGTGAAAAGTACTTTCTACATAATCCTCACAATAATCCTAAATAGTATTATGTCCTCATTTTATAAAGGAAAAACTGAGGTTCTGAAAAGTTAAAATATCTACATAGCTATTAAGAGAATCCTGTCCTAGGTCTGTGTGATTCCAAATCTCATGGACTTAACAACAGTGTTATTCTAGGAACGGAAAAATGAGAACTAAATTGGAGCCAAAAACATAGGGCTATCATCTTGGTTAAGGAATTGCCAGCTGATAAGCAGATATACTCTCAAATCTCAGCAGATTAATATAGCTGAGCTTTATTTTTGCTTATGAAAATTCTGAAATGGATGTTTCTGATCAAGAGTCTCCTTCCAGCAGTAATTCAGGGACTAATGTCTCTTTTCTTCTGTGGTTCCACTGTCATCCACATTCTCCCTCCAAGTTTGCCCTTGAAAGGCAAAGAGCTTAAAGACTTAATGGCTCAGGCTGGAGATTTAATGGCTCACTACCACTCACATTCAAGTGCCCAGAACTAAGTCATGTGATCATACTTAACTGCAAAGGAGGCTGGGAAATGTGACTCAGCCATAGGAGCTTAGCAAGCAAAGTCACCCTCTCATAGAGCTATGAAATCTGCTCAAAGTGTTGAGAGGTTTTAATAAATATTGCACTCATGTTGTTTAAATGAATAGATTCTTATTTATTTCTCCTCATACCAATGCATGAATTTCTGAAAAGCATTAGCATATAATTTAAATATAAACCATCATAAATCATTTCCCATTCTTGTTTTTATGCGAGGCAATAAATATTCTAAAATGAATACCATAGTCAAGGGGGAGAGTTATAGGCTGAGTTAGACACTATAAAACAAAAGTGTATAAAGATTTTGGATTTTTCGATAAATGGGCTAATCTGTAATTAAAAATTAGTAAGGAATAAAAACACGGTCCACAGTAATAATGTTAAATATACTTTGTGTTGTGGATTTGGAGAACTTAAACTTTTATACTAACTACTTTGACTGCTTCTATCGAGGCCTACTCCCACGCACATTACTTCCCTCTACAAGTCACTCCCAGTCGTAAATGCCCCCCTGGCCATTCCTTGAACACTGAACATGCTCTCAGCTCAGGGACTTTGCTCTGGGAAAACAGAAAGGACTTTTCCCAATATAATTAATGAACAAAGGAAGATAATCTGGCCATGATGGTGCATAGTTGAAAAGTGGCTATTCATGCTGTAGAGCTTATTTACAAATCTGATATGTAAAAGGAGAGATCCAAAATATTGCCCAAAACCAAACAACAGACTTCATAGGAGAGTCACAGACCATTACATGACTCTAAAACAAACTTTGTAGGTGGATAAATTGAGTTTGAGCTGAGTTGCATTGGAGAAAACAGAACCACTCTCTAATAATTCTCTTCCTATAGAGAAAGAGTATATTAAAGAAACTACCAAAGCTGAGAATTATTTCTTTATCCTCATCCCATTCTACCCTAACAAGGACGTAAAACAAAACCACTAAATTACAATAAGATAGAGTTCAGTTAAGCATAAAAACTTTGGAGGATTGTTCATGAATAAGAACAGGAAACCGTGAGAAAGCCTCAGCTCTGCTCATAAGTTCCTTCAGGGTAGAGATATAACATGATTCTCATTAAGTCATTTTAAACTCCAGTTGTAAATATACCACACTTAGTGACGTGAGCAGAGATCAGATGGTGTCATCCTAAAAATTCAATTGTCTCTGGAGCTCACATTTCCACTTCAGATGATCTCGTCTTAGAAAGCTCTCTACCCCTAACCTCCTGAAGGAAGTTGCTGCAGACTGAATGCTTATGCTCCTCCCAAATTCATATGTTGAAACTTAATCCCCAAAGTGAAGATATGTAGAGGTAGGTCCTTTGGGAAGTAATTAGGTCATGAGGATGGAGTTGTCACAAATAGGATCTGTGCCCTTTTAAGAAGAGACATGAGAGAGATGATCTGTCTCCACCACGTGAGGACACAGCAAGAAGACGATCATTTGCAAACCAGCACACAGGTTATCACCAGGCACTGAACTGGCTGCCACGTTGATCTTGGACTTTTCAACTTCCAGAACTGTGAGAAATAAATGTTGTTTAATCCACCCAGTCTACAGCATTCTGCTATAGCAGCAGCATGAATGGACTAAGACAGGGGCTAAAGCCAGTATTACTTTAATGCTAAAAGTATCAACTCTTCAAATGGGCTTTCCCTTAGCACAGAAGATATTGTGCCTCTCACTGTGTCTGTGTTTACAAACAAGGCTATCTGGGGTAGAGACCAAGGTACAGGAAAAACAAGGTCAAGGTGCTCTTCAAAACCCAAACATACCTATCCAAGAACAGAACAATCTAAATGGAGAAACAAAAGCATGATGCTTTTGCCCTACCCATTACTCAAATATAAATTCATTTATTAAGTGCTTCCTTTGATGATTTTCTCTTTCAAAAGTTTGGCAAAATAGAAACATTTAATTAATTTTGAAAGACCCAATGAGCTGTGCAGTATGGAAAAGATTACAAGTAACACCAGGATTTTTTTTCAACAACTATTTCAAACATAGATAGAAAATTAGGTCAATTTTGTCAACTTCAGATACAAGAACATAGAAGTAATCCTGATTCTAGTCATCTCTGTTACTAATTTCCATTGTCCACAAAGGTTAGCTACAGTAGTAAGAAGGGAAACCGAATGAAAGGACTTGAAAGCTAATATTTGTGCCTTTGCTTCTTTAATTCCATGAGCTACCCTATACTCTCCTACGCTGGAAACAGAGTCAACACGTAAGAGGCCAGTTCAGTAATATCAGCAAACGGTAGTGAACTAAATCATTAGCAATGGAAAATGAAAGAAGGAGGTGGATATAAGTGAGATCTTGAAGGTGAATTGGACATCAAGATTAGGGATGAGAGAGAAAAAAATAAGAGCGGCCCACAGATTTCTGGCTCGGGAAAAGTGGGTATCATTGAAATAGATCAAAATAAATAAGAGGGGCGATCTGGGAGTAAACATAATAAATCCATTTGGGAGCGCGCTTACCTTCAAGAGTCTGTGGATATAGAGATGGAGAGCTAGTACAAGGCCTGTGACGGCGGAGTTCATTGGGATTATTGACATGCCAGTCAGTGTGGTAAGCACAGGTGACGTATCCCAGCAAGAGTACAGAAAGAGGAGAGCAGAGGACAGGGACGGCACTCTAAGGAAGACTGAACACATCATGAGTAGTAGAGGTTCCTGAAAAGGCAACTCAGATGGAGCGAGCAGAAAGGAAAGTGATGACTGGAGAGAGAATAATGTCCTGGGAGCCAAATGAGGAAAGAGGGATGTGGTTGGATGACCAAGGTCACTGAGGGCTTGAGTAAGAAAGGACACAAAGTGTCCACTGGATGCGACATACGATGTCGGTGGCAGTGGGGCAGAGGCCAGGTCGCAGCAGGCTGGGCAGCGAATTAAAAAACGAGTGTCTAATAAGTGTAGAGTGGGCTCTAGAGTGGCAGGTCTCAAACTAGGTCCCCAACCATTGGGACAACTGCACACTTGTTAGAAATGCACATTCCTGGACTGTACCCCAAACCTATGGAATCAGAAACTCAGGGGATTGAGCCCAGAAATCTGTGCTTTAACTAGTTCTCTAGGTGATGCTGGTGCATGCCAAAGCTTGACATGCCCAGACCTAGAGAAAGTTACACCTGGAGAGGAGGAGAAAGAACTGTTGGTGGAAGGAAGAAGGGCAGCCAAGGGAGGGTTTTGTTTTCCAAAATGGTTGAGATTTTTAACATGTCTGCACACAACGAGAAAAAGAATCAGTGTCGAAGAAGAAGAGACCAAATATACAGGAAAGGAAAGGTAAATGATGGAGCCAACTCAGGAGAACCAGAGAGAAGGTGGTGACTATTCTGAGACAGAAAGACAGACAAGCAGCCTAAGAATTATATCTCAGTGCTGGTACCCACCTATCCATCAGGTAAAGCAACGATGACAATTCTGTTAATACTTCAACCACTGCCTCCTCCGAGAATCTCCGTATTTTCATTTACTAAGCGACTAACATCTTCGGGATTTAGAGCATTTCATTTCATCTGAGTTTTGAAGTCCAGGCAGGCCCATTGCAGATTAAGGGTCCACCTCAACCAGGTCCCAGGGCTCTTGTAACATGTGAGCTCAACCCCACCACACTCCAGTACCCCGGCTAAGGCATTTGCCTCCACATTGGATGGTCACGTGACCCACAGTTCTCAGAGTCATGACCCAGAGAAGCCGGGAAGAGCAGTATTTTCCTAGCACATGTCTGGGAATTTCTCCAGACAAAGTAGGTAGGAGATGCTCTCCCAGTGGCTTCATCAACAACCATATTCCATCCTCTGGGGTGATTCAAAATGTCAAACACAGACAAAATTTTAAAGGGAAAAAAAGGGGTTTGTCTGGTGGGAAAAAAAAAGAGGGAGAAGGCTGCCGTTACGACAGCCACCACTGGTGATGTTTACTTTGCTTTTCCTCTGGTCGAGCTGGTCTGCAAAGACCTGGCAAACCCGGGCAAGAGACAGTAGCAAAACAAGTGTCTGTACAAGAGACCTACGGGGAGATTCAAAGATTTTTCACTTTCATTAACCCCAATCTTGACATTCTTTTTCTTAAAAACATGGTGCTAAATCGTTGTGGTTAAAACCCTAGGTTGACAGCCTTTCATAAAGAAGTCCAGACACTGGAAACCCCAAAATAAACAGAACTGCAGATCAAATGACATTCTCCTTTGAAATCTGCTTTTGAAAACCCAATGGAGCACCATTAACAACATGGGAAAAGCAGGCAATTAGTTTCTCTTCTAGGGGCTTTTAGAATGTGTACCAGAATTGACCGTGGAGAGCAAATTAATGTCGCATCAAGGCATTAATTCAGATCACCAATTAGTTAGTCTACTCAAAGTCCTGTCTGGTACTAACTTCTGTTTACAACCAGCTTGAAGAAGGTGTGAGAGTTGAAAAAAAGGTCCCTATTCCCAGCATCGATCCATGCACTGTCCAGTTCCAGCTAATTAATTTTCTTCTTTCCCTTTCCCATTCCACTTGAAGAAGAAAAAAAAAGTCAAGTTTGAGGACTATGTGTGGTAAGAGAGAGAGAGAGAGAGAGAAAGAGAGGAGGGAGAGGGGATAAAGAGGGAGGGAGGGAGAGAAGGAGGGAGGGAGGAATAAATACAGCATCCTTGTGTGCATCCGTATGGTACTTCAAGAGCACAACTTTCCTTCTTCTCCTCTTTATCCTTCTGACCTTGGGAGGAGCATGTTGTCCAAAACCAGAGTATCTGTGGGCCCCACACTGTTCAGTACAGAAGAGCTTCTTTCACTGCCAATGCTCATGAAAATGCACCACCACCGATGATATTTTCTAGGAGTAGATCCAGTGTTTTCTACCAAACATTAAAGTGTTACAAAATTAATTTAATGAGTCGTGGCGAGTAGTACTTTGGCTACAGATAGGGTAGGATAGGTAGTATAGGATACAGTGGACAGTCTAGGGGAGGATACAAAAATCAGAACAAATCACAGGTACCAAGGAGCAGAACTGGTCTGTGAAACTTTTATTTAAGTTTTGTGTGCAAGTGTCTGTGCACATATACAAGTGTAGCTGTGTTCTAAGCCACAATGTGAAATGGATCTTTTATCAGAAGTTGAACACTGTTGTAATAGGAATGCGACTCTCCGCCTAAACCCCAGGGATTGCCAGTTTGCACCTATAAAGAACTGCTCACAGTGCCTGAGCTTGTCAGCAACATGTTCAGAGGCAAAAATGACCTCGCCCGTCCTCACTGAGCGAGGTCTCCCTAGTACTGTGACACTCTGAAGCGTGACCTCTCTGGGATACTGCGGGACCAAGTGTCATGAAACTAAAAGGAGATGAAAGTGGAAAAATCGTGAGGCTTATTTCCAAGGTTTCTCAGAAATAATGTGTCCAGGACTACCCACACCTCACTCACCCCAAAACACTCATCCAAACACCCAATCTCAGTTCAGCCTCTAAAGACCACCCATCAACAAACTAAGGAGCCCCACGGTTTGCATTTTCAATCGCAAGTGATGTTTTAAGAAAACGCTTAAGTATTACTTTCCAAGAAAGTGGTTACAAGAGGCTCAAACACAAACACTCCCGTTTGTATTTCATCCTCAATCAAGACGAAAAGGGCTAGGATAAAACTTTTCCTTTGCATGCAGCAGGTTCGTCCCCTGAGTTTTACCTCCACAAGTTGAAAGCATCCCCTGGTTTAGCAGCATGACTGCCCTCACTGTCCCCACCCTTTGATGACTTTCCTTGTGGGTCCTGCTCTTGTTAGCTCACTGGACATGCACTGGGGACACTCCCATTTGCACAAAATGTGGACAACATTGCTTTTTACTCAGGTAATAAATGAAGTTGCAAAGTTGCTTAGTTTTTTTTCCCCTTAGAATTCTCTCAAGATAATTTTTATAAAAGTCAAAATCATTTTAAAATTAAAACCTTCCTTTTCTCTTCACACACAGGAATAGAATTTGGAGGCCTTAAAAAAATAAAAAGCCGAGGGTTTGACAAGGAATATCTGTCATGCTCAGAGAACATCAAAGCATCTCAGTGTGTGTTTAATATGTTCGTATCAACAAAACTTGTATTTTAAAGTTATATTTGATGAAAGGCAAGCTACTACCCAAGAGATAAAAGGATCAAAAGAGATTTTGGTGGAAGAAAAAGAATTCGTACGATTTTATTCGACAAACTACACTTGAGAAATAATTGGGTAATTATTCCCCTCTGTAGTTCACCTTGATGGGTCAATGCTTGGTGACCATGGACTCTAGACCTATTTCTTTGAACTTAGACCTAGGTTTCTTTCTTACTGGATGCACATGACGTTCACTCTCATCGCATTCATTTTGTACGTTCCAGTATAACATATACTTAAAAGTATAAAATTACTAAACACACTAAAGAAGCTGTATGAGTCAAATTTAACATTACTCCACATACAAAAAATATAAAGCCACGGTGAAAGTTTCTACAAATAAATATTGAACGGCCAAGCACACGTTTTGTGCTCTTTATTCTAAAAAGAAACATGACCCACAAGTAAGGAATTCACCCCTACAAGAATTGTATTCATTCTGGTATCTTCTGAATTAAGAATCCTTCAGAATACAGCACGGATGACAAATTCTCAAAGGCCTTTTCCTACAACCCATTCTCCAGAAACAAAGGCGAGGAGATAGTTGACTGAGAGTGTGGATGTTCATCTGTGAAACTTTCTTGACAAATCAGAGAGTCTGGTGTCCTGAGCACGTGCTTCCTATCAAACCTATTAGGAGCCACGAGAACAGGACAGCGTGAGCATGATCTGACTTTCACGGCATAGGAAGGGCACCATTTAGAAGTGGGGGAGCAGCAGGACATGCAGGCGAGGCCTCTCAGGGCTGATGCTCCTGACAGTGGACATACTGCATGGCATTTTCAGATAAATCCTTTCCAACCAGAGGTGAGTGTTTTAACTGTGATGGTTGGTCTCATGTGTCGACGCGGCAAGGCTACAGCACAGCCCTTCCACCAGCAATGGTCCAGGTGGCTGACATCCACCATCAGCAAACTCTAAGGAATGGCGATTACCTTCGGCAGCGTGAGTGGACCATCCACTGAGCCCTGAAGCATAAAACCAATATTTCTCGGGGGAAGAAGGAATGTCACCGGTCATTGCAACATTAGTTCCTACCTGAGAGTGTGCAGACAGCAATTCCCGACGGCCCACCTGTCACACATGCCAGCCCACACAGTCACTGGTTCTGGTTCTCTGGCAGAAGAACCTTGTCAACCAGTCTGGGATGGTATTGATCTAAGTTCATGTAGAAGTGAAGGGCCTCATTATGCCCTAAATTTTAGTCAGTTGACAAATCCCGAAACGTTGTTCTTATAAACTTTAGAGCACACAGTAGTAGACCTTTAAAATGATTTGCTGCTATGCTTTCAAACGTAGGTGGCAGTTAGTAAGAATATATGCCATTGTACGACTAGTTAATACCAATTTCTACCAGGTTGAAAAGACACTTGAAATTGGTGCTTCAACTAGTTAAGTCCCCATTGCCTTTAAATGGCTGTGGCCTTTCGAGGCAGAAGGAACACGAATGGTTTCTGAAATGTTACCAAAACCAGAGTCACCTAAAATAAGTACCACTCAGTGAGTGTTAAAATGGAGTTGAAATTAGTTTCAGCCCATTTCCTAAGTCGTAGCTGTTCTTCTGATAATTCTACCTTACCTGGCTTATTTCAGTAGTTTCCTGGAGGGTTGTTTTCTTTTTAATCCTCATCTTCGAAAAAATTTGTATTCTAAATTTTTCACTCAAACTATCACTGATGAGTTTTAATGGTTTTTTCCCCACCACGAAAGGCTACAAATTTTCTTCCTCTGACATTCCTCTCTTGCCAAAATAGGCCCCTATGGCTGGGTGGTTTTATTTTGTTCCATCATAAGAGAGTTTTAATATAAGCTTGTCAAAAAAAGAGACAGCAGTGACAGTTAAATTAAAAGTGGCACCAATTAACATATTTATAGAATGCCAGACACAAACAGACAACAGATGAGGAGAGAATATTTATACATGAGAAGCACACCAGATTCAGCAATAATCGATTTTTCAGAAAGGCTGTGCTTCTCACAATTTATTAGTAAGAGAAAATCTCAAAGATCTAAAGAATATAAAATGGGGTCATTTTTCCTGCCACCTGACTTCTCCTGGGCCTCAACTGTGACCTGGAAAGCAGAGGCCCAAGGGTAAAGGTCCTTGGAAGATGGACTGGCTAACTCCTTCTCAGTTACGCATCATCTACTGAGGACTGTGGGACCACAAAGGAGATAAAGGCTATCTAGCCACCTGGCCCCTCTGGTTGTTGTGGCAATGGCAGGCTCACCTGCCTTCATCCTCTAGACAAGCCAGAGACATATATCAAGCATTCGCAGACTGTGTTCCTCTTCTCTGCCTCTCGCTGTCATAGCATACCTGTCCCCACCTCCCAATCCTGCTCTTAAAGAAAAATCTGATATCTGCCATTCATCAGAGTTAACATGTTAGCTACCTGTACTCTCAGAGTTTTGAAAAGTTTAAACTTCCATTGGCTGTAGAGTCTCTTCCTTGTTGAAGGGGTTTTTGTCATCAAGGACAGGCTGGGGTAGGGGAGGGAGAGAAGGTGTTTAAAGGCTTGGGGGAGAAGGTGCCTCTTAGGTTCCCAAATGACATGCTCAGACAGTCAGTCACTCCCTGCAGTATTCATGTCACTCTGGAGCTGCAGCTGAGGTGAGATGTGGCTCCACAGAGAGTGAGGTGCTCTCTCTCCACACTACAGGCCAATTCAGAAGGAAGAGGGTCTGAAGTTGGTAGTGTTCCCTGGGACAAAGCAGTTGCTGTGACTTCTCTCCATCCGTAGACCCGTTAAGCTCCACATATGCTCTAGACTGAATGCCTGTGTCCCCCTAAAATTCATATGTTGAAACCTAATCCCCAACGTGATGGTATTTGGAGGTGGGAGACTTCAGAAGGTGATTAGGTTGTGAGGGCAGAGTCATCATGAACGAGATCAATACCCTTGTAAAAGAGACCCCAGGATATTCTCTCACCCCTTCTGCCACGCAAGGACACAGCAAAAAGACAGCTGTCTGTGAACCAGGAGTCCGGCTCTGGGCAGACACCAAATGTGCCCGCTGCTTGATCCTGGTTTTCCCAGCCTCCAGACTGTGAGAAATAAATTTCTGTTGTTTACAAATCCCTCAGAGTATATAACAAGTGTTCTGTTAAAGCTGCCCAAATGCACCAAATCACCATAATAGTTGGTTTCCTAGATGCCAAAGGCTTCCCAGATGTCAGAAAATATATGTACTTAAAGTATAATTGTAAGATTTTTTATTCTGGCCATGATGGAGTAGCTTAAAGAAAACTAAAGGAATACTTAAAAGAACAGATTAAATCTTTTTTTTTTTAATTGTTTGAAGGCACAAGGGAGCTGCCAACGCAACCAGGCACAATTTGGGCACCAGATCCGAGAAAGAAGGGCAACTGACAGAGGTGAGCCCAACTTTCTGCATGCCAATTTCACCTTTGGAGTATGTGCCAATTCTCGGTGTTGGGCTACAGACGGAGAAGCTGGGCAGAGAGGGAAGCTGCTGAGGGGCAGAGAGGACAGCAGAGTTTTAAGCAATTTTCCAGGATAGGAAGACAAAATGGGATTCAAGGCTATGAAGTGGCCTTGAGAGACCAAGATACCGAAGCAAAGGAGAGAGGGCACCAAGAATCATCCAACACCCAGCAATGTTGCCTCCAGTGTGTCAGGCAGAAGACTACAACACAGAAATACATACGAATAATTAGCAATGCAAATTTATGTGAATCCAAATGAAAATTAATTGTATGAAACAGTAATAAGGTTGGCTTGTGGAGATGAGATTTAAATAAATGTAAAAATAAACTGCAGGACAAACATAACAAAAGGAAAGAGTACGTGGAGTTAAATTGTTCTAAGGATTTAACATTATCTTATGAGGGGTAAAGAATTTATTTATATTAGACTTGAATAAGTAAAGGATAATTTTTTGATCTCTAGGATAACTTGCAAAAGAATAGTATAAGAACATCTTTTTTAAAAAAAGAATAGAATAATTTTTAAAAAGTTGATTAATCCAAAATAGACAAAATGGAACATAACAACAACAAAAAAAGAGCATAAAGACATAGGACAATCATAAAAAATAGTAATATGATAGATTAAAAACTTATCTATTAATAATTACACAAAATATAAATGGTATAAATAATATAAACAAAAGACAAAGACTGTCAGCCTACATAAAATAATAAAACCTAACTAATACTGTTTTTAAAAGATACAAATATTAATATAAAAAGACATAAAGGCTCAAAGAAAAAAGACGGAAAATGTACACCAGGCAAATTGTAAAATACAGGCAAAGCAAAACTTAAAAAGAAACTTATAACAACTAAATCATATTGGGGCCACATTGCTGACTACAATGATATATAGGCTTGAATGTGAATAATTATTGTAAACTGTATTTACAACTTTTTTCTGACTTTGATACATAAATTTTCTATTTGGTCAATGATTTAATCATATCATAATTTAATTAATCTGTTTTTTCAACTATTTGTGCTTTAGATATAGTTGCCAGATGATAAATTTTACATGTATGCTCAGTACTCTTATAATAAAAAAGCATGTAGACTATAAAAAAAAAAAGCTTAAAAAGAAGGGCTGAAAATCAATTACCTAAGTGTTCATCTAAGGAAGTTAGAAAAGGAAGAAATTAATTTCAAAAGTCATGAAGAAAAAAATTAATGTACAATAAATACTATTAGCAAAATTGACAAACATAACAAAACCGATTAAAAGAAAGGAATGCTACAAAAATGAATATAAGGAGTGGGAAAGGGAATATCATTGCCAATCTCACAGGAATGTAAAAAGATCTTAAGTGGCTCTTACGACCTTTATTCAAAAAAAAAAAAAAATTTAATGCAGATGAAAGGACAGATTTCTTTTTCTAAAAACATCCTAAAACTGATACTAGAATAAATAGAAAATCTGAACAATTAGATATCTAATAAAGAAATTAAAACTGTATTTATAACATTAACCCCATGAAGATTATCTCCAGACCGTTAGAGAAAAACAGAGCCAGGCAATGGTTAGAACAGATTTTATTCAGGAACTACTGCAGTTGGGGAAAAGATACTTCAGTATAGAAGTGGGCTCAATTCTGAATACAGGAAAGATGGCTGGGGATTTGTAGCCCACGAGCAGAATGAGGGGGTCAGTGGATGGAAAATCAAGGGTAAGGGGGTTATTGCTAAACCAGCCTAACAGGATTCTTGCGAAGCCAGGCAAAGTCGGTCGGATATCGAAGGCGGGCTATTTTCTCTAACCTGATCTAGCAGGATCTTGCTACAAATGGGCCATACAGGATGGGGTCAAGGTGAAGGCCTCGTTGAGAAGATGGCTCAGAGGAGCCTGACTAAAGTTTGATCAAAGAGAGAGATTTGTCAAGGCTCAGATGACTTTACCAGTAGATTTTCTCTAAATGTTTAAAGAATAATTGACACCAATAGTATATAAAATTTTCTACATAATAGAAAAAAAGAACTATACCTCCTAATTCATTTTATGATGGTAGCTTAAACGAGATATCAAAATCTGAAAAAAAATTTCCAAAAAAAAAAAAAAAAAGGACTGCCTGCCAACTGTCTCACAAACATAGAGGTGAGAAAGACAACAGCAGCCTCCGATGTCTGGAAGCTGGCCGGTACTGTCTGCTCACCCTTGGCGTTATCCCATTGAACAGAAACCTTTCCACAGAACACCAACATCAAGTAAAGTCACTCTATAACCATGATGGATCAAGACAAACTAACACTACATAACCATGTCTGAACATGGACAAAACCAAGCCCATTGTTCAAACCATAAAAAGGACTAAATATCCCCCCATGCCGGCTAATATGAGTCATGGCTGATTCTTTACTAATTATAACTTTAACTTCAATGCATCCCTCCTGCCTTATATATAAGATTTATTAAAACACCCAAACAGAATTGTTCTTGCTTCCTGACAGCATGATTGGAGCAAAGCTCTACTTCTTTAAACCCTCCCTATAAATACGAAATTCTATAATAAATTGTTCTTAACCCCTCTTACCAAGATGCCCCATGGGTCCCATTGCATGTAGTCCCCCTCATTCTAGTAAAAGATAAACCCAACTTGTTCAAATTCAAGTATGTTCCTGGTGGTCTTTGGCAGGAGGATATTTAGAGATGATAAAGTACCCGTCAAATATTTACGTATCAACTCCAACAGAATAGAGAAAGAACAATGCACCCAACCAACTTGGGTTGATTCCAGGAGTGGATTCAAGATACTATTCAAAAATCAATCAATGTAATTCACCACATAACAGGAAAACAAAAGAAATGTCATATGATCATATCAATAAATACACAACTTGCATTTGATAAAATTTAACACTCATTCATGTTAACAGAAATGAAAACTTTTAGAAAACATAGAAGAAAACTTCCTGTATCCTGATATAGAGTATCTACGGAAACTATATAGCAAACATTATACTTAATGGTGAAATATGAAAAGAACTTTTCCTGAGATAGAGAATAAAATAAGTATGCCACTATGATCACTTCTGTTCAAACAACTGGAGGTATTGGCCAGTATAATAAAGCAAAAGAATAGCCAGGAATAAATCTGACAAAGATTTGCAAGATTTCTACATTGAAAATTGCAAATATTGAGAGAAATCTTTAAAATCTAATTTAGTAGAAAACTATGTTATGCTCATGGATTGAAAGACTCAATATTGTAAAAGTATCAGTTAATCCCAAATAAATCTATTTCCCAGCAGAGTGTTTTAATGAAAATTGAAATTTGATTTAAAATTTGTGGAAAAATGCAAAGGTCCAAGAACAGCCAAGACAATCAGAAGAACTTGCAATCCTACATGAGTAGATATCAAGACACATTATAAAGCTACAGCAATTAAGAGAGGGTTATATTAGTTCAAGGATAGACCAAAACACTTATGACAGAATAGGAGGTAAGGAAACTGTCACTTGATTTTTTATAAAGGTGACACATCATGATGTGAGTAAAGAATGGCCTTTTTAATAAATTGCACTGGAGCAATTGGAAATCTATATGAAAAGAAAAAATATTAAATCTCTACCTCACACCAAACTCAACAATCAAGTCCAGGTGGACTGTAGCTATAAAAGCAGGTAGAAATAAAATAAAGATTCTAGGGAGGAAAAAAAGGAGAAAATCTTCATGGCCTTGGGGTAGGTTAAAGAAATATTTTAAAAGATACAACAGTAATAACCACATGTAAAATGACAGATAAATTTGACTAAATGTGAAAGTCAGAATTCAGTTCATCAAAAAGATACCATTAAGAAAGTGAAAAGGCAAACAACCGACTGGAAAAAAAATATTTGCAATACAAATATCCAAAAAAGGGCTCATATCCAGCATACATAAAAACTCTTACAAGTTGATGAGAATAGAACAAAGACCATGTAATAGAAAAATAGGCAATAGACTTGAACAGGAACCTTTTAAAAAGAATGTGCAAATGGCCATTGAACATATGAGAAGGTGCTTATCATTAGTCATCAGGAAAATGCAAATTAAAACCACAATGAAATGCCACTATGTGCCCACCAGGACACCAACTTCAGGTGAGGCTATGAAGCAATTGGATTTTCCTTGGACTGCTGATGGTAATGTAAATTAGCACAACCAATTGAAAGGAGTTTGGCTTACAGTGACCATATGCTTCATCTATGATCAGTGATTCTATGCTTACATATATCCCCGAAAGATAACAGGTTCACATCTGTACCAAGACATGTACAAGATACTCTTAGTTGTACTCTGCAGAGTAACCAGAAACTGAAACAACTCAAAAGTCTATCAACAGTAGATGGATAACGGTTGGTTTGTTCACATGATGAAATGCTATGTGGCAATGAGGATGAACAAACCTGCTACGTGTAACAACATAAATGAATTTCATTGACAGAATGAAAGAAACCAGACACCGAAGAATACCTACTGTATGATTTCATCTATATGAAATTCAAAAACTTGCAAAACCAACAATCAGAGGTTGAAGTCAGGATATTGGTTACCTTTGGGGGGAGGAGAGAATTTACTGAGAAGATGCCTGAGGAGGGCTTGTTAGTCATCAGTATTATTCCATATCTTGGCCTGGATGGCATTTCTAATTTGTGTTTACCTTGTGAAAAATAATGCATACAGAACATTTCTTTATTTTTTTCATACTTTAATAAAATGTTTATTTTTAACGTACCAAATATAGTAAATGTGAAGGAGGGGGGACAGTTATTTCTTCAAAAATATATAGGTGTGTAGAATTATGGAAGGAGCTAATTCTGCTCAGGATCTGAATGGGAAACTTTAGAACACTCTACAGAAGCTCCAATTATTTCCGAAGACATTATACAACTTATCTGTACATTTATAATGATCTTTTGCTACTTTATGTCTCATTCAATTCTTTCCACTCGATTTTCTAAATTCCCCCAAAGAAACATACATAATACACTAAGGAAATCATGCTGTTTGTTCCCAACCCATTGGCATCACTTCAAGGCTTGAGCAAAAAGAACTAAACCCTTAAACCCATATCTCCTCACTAAATCAGTGCCACCCAAAGCACCACAATGGCCCAGAAATGGAAATGAGCATCTTGACCATTTCCCCAGGGAATGCCACAAAGGCTCATTGTGCCATCGCAAAGGGCAAAGGGCAAGGCTTCCAGGATGAAGTCCCTCCATAGGAAGAATGAGTCTCACGCTGAGTTTTCCAACACAGCTTATTCAGATCACACTGCAGAATTGAGTTCTTCCTCTTAGAGGCTGGATAAACAATGTTCAGGGCAGAATGTAAAAAAGAAAATAGGTAATAGGATAGTGAGAAAATGCTACTGAATTTAAATTTGGGGTTTGTTTCTAACCCGTCGTTTAGTACTGGCCAGCTTATAGAATCTATCAGCATTTAACATCTTTGCAGATGGATATATGACTGGACGGTCACTAAGCCCCTTTGCCATACAAACATTCTTTGATACTCTGGCAAATCCTTTAAAGTGATTTTAGAAAATAATAATAAAATAAAGTAAAATGAAATAAAGTAAAATTAAAAGCCCTACCTCTATACCATGGGTTCTAAACCTGAACTATGTACTGGTGCCCCCCGGTGGATGGCATATGCCAATGCGTTGTTACACACACAAGTACTAACTGGGCGTGTTGCAAAACATCCTTTCTTCATTCACTCCCCACCAGAGAACGTGAGTTTTGAGAACCTAAGATCATATTCCTTCTGCTAGAGCCTCAACCACGCAATGTGCTGTCTAAGCTTATGACTTCCAGTTCTCCATTTTTCTCTTATCAGTGAATAGAATAGTACACACTAACAAATAGAATTCTTAAATGGAGCCAAAACCCGGCATGATTCTTTTAATCCGCTAGTCAGATAGCCATAAACAAGAAGGAAATTTTCACTTCTCTTTTCGCAAATGTTTGAATAGGAGGTGATTTCTGATCACAGGCATTTTAAATTGTTCTGGGCAAAATCGAAAACCTGTCTCCAATTAACATATTCTAGAAATAGAAATTTCTCAATTTACTTCCCACTGTACGGCCATGTTAGACAGCTTCTGACCTTAATCGTTCTGAGTGTGATGGGACCAACATGGTTATAAGTTCCAAGGGACTCAGGACTCAGGAGGAATGTCTGCCCTCCCGTGCTCAGGTCACAAATCAGCCCTAGCAACAACATCTTTGAACTTCTTGAAATAGCCACAGACTGCACAGTCACTGAGAACTTACTATGTGCCAAACACTGTTCTAAGCACGAGAAATACAATGGTGCACAAAAATAGACACAGCTATTGACTTCATGGAAATAAAACTCCAGGACAATCTTAAGAAGTATAAGAAAACCAGAAGTTCTCTATGAAATTTAACTGTGTGAAAGCCCTTCAACTTCCAGTTTAGAAAAGATCTCTTTAACTTTATATACAAGGGGACAGGACTTGGGGGCAGCGGCTGGGGGCGGGGGTCATTCTAAGGCTCTTAATTATTATCATTATTTAAGGTTGGTTTTATATGTTAAAGGTGACTCCCATATATTATTTGCAGATGTCAATGAAAAAGCTCAAGATACAGCAGAAAAGCAGACCTTTAGAAAGTAGATGTACTCTCAGTTTGGCTGTCAACCAACTAATGATAGAGATTGAGAAACTCTAATATTTTTCTGGAGAAGACTACTAGCAGCAAGGGTCTGTTTCACCTTGCTACATGGGTAAACCATTGGAGATAGAGCTGCCAGAGAGAAACCTGTGCATTTAGGGAATCTAAGACATTTAGGAAAACTGAGTTCAGAAGATAGTTCGATTAATGGAGAAGAATCATTCTCTTGGATCTCTGGTTTGGACTGTCTTGTAGGAAAAGATTGATTTAGTTCCCAGGAAGTTTTTACTTGTGGATTCTAGAGGGTCCAGAGAGAGGATCCGCTTGCTCAGACTCATGAACGATCAGCTAAAATGGCCGAGAAAGCAAAGTGATGCCGGTTGAAGGCCAGGTGAGCGACGTTAGGGAAGAGTATGAGACAAACCAGAGACAGACCCTTCAAGGTGATGGCTCATTCCTTCTCAAGGGAATTCCAAAAACGGCCTATTATTTGAACAAATAAAGTGCCCACTTTGAGGATGGTTGCATTTATTGTTAGGATTGTTTAAAACCATTCCCCATGACTTAAGTCACATATTCTCTACTTGTAAACAACAAAAGGAAAAACAGCTCTAATGACAGCTGTACTTTTAAAAGCTATAATACTGGCCTTGATTTGGACAGGAAGCTTTCTTCTGGAGATGTAGGGTCACTCTCAAGACTGTGTACCTTAAAGTCAGCCATCGTTTTAGTAGAAGCGGGTTTTGATTTTCGGAAGAGATAATGATAGATTAAAAGATAAGCATTTCTGTGTAAATTATAGATACACTTTGTATAAAATCAGGTGAAAGCTAACAGTAGGGGTAGCTTGAATAATCAAAGATAACTGAGAAATTTTCTACAGGTTCCATGACCCCGACATATCTTTTTATTCATTTGATGATTATAAAATAAGGCAGGACTGATGAAAATGAGAATTTTGAATAATGCCATTATACTATCTAACTCTAAATGCAACTTTGTATGATTGGTTATAGAGTCCAATATATGCTTGTGTTTTTAAGCTATAATGTTTTTCAGGTACCTAATTTATAGTTGATTAAATAAAGTGTCTTGTCATTTCTATGAAAAATTGAGCATCAACATAATTCCCTCTCATACCAATATTTCAAAGTACAAACCACTTCAGATAATAGCTCCCCTAAGTGGTGTATGTATACACTGGCAAACACTCATTGAGCCCTAAGCAAAAAGAAAGACATCTGAAGTTAAACTTCATTATTTTTAGTCAGTTTTAAGAGTCTATTAAATAATATAATCGTGTCATTCTCCTCAACCTACACTTTTGTGTGAGGATTTGATAAATGTCACGTCAATGAGTAAGGTAAAGAAACGGAACTATATTTAACATGACAGATGCAAGTCACTGTCAGGTTTGAGATTTGAGGTCAGGTAATCCTTTAGCTTCTGCCTCTATGGATATCGACAGATAATGTAATTCTCCTGAGACCGTGAAATTGGGAGAAAAGAGTTTTGCGAATATGGTGATTTTGATTTGTGCTGTCAAATAGATTTCAGATTTTCAGTTTGTCTTAACTATGGTTTATTTTTATTTTTGTTTGGTACTTAACAGAATTAAAGCATAGAATAAAAATATACCAAATCACCCTTGTGCTCATATCCTGCTTGTTAAATAGGAATGGGATAATGAATTCAGAAGGTTATTTTTGAACCAAGCTGATGTCAGTTTCTAACCTGCTGAGCTGTCACATACGCAAGAAGTGAAAAGATAACCCAGAAAAAAAAAATGTCTAAGATAAAAAGTACATTTGATTTATTTGTTTTGATAGACTAGTTTTCCAGAGAAAATGGACTCCATGTCTCTAGGTGCCCTGGGTCTGTAAGCATGGGAGGTAGGTTTTTCAACTCGATGAGGTCTCTTCATCCATCCACAGAGGTACTGGGAAAAACAGAGCATGTGGGTGCCTGTTTCAGGATATTACACCAGGTACTCACTTCCTTGTACCTTCAAGCCCAACTTTGCTCTGGGAAGAATTAATTTTCCCCTCAAGAGATGACTGCAGTTGATGAAAGAAATATCTGCCACTTTGATCTTTTTAATTCCAAAGCATAATGGAAGAACGGTCCCTATTGGAGATCACTGCCTTCTCTACCTATATTAAAATAAAAAAAGGCGGCGGGGAGGAGGGGGGATGACAAGAAACATGCCCTGAAACTGAACGTTCAGAAAATATTTTCACAAAAGCATATAATACAGCTGCAGTTCCCAACATTGGGGAGAAAATTAAATATCAATGCCTTCACAGGGAAGCATTTAAAAATCATCTCTTTTGACTAACTTGGTCAACCTCAAGCTTATTCTTTTCTTTTCTCTAGAATGTAATGTTCTGAGGATAATTTTATAAGGCTTTCCAAAATGAATTGTTTGGGGGCATGTAAAAGGGTTCTTGCTAAGCATTTTGGGATATAAGGGTAAAAGGTTCTATGAAAGAAAGAGAAAGAAAACTCTTCAACCGTTCCTGCTAGGAAACTGAGCAGTTTTTTTCCTATGAACTTCTTGGAGTCATTACCCTTAATTGTATTTAGATAACTATTAGTCGTGATTCATGATTACATGATCAGTAGATATTTTTCTAGACAGTTTTTATGCTTCGTCATGAGCATAATGAGTTATTCTTGCCGCAACTTCAAATGTTCATCTAAATATAAGAAAAGGGACAGAAGTCAGTAAAGGAGAAAGGCTAAGGGGCACCTGGTCACTAAACAGATTCCAGGCCTCCAGAAAACAAGTCAGAGAAGGATTTGGGTAGGTTGTCCACACCAGGAATTTACCAGAAGATTATCTCAATTGACATTGGAAGCCTTGGGTTCTCAAATAAGTCCCTCAGGGGATCGAATAATAAAAATGGCCCTTTATACAGGCATGGCTTTAATTATAAACGCTGTAAACAGCTGCCTTCGTGGATTCGTAAATGAAGACACAAAATAAACAAGGATTTGTCTTATTCCAACAAGCTTTCATCAGGAAGAGCACTTTCCATCATTTCGAAACACCGAGAATGTCTTGCTAATAATTTCTTTCTCATCAGATAAGAATTTTCTTTATCAAGGAAGAGACAGAAATGTCCTCTAACTAGGTGGTTTGTCCTTTTGACTCTGGGTAATAATATTCCACTCTGGATTGACTACAGGTGAATACAAAAACAGCAGCCAAAATGGAGTCGACAAATTGCCAGGAAAGAGATGCAGAACTTTAGAGTTGCTATTTCTCTCTTGCCAATACCTTGAGGCTCATTTTTTATTCCTGCAAAAGTCATTATAAGGTATAACCAGTATCCTCTTGGAATACTCCAGCCGCAGCTTTCCTCTGCCAGTCCAAAAAGCATAGACATTTCATGCATCTCAATGTCTTCAACTGGAATTGCAAACAGAGAAAAGTGTGTGGTTTAAAATATCTTACTACACACAATATTTTGTCTATCTGTGGATGGAAATAAGGCTTATGTTCCCTGGTTCACCTCACTTTCTTGTTCTTATTTCTTCGGAGAAATGGTTGGTTTGATAGTGATGCAGAGCTAATTAGCTCTTTCCTCCCTTCAGCCTCTGCTCCACCAGATGACAACATAAGAATACATCGATCTCACATTGTGCTTTTGTGTAGTTGTTATTCAAGATAGTGCACCCATGGGTACACAGTAGTAGTTGTGGTGGTGGTAGTAGTAATTGTAGTAGTCATGGTAGTAGTAATTAACATTAATTGGAAAGATTCATTACGATAGCTAATTAACATCTGCTTTCTAGATGCCAGACACTGGGTTAAGTATCTTCCTTACATTATTTAATTGAAACCTTACAAGAACCCTCTGAGGTAGGTAATATTATTATACTTATTTTTCCAAAGAGGAAACTGAGGTATAAGAAGCTAATTAATTTGCTCGAGGACACACAGCTGGTAAATGATGAAACACCAAGATTTGAATCCAAGTAGATTAATGCCAGAGACCTCATCTTAGGAGTTTCGATGTACTGCAGTCAGCAAATTAATAAAAGAAGAGAAAGAGGAATCTACAAAATGCTATTCCTGAGGCTTCCTTTACTGTTATCATCAACATTCTTTGAATTTTCGGGATGCCAACATTATCAAAGCATAGTATTACTAACACTTGGAAATGTGTTAGAGTCTCATACACATTTCTGAAAGCTAAGAAATAAATTCCCAAAATGTTTACCTTGAAATTGGTGTGCAAATTCTTATAATGAATAGATTTGCATTGGGGTGGGTACTACAATGGAAAAACAGAGAGAATACACTCCATCCTTCACATGCCTCCCAAAGCTACATAGAAATCTCAGATAAGCCAATTAGAGTGGCAACGGAACAGGAACTAGACTATCAGTTTCTTCACTCCGGTCATGATCTGTCTGGGTGACAACATGCGCAAAATGGCAGAGGCTTTGCCATCTCCATCAACAGGACAGCCTTAGAAAGAGTCTACTTCGGAGAGTTTGCTTAAAATTTACACACTGTCAAATGGCTCATTTTCTCCACTCTCTCTTACAGTAAGTAGTCTTGCTGGTTGACTCCCCCCAAAATCCATCCAACCCCAAGTGGTTAGCCATGGTGATCTCATTCCTCTTGCTGGTAATTGGCTTAGAAGTGTCATCCAATTCAATTCCGGCCAGAAATAAATAGATAGATAGATAGATAGATAGATAGATAGATAGATAGATAGATAGATAGATAGATAGATAAATAGATGGATGGATGGATGGATGGATGGACGGACGGACGGACGGACGGACGGACGGACGGACGGACAGACAGACAGACAGACAGACAGACAGATAGATAGATAGATAGATAGATAGATAGATAGATAGATGCTTTAGGGAAAAGCTCCCCCTTCTTTCTTCAGACAATGCCCTGCAGCCCTGAGGTCGACACATGGTGAAGGTCAAACTAAATAGAATTTTAGGAAAGCAAAGCCAGGGCCCTGAAATAACATAGCAGGTGATGCCCTACCCGTGAAACTCCTGTCAAGTGAAATGAAAACAATTCCTCGCGTTTTCTTACATGTAAATCAGTTTGAGTTGGAGATTTCTGTTGCTCAAAATATAAGTTGTTCTGAGAGCTTCTCTTAACATTTAAAACCTCATAAATTCTTAATAATCACTACGGATTTAGAACGCCTTCAGAATTGCGCTTATCTACGTAGAAATTAGTATCTGCAGACAACATATGAACTAGCCAGCCAAAGTCACTGCCACAGAAATCATTTCGAAAAGTGTTTACGAGGAATACCTGGGATGAATAAGGGGGATTGGGATCCTTTTTCTTCCTATCTTCTGCACATCTATATACACAGAAGAGAATAAAACAAAGCTAAAATATTTTTTTATAAATGTCAGAAATATGACTGAGACAGGATCCTCTTCCTCTTTTCACAGTGCTTTATACCATGAGAAGTGTTTTCAAAATACTTCTTGTGCATCGCATTTGATGTTCACCACCATCTTGGGATTCAGGTAGAGCCCGTATTAACTTCCTTTAACAAATGAGGAAACTGTGATTCAGAGAGATCATATGATGTTCTCTTATTAAAGATACATCTATGACTAGCACCCGGGCCCCTGAATTTGTATCACAATGCTTTCTCCATTGTCGGTAATTGGAGGTCAGTACAGTGGAGTGAAAAGGGTATGAGCTTTTAATTCCAGCTCTGCTCCTAACTACTACTAACCATGTTACTTTTGTGCCTAGTACTTCATAGATGCTCACGGATGACTCATTACCTTTAAAAAAAGTAACCATGTTACTTTTGTGCCTAGTACTTCATAGATGCTCACGGATGACTCATTACCTTTATTGTTCCAACAGCCATTCTTATTCTCTATGTCTTTATCATAGGGATACACAGACTCACAATCATATAATGGAGAGTGATTACTAAATGTAAAGTCTTGCCAAAGTCAGACAAGTAACTTTTATCATATTTACCTAAACTAATTATTTCTGATTTTTAATCATTTTTAACCTTTAGCCCTTGGAATCATAAATGACTTTCCCATGATTAAGCATGTTTATGTAATAGCTTTTATCATGGTGATGATTGCCTTGCTGTGAAATGTGCTTAACAAAAAAATGACAGGGAGTAAAAGTATTCCTTATAAGAAGGGTTATCTTGCTCAGTTCCTTCTAATCCCTAGAAACGAGTCCAGACCAAATCTTAGGTCTTTTCCAAATTGTGCAGGCCCTGGTGTAACCGAGGTGGTCCAGGCTGCCTTATTTTAGTGTGAAGTCTGAAGGGGGCACAAGAATGGCCAAAAAGATCACGTTACCCTGGTCTTTGCATGGACCTGAACCCAACAGGTATCTCTGTCATGGCCATACTCAGTGTCAGATGATTTGAGTTGACCTCTGTCTACCCTCACATCACCAGAACAGGCCACTCCAGAAAAGCATAGAGGTAATGGCAACCACCACAGCAATGGACTCTAACCTCGTCATCCTTTCCATTGAAAATCTGGCTCACAGGTTTGAAGAATAAAAATTTCTCTTGTTACTAATTTTTTTCCCGGGATAAAACAATGGTAACAAGGAAAATAGAAACTCAAGTGGTCCAATGACCTTAGTTAGCATGATGAACCATCTCAGTTTGTCCAAGATAGTACTGATTTATGTCTGTTGCCCTTGCGTAAGTAATAGTGCATCCCTTTTTTCTCAAAAGTGTACTAGTTTGGACAATAAATTATATGGTCCACAAGAATAGGTTGCTTAGGAAACAACCATCTGTTTGTGGTCTAAATATTTATTGGTAAAGCTATATTCAAATTAGCCTCTCTTGTAGGAGAAAATTATTAATCCATTTTCATAAAGATGAGTTACTGTGATGTTTCACATCCTTTCCCTGTCTCCTTTATCAGAAATATGTCAGAGATCTCTGATTTAAAAGATTGTTTTATCATTTCATATAATGACTGATTTCCCTGGCATTGACAAGGAATGAGATATGCAATGTAAATATAAAATCCGTGAAATTGAATCTTTCATTACTGAAGACTTTTTAATTTCGTGTGTGTAGAACTTTTTGTTAAATGCAGTGAATGGGTTTTGCCAGACATAATTTAGTCTCTCATTGCTAACTGAAGGTCATGATAAAAGTTATTGATTGCCTTGTAGAATGCAATGGTCACTGAAGTAATTATTATTTCACTTTCCTTTTCACTGAATCCTTCTGACTGCTCTTCTTTCACAGTCTCCCTTATTGTCATTTCTCCAAGTGTCAGCTGTTGGCAGTTCCCAACTTTCCCTCACTGCTTTTAATTCATTGTATGTTATAAACTAAAAAGAACCACAAGTTACTAAGGAAAACACCAAGCTTACTAAATCAGAACGCTAATTTTAGAAGTGATTTTTAGTCAATTGGTTCTTATCAGAAAGTAGACATCGAGAAAAATACAGATTTGTGACGATCATTGTCTTCCCCCTGAGAGAACTATTCCAATATTTTTACATTCTTAGATATATTCTAGATAGCAATTTGCCAAAATGCCTAACCTCAGAAAGGGTGGGGCATTATTAAACCAGTGGCTTCACTTTGTGAATTGGAATAGATGAAAAATGTTCTGCAAAATTTATTACTTTCAATAGAATATTAAATAGCAATGGTGAAAACAGGCATTTTTGTCTTGTGCCTATTTTCATCACTGTTATCCAATATTGTACTGGAAGTCCTAGCCAGAATAATTTGGCAATAATAATAATAATAATAATAATAGGCAGCCAAATTGGAAAAGAAAAATTAAAACTATAATTATTTGCAGATGGCATGATTCTATACATAGAAAATCCCAAAGAATCTCCCCAAGAAAATTACATGAGCTAATAAACAAATTCATCAAAGTAGCAGGGTACAAGGCTAAAACACAAAATTATCTGTGTATTTATACATTAGCAATGAACAATCCAAAAAGAAAATTAAGAAAACAACTCTGTTTACAATAGCATACAAAAAAATTAAAACCTAGTGATAAAATTAACCACAGAGGTGAAAGACTGGTACACTGAAAATTATAAAATATTACTGAAAGACATTAAAGAAAACCTAAATAAATGAAGACATCCAGTGTTCATAGGTAGGAAGACTTAAAACTGTTAAGATGTCAATACCTCTCAAAGCAATCTACAGATTAAATGCAATTCCTATTGAAATTCCAATGGCCCTTTTTGGAGAAATGGAAAAGTCATTCTCAAATCTATATCGAATTGCAAATGGCTCTGAATAGCCAAAACAATACTAAAAAGAAAAAAAAAAAGAGTTGGAAGACTCACACTTCCTGGTTTCAAAAGTAACTAGAAAGCTATAGTAATGAAAACAGTACAGTATTAGCTTGAAGTTAGACATATAGACAAATGGAATAGAAATGATAGTCCAGATATAAACCCAAACAACTATGGCCCATTGCTTTTTGACAAGAGTGCCAGGATCATTCAATGGGGCAAGAATAGTCACATCAACAAATGGCTCTGGATAAAGTCTATAAACACACGCAAAGAATAAAGTTGGACCCATATCTCACTCCATAATCAAAAATCAACTCAAACTTAATCAATTACCCAAACATAAAAGCTAAAAATATAAAAATTTTGGAAGAAAACAGGAGTAAATCTTTACGACCTCAGATTTGGCAATGGATTCTTAGATATGACACCAAAAATATGAGCAACAAAAGAAAAAAAATGGGTAAATTGAACTTCATAAACAGAACATTTCGTGCATCGAAGGGCATTATCAAGAAAGTAAAGGGGCTTCCAATCAAGATGGCGGAGTAGGTAAATACTGTGCTCTCATCCTCTTACAACCACGCCAAAATTACAACCAAACTACAAAACAACCATCATTGAGAATTGTGTGAAATTTACCTGAACAGAAGTCCTACAACTGGGGACACACAGAAGAGGCCACCTTGAGACTGGTAAGAGGGACAGAGACACAGAATGGATTGGTCCCACACTTACCTGTAGTGGTTAAAAATTGAGAGTGATATCTTGGCTGTGGAGGTGCCTCTAGAAGAGCAAGGGGTCCTGGCCCCACACCGGGCTTTCCAGCCCATGGTTCCAATGCTAGGAAGAGAAGCCCCCACAACATCTTGCAGTGAAAATTAGCAGAGATTGTGGCTGAGTGAGATGGAGAGCAGCTGAAATTCCTTATTGGCCCCACATGCGGACTCACCACTGATGGACTCACTCGCTCTGAGCTCCCACGCTAGGATGGCTGCTTGAAAAGCGCCAAGGACACACAGGGAGGAACTGAATTATCTGGCTTCAGGGTGAGGGCTAGAGGGGCAGATTTCTTCCATACAGAGGTGCTGGCAAAATCCATTGTTCTTGTTGAGCCCTCCCCACTCCAGGCATGCCGATGCAGGCAGCTACCATATCTACATCACCCTAGCTAGGGCTGGTCGCTCCACCCAGGTGATTTCCTGAGATCCCTCCCCTCCCAACTTGTGGACCCACCCAAGCCGCTTCCCGTGGCTTTTGCATACAAATGGCCTGTCTTGGCTCCTGCTGTGGACTTTTCTAAAATCTCTCAAAGGTTCACAAAACTTAAACAAGCAGCATCTGGCCTTAATATGCCCTATACTTCTTGCTGAGCAGCGGCAAGCCCAGTACTAGCAGCAGCCGGCCTCGGTTTGCAACTTGGCCTCTCGAAGCATATCCAAGCCCAGCATGAGTAATGGCTTCCTGCAGATTATTTGGTGGCTCATGCCAGGTGGCCCCAAACAAGGAACAGGCTGCAGCTGAACTTGGCCTGCGGTGGGGTCCCTCCCAGGAGGCCCTGGCCTGCACACCCAGTGGCCATCTTGAGTCTCAGCTAGAGCACCACCTAGGGCCACATCCAAGGATGACATCCCCAAAAGGCAGAGTAGGCAGGTACCAGGGCCCTGCTAAAGTGAATACTGCTTCATAACGTCAGCCCCTACACAAAGGCTCCTCCACTGTATTCACTGGCCAGTTCTCACAACCAATCATCCTGATTGTCAGGCCCTCTCATTGACATGCAAACAGCATCCAAGACTCAACTACAGCAAGAGGGCACACATAACTCATACGAGGGACACACCTGGAGCACCCAGCTCAGGTGACCAGAGAGACTGTGCCACTGGGCCCCACAGGACACCTACCATATAAGGCCACTGTATTAAGACTGGGGTACTTAGAAGCCCTACCTAATACATAGAAAAAACACAGGGAGGCAGCCAAAATGGTAAGGCAAAGAAACATGTCCTAAATGAAAGAACAGAACAAAGCTCCAGAAAAAGAGCTCAACAAAATGGAGACAAGCAATCTACCAGATGCAGAGTTCAAAACACTGATTTTAAGGATGCTCGATGAACTTAGGGGAAGAGTAGATGAACTCAGTGAGAACTTTAACAAAGAAATAAAAGTGGAAATAGAAGACAAAAAATAACCAGTCAGAAATGAAGAATGCAATAATAAAATGAAGAATCCCTTAGGAGGAATCAGCAGTAGATTAGATGAAGCAGAGGGTCAAATCAGCAATTTAAAAGATAAGGTAGCAGAAAACACCCAGTCAAAACAGCAACAAGTAAAAAGAATCCAAAAAAAATGAGGATAGTTTAAGGGGCCTCTGGGACAACATTTAGCATCTTAACATTCACATCGCAGGGGGACCAGAAGAATAAAAGAGAGAGCAAGGAATTGAAGACCTATTGCAGAAAATAATGACTGAAAACATCCCTATTCTGGTGAAGGAAATAGATATAGAAGCCCGGGAAGAGCAAAGAGATCCAAACAAGATGAACCCAAAGAGGCCCGCATCAAGGCACATCATAATTAAAATGCCAGGGTTAAAGACAAAGAAAGAATCTTAAAAGCAGCAAAAGAAAAGTAATTAGTTACCTACAAATGAGCTCCCATAAGACTGTCAGCTGATTTCTCAAGAGAAAATTTGCAGGCCAGAAAAGACTTACAGGAGGTATTCAAAGTGATGAAAAGCAAGGGCCAACAACCAAGGTTACTCCACCTAGAAAGCTATCATTTAGAATCGAAGGACAGATAAAGAGATTCCCAGACAAGAAAAAGCTAACAGGTCATCGCCACGAAGCCAGTATTACAGGAAATATTGGAGGGACTTCTTGAAGAAGAAGACAAAAAAAGAAAAAAAAAGATAAAAAAAGATGAATAATAAAATGGCAATAACTACATATCTATCAACAATTACTTCAAATGAAAAAGGATTAAATGCTCCGATCAAAAGATAAGGTGGCTGAATAGACAAGAAAACGAGATCCTCATATATGTTGCCTACAAGAGACTCACATCAGGTCAAAAGACACACACAGAATGAAAGTAAAGGAATGGAAAAAGATGTTCCATGAAAATGAAAACAAACAAACAAAAAAGCTGGAGTAGCAACACTTATACCAAACAAAATAGACTTTAAAACAAAGGCTAACAAGAGACAAGGAAGATCTCAGCAATCCCACTTCTGGGTATTTATCCAAAGAAAACCACATCACCACTTTGAAGAAACATGTGAATCCATATGTTCATTGTAGCATCATTTACAGTAGTCAAGATATGGAGGCAACCTGGGTGTCCATCAATGGATGAATGGATAAAGAAGAAGTGGTACGTATATGCAATGGAACATTACTCAGCCATGAAAAAATAATTAAATTTTGCCATCTGCAACAACATGGATGGAACTAGGAGATATGGCAATGAGTGGAGTAAGTCGGACAGAGAAAGACAAATGCCATATAATTTCACTTAAATGTGGAATCTACAGAACAAAATAAACAAAACAGAAACAAACTCATAGATAGATAGAATACCTTGATGGTTGCCAGATGGGAAGGAGGATGAGAGGTGGATGAAAAAGGAGAAGGGATTAAGAAGTACAAATTGGTAGTTACAAAATGGTTATGGAATTATTGACTATATTCCTTATGCTATACTTTACATCCTCATAACCATAACCAACTATATAGTAACAACTATGTATGGTGTAAGATGGGCACTAGACTCATCGGGGTGATCACTTTGTAAGTAATATAAATGTCTTATCACTATGTCGTACACCTGAAACTAATATAATATCATATGCCAACTGTAATTTTAAAAAATAAATTATTTTTAAAAAATAAAAAGATAACCTACAGAATGGGAGAAAATATTTGCAAATTATATACCTCATAAAAGCTTAGTATCCAGAATATATACAATTGTGACAACAACAAAAAGACAAACAACCAAATTAAAAACTGGGCAAAGAATTTGAATAGACATTTCTTTAAGCAAGGTATACAAATAGATCTATGGCCATGTCACCCTGAACAAGCCTGATCCCGTCTGATCTCGGAAGCTAAGCAGGATTGGGCCGGCCTGGTAGTACTTGGATGGGAGACCACCTAGGAAGACTAGGTGCTGTAGACATAAAAAATAAGAAATAAAAATAAAAAAATAAGAGATTGTAAACTGACAAGGTCCTTGCAATCTGTTGCCTCGCCTAAAAAAGAAAAAAGAAAAAAAAGAAAAAAGAAAAAAGAAAAAAAAGGTATACAAATAGCCAACAAGCACAAGAAAAAGTTTTCAACATCATTAATCATTAAGAAAATACAAATCAAAACCACAGTGAGATACTACTTTATGTCAACTATGATGGCTCTAATCAAAAAAAAAAAAAAATGGCAAAAATAAAAAGAAATAAAACCCCTTGTACATTTTAAATGAAGCAGCCACTATAGCAAACAGTTTGGTGGTTCCCCCAAAAAGTTAACCACAAAATCACCATATGATTCAGCAGTAATACTCCTAGTTATACTCCCAAAATAGTTGAAAACAAATATTCAAAAAAAAACTTATTCGCTATTTACAGTAGGCAAAAAGTGCTGATACATGTTACAATATAGATATACCTTAGACTCCTTACGTTATGTGAAATAAGCCGGGCACAAAATGCTGCATATTATATGATTCTTTTACATGAAATATCCCAAATAAGCAAATCCATAGACGCAGAAAGCAGATAAGTGGTTCACAGAGGATTTAGAGAGAGGAGAATGGAGAGAAATTACTTAGTGTACTGTTCTTCTGGAGTGATAAAAAAGTTTTGAAGCTGGAGAGAAACGGTGGTTATGTGACTGTACTAAATGCCACTGAATTGTGCACCTCCAAATAATTAATTGTGTGGTTTGTGAACTTCATTTCAAATTTTAAAGAGCCGTTACTTTGTTGGTAAATAAGAGTACCTTTCTTAAATCCCAGACCAAGGTTCCTAGTTCTCATACTGTCTCATTAAATATCAATCACATTGACTTCTTAAAAAATCACTTTCAGGTACAAAAAGTTTAAAAAGTGATAAACATGTCTTTTTAAAAGCTATTTGACAGTAAACTGTCTAAGGAATTCACCTAGATAGATGACACATAGAGTCAATTCCCTGCCGATGCTTTAAGAAGATGGTTATGTTTGCAATACAAGGATCGATGTGAATCCAAACGTGGAAAATTCTTTATCAGAGACCAATATGTCTACTGAGTGTTTTAAAGACTCGATTGTCTCAATCCAACAAGGAAGCAGGAACACCGAGCACCCTCAACTCTCAGTAAAACCAAGGGAATATCCTATGTATTCCAGGAGAGCCCGAAATATAAGCAACAGGTAAGGAGGAAGTGCAAAAAGCGAGGGAAAAGGGAAAAAACGAAAGGAAGAATACGAACGAAACATGTCTATTGGGAAATGGATTTATTCAACAGCATCTCAACCAAATTACGAATTTCTTATCTCGAACAAAATATCTTTCACTCAAGTCCAGTCAAGGAGGTTGGGGCAAAAATTGCCTAATGCCATTAGCTGAAAAGGGGATCCTAGCAGATTCGTAAGAAATAATTTGGCCAAAAGCAATTCGGGGAAGCTGACTACTGAATCAAGGGGGCGAAGTATTGAAAACACATCTCCAGCTAAAGATTTTTTTCATATTGATATTTGGGGAACGCTACGGAGCAATTTTCTAGTTTTTAATAGTGGTAAATATGTATAACGTAAAATTTTACCATTTTAATCATTTTAAAGTGTACCATTTAGTGTCCTTTTAGTACATTCACAATGTTGTGTGACCATCGCCACTATCATCACCCGAACATTTTCATCACCTCAAAAGGACACTTCCTAATCATTTAGCAGTCACCCCTCTGCTTTCCCTCGGCCCTGGGCAACCACTAATCTGCTTTCTGTCTCTGTAGACTTACTGATTTTGGATATTTCTTATCAATGTAATCATACACTATGTGAACGTTCGTGTCTGGCTTCTTTCACGTAATGTTTTCAAGGTTCATCTATGTCGTAGCAAATATCAGAACTTCCTTCTTTTTATGGCTAAATAATTTTCCATTATGTGAATGTACCACAATCCCTTTATGTATCTTTGCATACTTTCTACCTTTTGGCTCTTGGGAATAGTGCTGATATGGACAAGATTTTTGTTTGAACATCTGTTTCCAGTTCGGGGGAGTAAATGCCTGAGAGTGGAATTGCTGGGTCGTATGGTGATTCTGCGCTTAACTTACGAGAGCGACACCACGCTGCTGTCCACAGCGGCCGAACCACGTTACATCCCCACCAGCAATGTATGAATCACACTTTTTACATCTTTACGTCTTGGGGTCCATTTTATAGTCACTTCGAAAGGTCACTAATATGCTTTTTAAATTTTGTTTTCTATGAATCATGCAACTTCTGCACTATTTATAACAGCAAAAAAGTGAGAAACAACAAAAAGCAGAACTGTTTAAATCAAGCATGATATATAATGGCATAGAAAAGTCATTTTTTCAATCTTCTCATTACTGTGATTTGTCAGTCTTAATATAGATAAATGATAACTTATCTCACCATTTCCCAAGATCATTTGACCAAAAACCACCCTTCAATCCTAACAGGAGTTAAAGTAAAATACTTTTTAATTTATTTTTTATTAATAATAATATCTTGAGTTGCTGTAAGAAAAGATACCAAATTTATCTGAGATTTATAAACTTTTTAATAGAGCAAAAATAAATCGAGAAATAAAAAATGTTAATATTTAATATGCTACTAGAAGGAAGAATGGTGTTGCTAAATGCAATCTTGATATTAGTGGTAGCATGAATAAAAACTAATAAAAATAGCTGATCCGCACTGGCCATTTACTATATACCAGACTTGGCACGAAGCACGTTACATTTCTCTCTCAAAACAACCACCTGCGGTATCTGCTACTGATAGTTTCATCCTATAAATAAGAAAACAAAAGTGTTCAATTAATGCTCAAAGTGAGAATCAGTAGCTGATGTCTGGATTTGAACTGGTTTTGTTTTATTGAATCTCAGCATCTCGACAACTACACAGTCCTCCAAGTTCACGTTCTATGTTTTCACTACAGTGTTGTATGATGAAAAATCCTATTTCTGACAGGTGCACTGCAGCAAAGGGAGAGATGTGAACTGCTGGCATTATAATATTTGGGTGATCGTGAATTAGGCTGCTTTAAAATGTATAGGTTATCTTGAATAATTTTTTAGAAACCAAAGACACTAATTACTAATATTCCCTTTAAAGTATTCATGTTTCAGCTTATTCATAGCAGACATGGTTTCATGATATCTCACTTTTCTGTTTAAACTTTCTCTGTCAGCTATAGATCTTGGGAAATGAGTTTGTGTCATATAATTGGTTTAGTAGCCTTGATGCATGGAATGACGTGACTAACATACATAGAGAAATCGAGAGACAGGATACCTAGCTTCTCCTCAAAGAGAATTCATATCAACTTGACAGACAGTAAAGGTCTGTCCCCCTGTCGCTGACAGGTGGAATGTCATATGTGATAAGCAGTCATCTTACATCTAATTTTTTAATTTTGAATTTAGAGGGCAAAAAATCCACGGCTAGTATTTCCTTTTACAGAATAACCTACAGCATAGCATGGAATTCTTTAGGGAAATTTTTTAAGTAATTTTGAATTAAGACTCACTTAGATGAGAAGCCATCAGTGACTAACACTGATGAAAGAGGAACTCAGATGCTGCACCCAGCTAAGGTTTGCCTACCTCTTTTATTTAAAACATTTTGATTAATTTTCACAATAATGGCTCTATAGTTCTGAAAGATCCTTTCTTTCATTCACTACCTATACCCACTAGTAGCACTAGAAGGGTTTTTATTTTTGAAACCTCCAGGAGAAGGTAAAACATAGCTTACTTTCTGATGTTTTAAAGTAAAAAAAAAAAAAAAAGCATAGGAAAGTCATTTAAGCCCATTCATAATTTAAACTATTTACAGAGAAATTTAATTCCATCTGAATCCTGATGGAGTTCTCACAATCTGACATGATCCAGAATTAGAGGTCTATTTTCCTTCATTCGAGTAATGAAAATATTGCAGTCTAGAGAGGCTAAAAAGAGTTCAGCAGCTAATACGACCAGAATTCTTAATGATCTAAAAGTACCAATAATAATATTTTGTCTCTGCGGAACAGCTCTCAGACAAGAAGCTCCAAGCTGAATGTAGTCAGAGATACGAGGGCCCCCTTAAAGTTCTTGAGATGCACAGACTAGCATTTCAGGTCACGAAAGCCGACAGTGGGTACAGGGTGTCAGAGCAGATTTGGATGGAGGAATGCCACAGGAGAAACAGTGACGTGTCCGGCTTACCTCCCATGCTCTCAGCAGCCCTCTAGGCCAGTGCCTCACGTCTCAGAGGAAATTTTGCCATTTTGTTCCACAGAAGTCTCATACCCTCGGCACCCTGACTAACAGCCATTTTCCCTAACAAAATAGGTGTCTGACCGTTTTGCACCCAGGTTGGTCAGACTCAAGTCATTCCCGAGGGGTGGGTCTCCAGTAGGGGAATCGTAGCCAAGTAGTGAAGTGAGCCTAATGGGGTCACTCCCCACCAGAGCCTCCAGATCTGGAGGACAGGAAACGTGACACACTTAGGACTTGCCCACAAGACAATCTCCTTGAGCCTCTATTTTCTTATCAGCAAAGCAAGGAAAATGAGGCATGGCCGCCAAGGTCTCTTTTAATTCTAGCAACTGAAGACCCCCGAGAGGACTGTAGCTCCTGCTCAAAACTGGTGAGCCAGAGGCCAGCCCCGCCTGTGGGACACATAATGCAGAGAGAGGGGATATGACTAGATTGCAAGCACAGGGTGAGTCAGCCTGGAGGTTAGGGAAGTCTGGCCAGCCGGAACTCAGCCCACACTGGGTAAGGATGTGTGGGTGGTGGAGAACGCTCTCTCACACAAATCTCTCACCACAGCTGCCCACATTTCACCTTTTCTGCCATCCTCAGAGATGAGATGCAATAGTAGAAAAACATTCAGAAGGCAAAGGCGGTGACTAAGCCCTGCCGTTACAAAGGGGACCCTACCACTCTCTACGGGTCATTAGCTTTACCCGAATTTCCCTTTTATTTAAGTCTCTTGATTGTGTGCTGAGGATGCCCTGACTTCGGTCCAGAGTCAAACAGTTGATACAGTAAAGAGAACACTGGGCAGAGTCTCAGGTAATTCTGGTTCTACTTCTTGCAAAAAAGAAAATAACATTTTTGTTAAAAAATCAACCTTATCCATCATACACTACAAATTGTCCGTGGGATTAAAGGCTTATGTGCAGCATTAGCAAACCTTTTTGCCCACACACATGGTTTTAAACTTAAGCTTATGAGTAAAATGTTTTATTCTGTGCTTGTTTTTAACAGTGAAAAGTTTATGACAGTGGGTGAATATGTTTCACAATTTTTGTTTGTAATAGCAGCCACAGTTAGATATTTAAAGTAAATTCGACAGGCTAATAACCTCTCCTTCCTGTGGTTAAAATTACAGGCCGTGATTTACGAATTATCATCAGAGTTAACTCAGTTAAGCAATATTGACTTTTATCTCATTTAGTCGGCATGGTTTTAAACTGTCGGTAAACTAAAATAAAAAGTATAATCTTCAAACAATGAAATTCACAATTCAAAAAAGTCAAAAAAGTTAAATGAGTGTTTAGATGTCTATAGACTTCCAAAGTTTTGGACTTAGATGTATATGAGGAGTTATCTCCGTTAGGTGCTGGTGGTTTATAACTCAAATCTTTGGGGGTATGATCTAATTGCTAGAGAGAGCAAGGAGAGCTGGACGATAAGAAGCTAATTTCATTTTACTAACCTCTAAAAATCAGATATGGTCTACACCTGAATGCAAAATACTGTATGCAACAATTGCAATGAAAATTTTAATAAAACTGTAAAAACCTTATTGTTTTCTGAAAATCAAGCCTATTTCCCAACAATTGATTAATTCAGATAGAAATCGCTGCCTTCTCGATTTGGGTCTAGCATTCATCCCTCCACAGGAATCCTGGCACACGTTCTGTTCTGCGGCAAACCACTGATTAAAGTGAGGTTTGTATCTTACATAATAGAGGTTCTCAAATATTTGTTCACTTATTGTCCTGCAGTTTTACTCCATATCACTCACATTAACCAAGGGCTATTGTCTCGGCCCTGAAATAGAACAACATATTTGAATGTCATTGGAAGAAGCAGATAGAAATCTAGGTGTATTAATATCATCATATTATGTAAATCTTAATTGCTAAACTTATTTGAAATATAAGACTTATAATAAGCTTTCAAATGACAGTGGCCAAAGAGCCACCATTTCTAAGAATTAAGAAAAATGAAATATTCAAAAATCTCATAGATGGATGAATGAATGAGAATATGACAACACCATAGAATATCACAGAGCCACTTAAAAAATGAATTGGAGTTATGCCAATTGACTGAGAACTCTCCAGGAGGTGTAGTAAGTACAAAGAATAAAATGCAGTGGTCCATTCATTGTATGATCCCATCACACACACACACACACACACACACACACACACACACACACAAATTGTAAAGGTATTTACACATGTATATGTCTAAATGTTTCTATGCCAGTATATAATATATACATGCCTATATGTATATTTATATATATTTGTATAAGGGCACATAGAAAAAAGGACTAAAGTGTACACATCAGGTTGGTAACATTTTACCTGGGAAAGTAGACGATGGGGTGATACAGGGAGAAGGGAAAGTGTAGAAGGAAAAGAATAAAAAGACTGAATCAAAAAAGTGTAATTCTATTTGTGAACAATTATACGTGTGTGTTAAAAAATGTGGAAAAAAAGAAATTTATGTCTATAAACTTCTAGGGATGGCTTTGAAATGTTAAAAGTTCCAGGGTAATGTATCTGGTATGGTTCTCTTTTGTTTTTATTTTTAAGGATAGCTTTACTTTTTTCTTTTCATGAAATAAACACTTTCTCGTAATAAACTATAATAGGAAATAGAGAAGCAGAAGGGGAAAAGTCAAGATTATCTGTAATTCTAATAACCATTCCGACCACCATCAAGTTCTTGCCTCACATTCTTCCAGGTTTTGGTTATTAAGGAAAACGTGATCTTATGTACCATAATCTTCCTTCGTTGGGTCAAAATAAATCATTAATAACACCTGATCAGGTGTTCCTCCTCGCCAGCCGGTCCCTCGTGTCTCAGGCACTGGAGATCCCCAGTGTCCAGCATGCCCTCCCTTAGCTTTTAGCCTGAGTGGTCCTTCTCTGGCCCCTGCTGAAGATCCACTTCCCCTCGCCCCAGTGAGACGTGGGCTGACCTACTGGCCTGAAACTCAGCTGCCGTCTGCTCTCCAACCCCACCCCAACACCAGGCCCCACTCATGCCCCTCCAGAGCTGATGAAATCCCGGCACACTCTGTGTTTCCTAGGTTACTTCCACATGGGTGTCCCGGTTCACGAGGAAGCAGCCTGCAAGACCATCTTTTCCCAGAGCTCCAAACATAAAGTTGGAGCACAGTCTCTCCTCAACTTATTGACACCTGCCTTTCTCTAGAGTTAATCAGGACGATGTGGAGAAAAGAGAACCTTGCACCCTGCTGGAAGGGATGAAATCTGGTGCAGCCACTACGGAAAATAGTATGGAGGTTCTTCAAAAGATTGAAAATAGACCTACCCTATGATTCAACTATCCCACTTCTGGATACAGACCCAAAGGAAGTGAAATCACGGCCTTGAAGAGAGAGCTGCACCCCAGTGTTTACTGCAGCTTTATTCACAACAGCCGAGACGTGAGAACAACTTCCGTGTCCATCAGCAGCTGAGTGAATAAAGACAATGCGGCCTATACATACAGTGGAATATTCCGCAGTCTTATCCTGCCACTTGCGAAATGTGGGTGAACCTAGAAGACGTCATGCTAAGTGAAATAAGCCAGACACAGAAAGAAAAATACCACATACCTCACTTACACATGAAATCTAAAACAATCAGAGCGTGGAATGCTGATTGCCAGGAAGACGGGGGGAGGGAGAAATCGGGAGGTGTTGGTCAAGGGGTACAAAGTTTGAGTTATACCAGATGAATGAGTTCTAGAGAATAAATGTACAAGAATGTGACTATGGTTAAATATACTGTATTGTACACTAGAATTCTGCTTAAGAGGGTAAATCTTAAGTGTTTTTGCCAGAAAAAAAAATGAGGAAGAAAAAAATTATGTGAGGCCATGGCTATTTTAATTACCTACCGTGATGATTATTTCACATTGTATGCATATATCAAATAATCAATTGTATACCTTAAATACATCATTCTAGTGGGGTAATACTGGTTAATAACATTATATAATTTTCAGGTGGACGACATTGTAATTCGACATCTGTTCTCTATCGCGTGCTCACCACCAGAATCTAGTTTTCTTCCGCTACCATATATCTGACCCCGAACCCCTTTGCTCACCCACTTTCCCCTTTATTAACCACCATTCGTTCCATCATTGGTATCTGTGAGGTTTTTGTTTGTTTGTTCGTTTGTTACTTTTTGTTTCATATTCCTCATATGAGTGAAATCGTAGATTTTTCTCTTTATCCTTCTGACTTACTTCACTTGGCATAATATATATCTACTTATAAATTGTTAGTTACTCCGCAGTAAAGCTGGGGAGTAGGAAAAGAATACACTCTTATTTTTTCCTTTTTCTGGGCCTTTCTCTCCTTTCCACAGGCTCAGGAACAAAAGGGCTGGGTTTTAGACCTTAATAATTTGAGGTCCTCTCTGTATAAAACCTGGCTTTAAAGCCTATTGTCTTGTAGCAAGAGCCTATTTTGAATGACAGAAGCTGAGTATTAATTTTTAAATTTCTCTTGACATTTCTGTCATAACGTCAACAGCAACCCACATTGTTTACACCAGCACACACGCCTATAAGGCAGGTAGATACCTTGGGGAGATCAGGGATAAGGTGACATACCCAAAAGTTCAGAAGAGAAAGCACATTAATCTTTTTCCTAATATTATTCCCTTTTCACAAAGAAATAATCTTTCAGCGATCACCAAATAGCCTTAATTTTCTCTAAACTTATTATTGGTTGCATTAGACTCTTAGTGGCATTGGTTACATTACAAAGTAATTTAAGCAGAAAAATAACTCCCCCAAGAGTGAGAACAGAAGGAATCTGAGAAAGCAGATACACCCCCTAAATACAGAGCACAGCTTAAATCTAAAAGGTGTGATCAAAGTAGTTAGGTTCATTGAACGAAGTTTCTGAATAAGAAGTTAGATTTCTAATTTAAAAATTTTTTTAATTTCTCAATCACAGTTGGCAAACAATATTATATTAGTTTCAGGTGTACAACGTCGAGTGGATTTTCAACATTTGATGAATGATGGGACAGATAGAACTTAGAAATCTCGAGTCTCAATGCAGAATGACTGAAAGGAGCCTGTAGGGGTGTCCTACATAACAACCCCAGAAACTAGGGCACACCTTCTTTCAACCAAACAGGCTCAAGTGGAGAGTGGAGACAGCTCACTGCCACTCAAGGACATGAAGAGCCTCAGGACAGGACCAACAGAGAAAAAGCAACGGCAAGATAAAGGCCCAGGTCCCCAGACCAAAATAGAGAAGGTGCCAAGTCCGAGCGTGGCATCCAGAGGCCCGAGCTGGGCAGCAAGTGGTAGATCTGAACTTGGGTAAAGCCAAGGTCAAGAAGCCGGCACCCAGGAGTCCAGTTGACCAAGAAGGCACAGACCCGAAGAGCCGGAGGCTAGAACCCAGCACCAAGAACTGATAAGAACGAGAAGGCAGGTCTGCGAAGGACAGCACCAAGTGGGTCCTGGAGGTCCTGGCCTTGTTCAAACAACCTCCCGGTGTGGCAGACAAAATATCTGGCAGGCCGGCGTTAGTCACTGAGCGAGGCCACACCCTGAAGCTACAGCAGATCTCTGGGAACGAGCTAGAGAATTCTGGGAGGAGCACAGGAACAAGTCAGGTGAGATTCTGCCTTTACAACAATAGTAGATAAACCCTTTCCCCAGACAGAGCCTCCTTTCCTGTAACCCTATGGGTCAGGGGCAGGGGAATGATGAATACCTGCTAAGAGTGCCTCCAAGCTAAAAAGCTTTCCCTTCCCTGGACCAGAACCAAAGTTATAGGGTAGAGTGTTCCTGCAATGTGTGGAATCAGTCACGGCTAAAAAGGAGAGATGAGAGTGAGCGAAGAGAGAGAGAAACAGAGAGACAGGAACAGGTGGAGTGCAGCAATGTTAGTGTAGTGGTAAAGGTACAGTGACTTCACAAGTTCAAAATTTCTGAATTAAATGCCATTTCAATCAGTCTCTATTAAGTAGAGAAAGAAGCACTGTAGAAACAAACAGATAGTACTCAGAAATTCAAAAGCTGGACATAATAGCTATTCCAAAAAGCCAGTTCCTAGCAATAGCTGGTGTCTGGCCAGCATTCTCAGCTGGAAACTATAAACTCACTTTATTTGGGGACATCTACGGCCTCAGGGCAGGATATGATAAGTCCAATAAGTGCCCACGATCCTCCCTATAAATATTTCCAGAATACATCACCTCCAGGCCATTCTCACCACCTGGGTTTGAATGCAAGCTCTCATCGGTTCTCACGTGAATTACTGAAACAGCCTCCCGACCAGTCTCCCTGTGCCAAGCGCACTTCTCCACCCCCACCTCCAGGTGGATGCCACAATGTGCTTTTTGTTAAGGCTCCAGGAGCCACCATGCCCCAGAGAAGTAAAAAATGAATGTGCCAGGGGTTCACTCCCCTGTGTGTCCTGAAAACTCTGTGGGTCCTATGTGGATCCACATCCAGGCACTGACACCCCCCAGAGAGGGGAGCAGATGTTCAATAACTAGAAGTTTGTTCTGCCATGTAGTAGGTCACAAAAAGTTATTTCTAGTGATAACTCTTATTATGGCCAAGGCCCACAATTTAAATTCTATAAAGGAAAGGTAAAAGTATCTCGTGATTTCCCCAGGGGATCAAAACAAGTCACTTGACAGAGTGGCATATCTTGGGGTGGCCTGTTCTGAACCCCTTTGACAGGCAGGTAAACTGAGGCGCAGTGTCAGGGCCAGAGGTAAGTGGCAGGGCCAGAAAAGGAAGCCAGCAGTCCAGAGCTAACTCTACTTCCCTGGCTTGTCCATCAATGGCAGGTTCCAGGTTAAAGACACGTCCATGGCCACCAACGCGCCTCCTGCCCCGCCACTGCCCACCAAGTCTGCCAGCCTCGCCTAATTACCTTTCCAGATCTGGGTCAGGATATAACACATACTCAGATATAAGTCTGAGGAACAGAAAACACTGAAAAATAAGCCTTTATTTTACCTTCTCACACAGAGCCTGTTGCCTTGTCTATGGGACATGCAAAAATAAAGATTGCCTTTCTGCCTGCTGAGTGTTCTCTACTATTTTGAAACAGGTCTTTGAGAGTAAGTAAAAATTATTGCTTTCATTATAAGTATTCCCCTCCAGCTCTAAAACTCTATGATTCAATACACGGCGCTGTGAGTGATTGCCTGAGAGGTTGGCTTCCCACCATCCCCTCAGGTGAAAAGTTCAAGCCTAGGATCTCACGGCGTAGTGGCCGCGGGCCATTATCATGACAGATTTTCTTGCCCACTAACATTTGTGCATCGTACTGTTGCAGTAGGTAATGACGCACAGTGACACCTGAATCATAAGAATCAGTTCCACCTAGAATGAAAAACAAAAAGAAAAGCTCTAGTTGCCATCACTAGCTGAGATTGACACCTCCTTCGGATCTCTCAAAACCAGGAACGCTCAGAAAAGCCAGGTTGTGAGTTCTTGAATTTCCATTCAACAATCCTCGAAATGGCAATTGGTCCAGCGGAAGGGTATGCACCACAGTATCAGACAGACCTGGCTTCTAACCCAGGCTTCGCCCTTTTCCAGGTGTGTGATCTCGGGCTGGTTACTTTACGTCTCCGAGCCTATTTCTTAATCTGTAAAACAGAAATAACAAACTCCACTTTGTTGGGCTGCCCGGCCAATGAAAGGAAATCTAGTAAATACACCGTAATAGTGTCTGGAACGTAGGAGACAATCGATAAATATCTGACTTTATTTTAAAAGTATAAAATCTATTACGGGGTCATTTGTCAGGATCTCTGTTTTGTTAGTAACAGCAGTGTTCACAGGAGATTTTTATGGCACACACATACGGGGTCATTATTCTCAAAATATAGAAAATTCTGCTCTCCAGTTTTTTCTTAACCAGACTTTTCACACACTTTTCATACGATTATAATTTTTACTGAGGCACTGCTGTCTACTAAAGAATCTTCCAAATCACCAAAAAACAGATTAAATTATGTTTTAAATGGCACTCTTTCGAGTGTACTTTATTGTACTGTTTCTTAGATACACATTTGCTAAGGAAGAGATACCCTTCACTTTTATTTGAAGACATCGTAAACTATCTCACCCTCCATTTCTTGTGAATTGCTAATTAGTCAAGGATGAAAACATAACACGAGTCAGTGACAAGTCGCATCGCTCATTCATCTACTGAAGGTTGGAAAACATATGAATCTTCAAAACAGTTGTTTAGCCATCAGGATCACAGCAGGAACCAGGAGGCACACACAGACTGGGAGTATTCCCTCTTTTGCATCTTATTGGCTGGACCCAACTGGAGGCCAGATGGCAAAATGGATGCCGTTGATAGAGCCCAGTAAGTCCAGCCTTCCAGGGCACAGAACACGATGGAGAGGGGAGAAGAGTGGATTTATAAGGCACTAAGAAAGATATTCGGCCTCATGCGTTTACCCCATTATCCAGTGACCATGCTACTGCCGTGGGGAAAAAAGTCTGTTGGTTTTTTTTTTTTTTTTCAATTAGCTGCAATGTATGGGCTTTCAATCTTCCCTAACATAAACAAAAAGTTTAGAAATAATCACACTATTATGTGGATAAGTCACTTCCCATATCGCCAGAAATATTTTTAACTGTATTTTATTCATTCGACACCTCCTTATTTCATGCCTGCTTGAAAAGAGACACCAACGTTTCTGCTAGATTGCAACATATGCATACTTGGACATACCTCTCATTCTCAAAAATCATGCACTAAAATCACAGAGTTTATGGGAAAAATAGGGTAAGGTAGAGCATTCCAAACATATGCAATTTTGTAACCAGAGTCCTCACAAAAACAAAAAACAAAAAAACAAAAAAAACCAATAATTGGTTCCTGGGGAGAACTTGAACAGAGTAGATAGGCAGCTCAGCCTGGCTGGAGGCTGCCACCTGGCTATTTAAAATGCCCAGAAATAACAGGATGAAAATGGTACTAACACTCTAGTTTGAGTGAAACAATGCAGATTGGAGGGGGCTGCTGAGCTGGAGGGGCTTCAGGAAACATGAGCTCAGGAAGCCTCACAATCCAGCCCAGAGCCACACACAGCCAGCCTGTCTCTCTCTAGAGAGGGAGCCCCAGTCAGGCACTCATTTTAATTCTCTTAAAATGCAGCCAAAGGGCTCTTGCAGCGTGGGTAGCTGCTGAGGTGAAGGCTTCTCCCCTACCTGATGAAGGTTATAATTCCACTCCCATTATCTAGTCTGCCTTCCTTCATGTAGGAAAAATCAGATATGAACCAAAATGGCTTCCATGTTATTCTACAGGCATCGTCTTCACTCGCTTCCCTAGAAAACAGAGCCCCGAGGCAAAGCTTACCTGTTGCAGGGGTTGCAAGAGTGAAGGGAAACGGGGAACGAAGCAGAAAAGAGGAGAACAAATTTCAGGTTGTTACCAAGATGGCCACAGCTTCACAAAGACACCCTCGTCTCTGGGTCCTGCGGGAAATCTCCTGAAAGGCCATAGGGAACCTCCCGGGAGAGACCGGGAGGGGGCGGGGAGGCAGGCAAGCTATCTGCCAGCTTCTTTTGGTCTCCTGTCCTTCGTTGGTAAAGCTCACCTCATGGTGCGTGAATTCCCCTATCCGACAGGTCAGGTCACACCTCCCACTCTCAGCTGAGGTAGCACCAGGCTGCAGTTGGACTGAACAGACACTGCAACTGCCCCAGCCCTGACCATCACACCCAGTGGACACTGAGACAACCAGCTGCAAACCAGGTAGCAGCCCAAGCCCTCCTGGAGGCCTCTCTGGCTAGGAAATGGGGGTGGGGGTGGGGGCTATCAGATTTGGACAGGAGCCAAAACTGGGTTCAGCACTGACTTTATTCTCTTATTAACAAATTGTGTGTGCGTTCATTAGCGTCCTAGAAGCCCACAGGACAGCAAAACAGACTGAACTATATACAAGGACACGCGCCGGTCTTCCAGAAGCTATGGTCTTATTAAATATATAAGATAGAGACTCACAAAGAATACCAAGTCTTATCCTCATCTGACTTCCCATAACGACCCCCCACACACACTAGTCTATGCTTCGGTGCATATTGGAATGATTTTAATGCACATCCCTTCATATCATTCCCTGCCTAAAAGCCTTAGTGCCTCTTTAGGTCTTCATGGTGGGTTAAATCCATACTCCGTAATTCAGCACACAGGTCAACTTTTCAGAGATTGTCCTTTTCAAGGGCATCTTTTCCAAATCAAGCAGCTCTTAATTGTTTGCTCTCCACCTCTCTGCTCCCCCTGTCTCTCTCCATTCCCCCCTCCTGCTGTTGGGGACCTGGGATGACGGCCGAGTCAGGGTGAAAGGTTAGGGGAATAAGGCCGGTGGTGAAGAGATTACTGTCGCAACATGATAATCATCTATGAATTAGCTGGACAACAGCATTTGGTTTCATAAAAGTTACATAGTTCGACAGTTTCCTGTGATCCACCTAGAAGGTCACATTCCCAAACAGCGATTTAAGAGCATTTTTATCAAGTACTACCATATTTCCATGCCTTTCTGGCCTCAGATACTTACTCATCAAGGGTTCCAGGATGATAGGATGAAAGATGCTTCATTCTTTCCTTGAGTTGGAAAAGAAATCATAAGCCTATGAATATGCAGGTGGAACAAAAGAGTGGCTGTGCTGTTTTCCTTTATTTATGACTCCCTTCCTCTTCGGGTCTTTCTCAGACGGTGATTTTGTGCTAGTGCTGACAATAATTGTTAAGTGTACCTGGTGCTTCGCATCTGAGACACGTGTGAGGAATCCCATGCAGGGGACCCTCTCTATACACCGAGGTAGTGGCCAGCATGCCCTCTCTGCTACTGTCTTTTGCTCAACTGCACTAGGAAACGCGCCCCCCTCCCCACCGCCATCTGCTTAGACGTTACTGTATGTGCGCGTGATTCGACAGTGCACATCTCCACTCCCATCTCCACTTCCCATTCATGGACACCATGCTTTAGACAGCAGAGCTGATAGTAAACATCCAACAAATCAAATGCGTAAATACCCAACAGGCTACTAAAACCCATTCAGTTAATGAGTCAGTTAATGAAGTTGGTATCATTAATTAATCCCCAAGTAAGCCAGTTGCTTAAATAGACACTGTTCCACAGACCAGCTTTTAACCTGATCATATTTCTCTAAACACTAGTACCCAGTAAGATGATAATATGCTTTCCAAAAGAAAAAGGCAGGGAGACAGGCTTTCCTGAGAAATAAACTTGGGGAAAACGGGGTTATACAATATGAAAAGGTGTCTTCACTGCAGGGCCTTTATGTTAAGGTGTCCTGTGATTTTGCATCCAAAAGGCAGCTATAGCATGCAGTGTTCCCCTCCCCCACTTTTTTGTTTTGGTTTTTTGGT
>NW_006432227.1:11738529-11757749 GCF_000325575.1 Pteropus alecto
CCCCACACATATCTCTCTCTCTCTCCCCCCCCCTTTCTCTCTCTCTCTCTCTCTCTCTCTCTCTCTCTCTCTCTCTCTCTCTCTCTCTCTCTCCCCACACACACTTTCTCTCTCTCTCTCTCTTTCTCTCTTTCTCCCTCTCTATTTACATATATACACACACACACGTATATGTGTGTATATATGCATCCTATCAGTTATATTTCTCTGGAAAACCCTAAGTAATGCAGATTTTGGTACCAGAAGTGGGGTGATAAGCCAGGGACCTTGGTGTCAGGTGAATTACATTGGACCACTTCCACCATAGAAAGGGCAACATTTTGTTCTTGCTGAAATAGACATTTACTCTGGATATGCATTTGCGTCACCTGCATGCAGTGCTTCTGCCAAAACTGCCTTCCACAAGCTTACAGAGTGCCTTATCTGCCATCATGACATCCACACAGAAGCGTTTTTGGTCAAGGAACTCGCTTTGTGGCACATGGAGTGAAGCAATGGGCCCATGCTCGTGGGCTTGCTGGTCTTCCCACATTCCCCACTGTTTCGAAGCAGGTGGCTCAGTAGAATAGCAGAAGCCCCTATAGAAGACTCAGTTACAGCGCCAGCGAGGAGGCAATACCTTGCAGGCCAGGGCAAGGTTCTTCGGGAGGTTGTATATGCTCTGAGTCAGTGTCCAAGATGCGCTGTTCCTCTGAGAGCCGGGACTCACAGGTCCAGGGACCCAGAGTGGAAATGGGAGTGGCACCGCTCGCTATTACCCCAGGTGATCCACCAGCAACATTTTCGTTTACCATCCCCATGGCCATATCTCATGACCTCCCCACGAGGCCTCGATGTCTTAGTTCCAAAGGGAGAAATGCTTTCCACCTGGAGATACGACAATGATTCCACTGAACTGGAAATTGAGACTGACACCCAGCAGCCACGTTGGGCTCCTTATGCCTCTGAATCAACAGGCAAAGAAGAGAGTCGCTCTGCCAGCTGGGTGATTGGTCCTGACTCCCAAGGGGACATTGGGCTGCTACTGCCCAGCGGAGCTAAGGAAGAGATCCCGCAGTGTCTTAGCACTACCACGCCCTGTGATTAAGGTCAGTGGAAAACTACAACTATCTAACCAGGCAGGACTATTAACGGCCCATATTCTTCAGGATGAGATTAACATTTAAATCCATAGACCCTAATAAATTTCGAATAGAGCAGATTTGTCTCCATAATGTGGATGGGCCGCATCCAGTCATTTAAAGTCCTGACTAAAACAAAAAGACCTCTATGGCCATGCCACCTTGAACACGCTCAATCCTGTCTGATCTCGGAAGCTAAGCAGGGTCAGCCTTGGCTAGTACTTGGATGGGAGACCGCCTAGAAAGACCGGGTGCTGTAGGTGTAAAAAATAAAAAAATAAAAATAAATAAAACAAAAAGGCCAGCCCACCCCAAGCAAGAAAGAATTTCCCAATAGAATATCTGCCCACTTCATCTGCTCCATAGGCTCTCCTGGGTCTCCAGCCTGACGGCCCACACTGCAGATTTTGGCCTTGCTGGTCTCCATAATCACATGAGCCAATTCTTTATGATAAATCTCTTTCTATTTCTATATACATTCTATCAGTTTTGATTCTCTGGAGAACCTTGACCAGCACGGCCATAAAACCCTCATGAAACAACTATTAATATTTTGTGAGTCACTAGAGTTCCAAGAATAATCGATTAGGGAAAAAGCCACCATAGACCACATAGGCTTCTAGAGATCTGCTGCCTCATGAATACAGAATATTGGTAAGAAAGGAGTTTGAAAAAAGTGAAGGAACCTAGAGCCATTATCACCACTGGCCGGCAAGCTTTTACATTAATAGGTTCATTTGCAGGATAATTTTTATATAACTAAATAGCCCCTTATTTGCATATCTCAAAAAAAGAAAAAAGAAATTATAACACAAATATAAATATGAGATCAGGACTCTAAAAGACTTGTTTTCCACTTGACACACCTATATTCCATGCATGTCACAGTGTTTCTTTGAGCATTAATTTGCAGGAGTGGCAACAGCACCGTCTGTGACGTAACCGGTGCCGACAGACATTCCATCTCAGTTCCAGAGAGCTGGTGTGATTTGTACCGTGAGTACGTTCCGCGCGCCTATCCCTAATGTGTGGAAAGACAACTCACAAAGGAATTTTAAGATACTCTCCTGACCCGAGCAACCAATTATCTCGTCAGCAGGGCAAAACATGTACCAGTTGGGCAACAAGACTGAGATGAATTGAATCCTTTGCTAGAACGCATGACAGAACCATAAAGGACTCTAGGCATTTCCATGATGAAATCACCATTAATTTTATTACAATCTGAAGTAAATAAATTAAACTTTTTTGTTGTTGTTGTTACAGCTGGAAGAAATCGTCCTCACCTATTTTGAAATGGATTGTTTCAGGCACTGATAATTTAGGAATAAAATAACTCTGTGTGCCTAAAATATTATTAAAATCCAGGAAGTCCTTCCCCTAGAGAGAGGAAGAAAAATTTAAACATCGACTTATCAACCATTTTTAAGTAAAAATATGTCAGTCCTAAAAAAGTCATCTTTCTAGCCCTAATGGAGATTCTTTTTCTGATAATACAATCTGATACTCTCCTAGAACATGTAGTTTCTTCACTTTACATGTAAGACTAAGAAATTGTCTGCTACAAAACAATTTTAAATATTTTAAATAAAAGGTGCTGAAATTCTACCAAGTATTGTTTTGAACAATGGTGGCATCTTAGCTGGGCTAGAGTGGAACTCAAAGCATGAGTCCACCTAAGCCTTCAGATGACTCCCAAGGTTAGCAGTTCCCTGGATTAAACAGACCTGTGAGCAGACGAGGTTGCAACTCTTCAAAAGTAGGTTTTGCAATCTAAGGGTTGAGATGCAATACTCCACCAGTGATTATGTGAGATCTACACGAAAACCAGCATCTTTCATGTAAGTGAAAGACAAAGGCAAATGAGAAAATGTGGCCTTAGGAAGCATTATCCCCACAAAGGTGATCTGAAGGATAAGTACCTTTCAGGTAAGACAGAAAGAAAGCGTGGTCATACTTTATCTAGGTCATTAGACATCATCGATGCTCTTCAAATAAGAAATGCCTTTGCCTCTTCAACTCCAGCCAAAGTGATTATTCAGCATTTCTAAAAGAGCTCTGAGATATTATTAAGATCCTTTCTTTTCCTAGTACATCTGGATTTTATTAATATGGCAGCAAGATATTAAAATAGTCACTGTATATCATCAAGTGTGAATTTTACAATAGTGAAAATGGTCTTTGAATAGGAGATTAAAATATTTTTTGAGTATTTTCAGTCTCCAGCAGATGAAAATAACTACACAATGAGAAACGTATTATTTCGATTGAAAGTCTGTTATAGAAAAGTAATGAGTTTAGAAAAATCCTTAAAGCAAATAACTTTATTCTGATAAAAATCACAAGACTTAGAAAGAGCTGGAGAATGACTTTTCTCATTGAACAGCTTCTCCCTGAGAAATGTTCAAAGCTTAATGAGAGGTAACACAACCGTCAATTTCTATTAGCATTATTAGCATTAAAATAATGCAAGAAAAATTAGATTCAGGAGAACCTTGTCCTAAAACCTCATGCCTTAGAGCAGTTCTGTGGGCAACCGTTACTGGGAAGACCAGCACCATAGAGAGAACCTCTTTTCCAGCACTGGGGACAGGCTCATGGCTCACGGGGACAGGAGTTACACGTAATACACAGACAGAATGACCACTCAGATGATGACTGTCATTGAAAACAAGGCCATTTTGGTAGTGCCTGAAAACGAAGGCAATAATACAGAGAAGAAGGGAAAGGTAAATGATTTTTATAAACTACTTTATGACAGACAAGCAACTTGTCACCTGTCAATGAGGGGAAATTTTTTATAAAGCATCTAAATAGAAATAACAGCACCTGAAAACACATCTTAGGCTCACTACTTAATTGAAACATATGTATGAACTTTTAGTCAAGATATGTTCCCATGCATTATTTTCTTTACTTCACATCTTTGGGCAGGGCGACTGTCAACTGTGTCTCTGTAGCCAAAAAGGCAGATCATGAGAGAAGTAAATAACTTGCTCAAGATCATCAAGTTCAATCAACTTCGGGCCGAGGCTGAGACCCATATCCCCCTAGCCCTGGGCCCATTCTAGCATTTACCGGGGCTTTTTATTTTATTTTATTTTGGTTCATTCAGAATTGCCATTTTGATTTTTCAATAATTAAAAGAAATCTGAAAATCATCGATCAATCACTAAAACCCTGTTGTTGACTCTCTTGTTTGATGCCTGTCGACGCTTGCAAAAACATCTGCCACAATGTAAAGGTTTGATGTACTTTAGTCCTAAAAAAGAAAAAGGATTTAGAAATTATATATCTGTTTTAAAATATACAAAAAATAAAAAACAAATTTAAAATATACAAAAAATAAAAAACAAAAAACATTGCTTTCAAAGTAACACCTAAAACTCAAGGGAGCCATAAAACACAATATGGACAACCCAACAGGCTGGGTCACCTACAGAATTATTTTTTTAGGGCACTCTAAAACCCTAGCCATGAATTTCCCCTGCCAGGCATCACCGGGTCATCGGCTTAGGATAATTTTGCACGACACCTGTTTTCTAGTACGCTCATAGAGTCAGCCCAGCTCTTAGGGGTGAGAATGTTTACCAGCTACTCCGTGCCCCAGTGACTGCATCTAGAGGAGCCATGACCTTGCGCAACAGTGCCCTAAAACCAGGTCACCGATCCCACCTACGGTTCCTGGTTCTCACATTTGAATTCAACCCACCCTTCATACAGTAAAGCACCAGTGCTGATTTAATGATGTGTACTGGCTGCATTCTGAATATGAGATACATCCATGAGTGGGCACATAGCTAAAATAACGTAATCTGTCAGTATATCCACCCTCCTTTGCCTGGCAAAGAAAAGCAAAGCCCAGTTGCACGGTTAAATTAACTCAGAGGAAGAACACACCAAAATCTGCTTCTTTTGCAGATTTAATTTATGTGACACATATTAGATACATGATTGCTGTTCTTTCCGAGGTTTCAGTAACCAAAAAGTGATTCACTCATTCTATGTGTACCATATGTAAAAACTACAATGTAAAGATAAAGAAATTGGAATTCTCCCGCCCACCCCCCCCCAAAAAAAAGTGGAGCCCCTGCTTTCAAGGAGTTTACAGCCCAGAAGGAAAACCAGCCATGTGCAAGTCTGACTGCATTCCACACTAGAAATATGGAAACGCAGAGTGCTTCAGGGGAGGCCCAGACGAGGGCGGTCAGAGGGCGGTTAGCATGAGGGAGATTATTCCAGAAAGAAGAGATGCCTGAGGCTGAACTGCATGGATGAGGTTGGCAGGAGTCAGGTACAAACCAGGGCTGAGCAGAAGGAATGCTGGGAAGGTAGAATGGGATCTGACTAGCAAAAGATTCTGTGGGGAAGGAAAAACTAATTTTCCTTCTACCCTTCTAAATTCTTCTGGCTGGACTAAGAATCAAATTGACATGAGACAGATGAACGAGGGGAAATGACCAGATTTATTACATATGTACACACAGGAGTTCCATAAGAATATGGGACCCAGTTAAGGTTTATACGCCATCCTGAGCTAAGGAGAGGGGATGGGGTGGAGATGGGGTTGTGGTTTGGGACTTCAAAGGGCAGGAAGGTAATTCACGGGGAGATGGAAAAGTAAATTTTGGTAAATGAATGTTTGCTGAGCCATCTTTAACAATGGGACACAGAGAGGACTTTGATCAAAGGGGCCTTGCTAGGTTCCTCCCTGTCTGTCACACACCAGTTCATATTAAACTATACTTATCTGGGATGCTATCTCCCTTCCTTGAGCGGGTCCTCTTTCTAAATTCTTTTTGCAGTTAAGGAGAAGGTCAGAGTTTCTTTCTGAGTCTTTCTTTAAAAAAAGAAAGGCTTAAAATAATTAATATTCCCAAAGGCATATTTTGGAGTGGCAAGCTCTGCTTCCTCTCAGTTCGTACACCCGGCTAACTAAGGGGGTTGATTTTCTTCTCTATGGGTTAAGAAGAATAACGCTTTACACGACTATGGGCCGTCATAGCTTAGCCAGACACTCTAGGGGAGCGAGAAGAGCAAACCCACACCTTCGATGATGACGCCAGTGACAGCACTTGGCTCATTTGCACTGAATCGAATTAAATCGGGCTGATTGCAGAAAGGAAAGTGTGTGCCCTGTGGGAGGCTGGCTGCATGGGGGCAAACGAGGAGTAATGAAGGCCTGCGAAGGGGATGGCAATGGGGACCTGGGAACGCCCAACAATGATCTCTTAGAATAAACATGCTCCCATGTTATTTCGTGGAAAACACAGAAAAGACAGCAATAACATCCTGACCACAACAGAGAGACAGCAAATGCAGGCCCACTCAACGGGGGCTTTTCCTTACAAAAGGAGCTGGATACTGAGTATGGCCATTGAGGAAGACCAGACCCCCGCCCTCGGGCGTCTTCCCTTGATTCCCGACCACGCGGGAGGCAAGAGCCAAACAGCTTTTGTCCTCCTGGTTCGCATTCTTCCATGCTACGGACGCCTAGTGCGTGTTCGTGCTGTTTGCTAAACACTGTCGGGTAGGAGATTGAATTTCTAAAGAAGCAGAAGACACGCGCCCTTTAACGCCATTGAGAGTGTACGACCCACAGACTAAAATCAAATTAATCTTTTCCAAGTAAAAGGACGATGATGGTAATGAACTTACTAACATGCATCATTTTACTGAATGCTATTGTGTGCCAGGCGCTTAGCAAAACACTCAGCGTGCATTCATCTCTTTTAAGATTCACAACCATCCTTTGTGATAGGGACTGACAAATTTTGTCTAAATCCTAAGATGTTTGTTTGTTTGTTTGCATGTTAATATGTCTGGAAATTAAGTGGGTTTTACAATCAATATGTATATTTAATGCGGGAGCAATGCTGATTTGGTGGTGGGGACATGGTTTGGTTTTTTCACTAAAAAAAGTTATTATTAAATGATGGTCATCTTAAAGTCAATGGTGTCTTAGGATGGAGGAAATGTGAAGATACTGTCCCCATTTTAAAATGAGACTAAGGCAAAGGTAGTAACAAGGTCCCTCCACTAGACGAGAAAGATGAAAAAACCTGCCCATCTGTCTGAAAAGCCTCTGCTCTGAATGACACTCTTTTATGGCAGAAGAAATAATTCGTCCCCTTTCAAGGAAATTGCATCTGAGGGTACCTAGCCACTACACTAACCCAGCCACACCATCAGCCGTATTTTGTCGGTATCCATTTATTCATTAAATAGGCACTGATTCAGCACTTATCTGTCTCACATTGTGCTGGCAACTATGCTTATGGAGGTAAGAAAAAGCTGTCCCTTCCCACAGAGAATTCACAGATTAATGAGAGAGGCGGGCCTCAAACAGTGATGACACAGACAGACATAGAATTGCAAACTACAAAGCATCACAAGCAAAAACACAAGATGCTATAATTAAATACATCAGCGGGTCCAGATGTGGTCTGGGGCATCAGGGACAGCCTTTCCTGAAGATGTGATTTTTTTTTTTTTTTTAAGCTCATCTAAAAGATTCCACTAAGGCTGAGCAAAGAAGGGTCCTGGGGTGGAGCCTGCTGAGTCAGGATAATTTCCAGGAGGAAGCAAACTATACCACACAATGGATATAGCACATGCAAAGGTCCTGAGGCCAGAGGGAACATGCGGAGTTTGAGGCCTAGAAAGAAGGCCAAGGAAGTTCAAGGGGGATAGTTTGCTTAGAACAAGACCAGACAGGTTTGTGGGTCATCCTAAGAATAGTGGGAGGTGGCTACTTTGTTACCTTAAAACCTTGAATGGACGGAAACCTCATGGTGACAGTTGCATTTGCAAATAATTTCTGCTTTATATCAATGTAAGTTTAAAAGCAATATAGTATAGTAAGGTAGAAAGCTTTATTAAAACAGTTGGGGGCTTATGTCTACAGATATTCTAAAAGTAAGTACATGGGCTATAACAAATACAGGTACCATGTCAATTAGCAAGTCAGGACTAAACCATTAGTTTCTCTCCCGGACCATTTGATACACCTCAAATAGTCCACGGATTAGCGTCAGTTTCAGACACAGAGAGGTGTTCCCTTATGGAAGGGATTTTTTTCAAAGCATCAAGACTGGATTATCACATTGAGAAAGGGGCAGTCACTTAGGGTGAATCTCTGTTTTTGCTGAGAGTATTGTCATTGGCTTCCTGCTGGTTTAAGACAGCAACGGCTATAAAGTACCAGGTTGTCTTTCTTCTATGAGGGAAGACTCCAGTGTACGTGTTAGCCACAGAGTAGGAGGTGGTGAGTAGTAATAAGACGCCCTCGACCTAATGACTGGAAGTGACTGAACCGATCAGCGGGAAAAGGTTGGCTTTGAGGTTCCCACAGGAGCAAATATTAAGGGAATCGCCCACCTGGCCTGTCTTTCAGCCAGAATTTACTCCCTTCCTGAGGCCTGATGGACCACTAGAGGAAATTCAAAAGAAAACAAGCTGGGAGGACCAGGAAAAACAAATTTGCTGAAGAGGTGGGGGAAGTTAGAAGTTTTATTATTGGATCGAAGGACCTTAAAATCAGCACGTACCTCATACAACACTGGTAGGAGTGCCCACCGGCCCAACCTTTTGGAAAACTATTTTGGCAATGTATTTCAATAGCTTTTAAAATGTCCATACATTTTGAACCCATAATTCTATTCCTGGAAATTTATCTTAGTGGAATAATAAGCAATATGCAATGTTTATAGTCTCATTATTAACAGAGACAGAAAGTTAGAAATAGTTTATATATCCAGTTATGGGAAAATGACAGAATAAGTTGTAATATATACAGAAGATGAACTATTTTGCATTCCACTGAAAATTATGTCTTTAAATGATGAAAAAATATATATAACACGTTAAGTTTTAAAAGCATTTTATAAAACTGCATATACAGTACAATTTTAAACACATATCTACATATATATCATAAGAGGAGAAAATAATGATAGTAATTATATCTGAATAGTACTTACTTGTTTCTTCTATGCTTTATTTTCTAAATTTTCTACAATTGGCATGAAAGCTTTTTTAAAATAGGAGAAAGTACTGGAAAATAATGGACCTCCACCCAGAAGTAACTGTTGTTTTTGCTTTAGATATTTAATAAAGGAATAAAACATTCTAGAAGATGTTTAAGTCCACTATGTTCCTAGTCTCATACTCTCTCTTCCTGAGTATACATTCATCTTGTCCAGGTTTGTATTATTTTTTATATATTATGCTTTCATAAACATCATATAATGTCGCTCTTTGAGTTTGCCAAACTTTACATAAATTTTATTACCCTGCTACTTACTGTTTTCACTAACATTAGATCTTGAGAGTCATTCAAGTTGCCATGTATTGAACTAATTTATTTGTTTTAACTGCGATAGAGTATTCATCAAATATACCATAATTAATTAATCCATTTCCTTATTGATAAATATTTAGGTTGTTTCCAATATTATAAATAGTGTTTCCACATAGAGCCTTCATAATCAGAAGAATGTTAATAAATTTAAGAGACAGAGAAAAAATGATGAAGATACTGATAATTCTAGTGAAAGGGGCATTTCTGCTTCCCAGACTCTGCCCTGGGACCCTCCAGGCCACCTGCCTCAGGGTTCTTTCTAAAGCTCTAAATGTGACCCAAGGCCAGAGGTCCCTAACCAGGCACCCTCTGTCCAACCCTGCATATTTGCGCCAATACCTTCAACTGCTTGGACATTTACAACTAGAGCACCTTCCCTGACTTCACCTTCCCAGAATACCAAATATATGAATAGTGTGCCAGGAATTTAGCAATCTTATCAACTTGTTTAATCCTCAGGCCATCCTTATAACCTAGTACCATTGTTTTCCATTGGGAAGAATAAAGCACAGAAAGGTGAAGTAACTTGCCCAAGGTCACACAGCTTGTAAGAGAATCGGATTTAAACTCAGGCAAAGTGACTCCAAAGTCCACACTTTTTTACCCTCCGTACTCCACGGCCTCCCATAATTTTCCCCTGGCCCAGGCCTTATCTCATTTCCCTTTCTACAGCTTCACCTCTCCCCTGTTTCAAGGTAGACGAGCGAGCCTGGGCTGTGCCGTAGGTCTGGACTCTGACCCCTCTCCCTGGTCATCAACTGCACTGGCCCCTACGCTCACACTGCTCCAGCCTCCCCACCACCAGCCCCAGATAAATCTTTGTGTTTATAATGCTGGTCTTGTCATCATTTATGTGTTTCTTGAGCCACTTTCTTCCTCCTAATGTCCTTTCGCCAAAGCATTAGTGGGTAGGAAATAAAGTGGGAAGGTTAAAAGCTGTCCCTGCTCTGTTTTCATCAAATGTCTGCAACACTCTTATGAGGAGGAAGCTTCCTAACCATAAATACATCAAAAACCTGCCAACACTCAGGTAGACACCCCATGCCGTGGACATCTATCTGTCCGGCGGGGCAGAATGAATTTTCAGCACTGTTTCAGCTCATTGCCCAAGTCAAGCTGGTAAAAACTGTATTGCTCAAACATTTTATCATGTGTACTGATTTTTTTTTTTCTGCCATCGACATAAGAATGTTTACAACCTTAGAGAATTTTTATAAAAATTTATTTGAGCCCAAAAGAGGAGACACCTGGAAGCCAGATCGCAACAGACTGAGGTAAACGCTTCAAAGAGTAACAGTTTAGAGCTTCTTTTATGCATTTGGAATTAAGGAGGGAATGTAAGAAAGACATAGGAAAGTGGGAGGAGGTGAGGCAGGGACTGGATTACAAAATAGTTAAGATCCTGTGCTCCCTGGGAGGTGCGAAAGGGGGCATTTCAAAGGCCTGTTAACCTAGCCGCACAGCAGCAATGGACGGGCCTACTGAAGGCAAAGACAAACCTCTCACTAAAGAAGTTATAGGCCTGGATGGGACCGCCCACCATGACCTGCCCGGTTAGGAATTTATGATGGGATCGCTCCGTGAGGTTACTTTCCATAGAACGCCTTTTTTCGTCCACACTTCTTATTCTATCAGTTACCGAGAAGTGTGTGTCGTTAACTATAATTCTAATGGGGACTATTATATCTCCTTTTTAGTTCTGCTAATATTTACTTCACATGGTTTAAAGCCAGGTCATTACATGGATGCAATTTAGGGCTGTGACGTGTCTCTGTTAAACAGCTTATTTCATCAGTAAGAGATGTCCTTCTTACCTTAGAGTTCACTTGGTTGATACTATCGTCAGCACAGCAGCCTCAGGCTGGCTAGTGTTTGTGTGCTACATTCTTCTCCATTGTTTGCATTCAGCTGGTCTGTGTCTTTATTTAAAATGCGTCTTTTACAAACAGGGTCTAGGCTGTTTCTCATCCAGCATGACGATCTTTGTCTGTTAATTGCAGTGATGGCTCTATGTGTTAGTTTCTTAGAACTGTCATAACAAAAGACCACAAAACTGAATGACTTAAAACAACAGAAATGTATTCTCTCAATGGTCTGGACGTTAGAAGTTCAAAATCGAGGTGTCAGCGGGGCCATGCTTCCTTGGAAGGCTCTGGGGAAGAACCCCTTCGTACCTCTTTGTAATTTCCTGGCGTTGTCGCCGTCCTTGGCGTTTCTTTAGTGTGTGGCAGAGTAACGCCAACCTCTGCCTCCACCGGCCTCAGCCTCACGTGGCTTTCTTCCCTGTCTTCTCCTCTGTCTCTGCATCCAAATCGTCCTTTCTGCTCATGACAGCAGTCATTAGGTCAAAGGCCCACCTAATTCAGCATGACCTGAACGCTTTCTTTCCAGTTTTATTGAGGTATAATCGGCATACATTGCTGTGTAACTTTGAGGTACGCCTAACGACTCGACTGAATAGAGAAGGTGAAATAATTACCACGATAAGTTTAGCTAACATCCATCTCATAGAAAAAGGAAAAAAGGTTTTTTGTCTTGATGATGAGAACTCTCATCTTAACTTGATTACATCTACGAAGACCCCATTTCCAAATAAGGGGACAGGCATTAGGAATTGAGCATATCTTTTGGGGAGACACAATTGAACCCACTATAGTCCATCTATATTTATCATAATGACTGATACTGTTGGGGGACAGAGGAGGTGGCAATATGTGCCAGCAGCACAGGACCAAGCACATGGCGAGAGCCTTCTGGCAAGCCACTGTTCTGGGTTAGCATGATCTTGCAGTTCTATGGTGGAATTAAGCTGTCCCTTAGAACAAATCAAATCAAAATAAATGTGTTGTTATTACTCCAGAGTGGTTAGGAAGTTATTGCCTCTCTAGTATTTTTTGAATATTTTTTTATTTTTCAACTATACTTGACATGCCATATTATCCTAGTTTCAGGTGCGCCTTTTCGGTATGTTGCGAAATGATTTGGGAACATATTTTTTTAAATTCTAAAAGGTTCTCAGTTGTGTCCTGTTGTTACACGCTTTGTGGCCTTCCTTTTGTCTTTTTGGCTGTCTCAAGTGTCTCTCCCTCCTCTCCACCCTTCTACCATCTCTCCAGGGATGTCCATAGAAAGGACCGATCACTCAAACCTTGTTCTTCTGGCCAAACACCTACAAAACTCTTTTATAAACGCAAATGGTCTATAAGATGTAACGTTTATGATTACTGAGTCTGTGTTAGCAAAGAAAAACAGGGAGTAAGTGAGGTCTGCTGAGTTGGCCAACAACAGCGTTGTCTGCAAGAATCACATGCAAAGTAAAAGTTAAACGCTTCGGTCTGGTTTTCAAACCTCCCACAATCTGGGCCCATCTCGTCTTCCAACCTAAGTCTCCACGGCTCGTCGCCCAGACCCCTACCTCCCACCCGCCTGGATGACCCCCACGGAAAAAGCCCCACGCTCCCACTCTCTGCTGTCTCAGCTTTCAGGAATGCAGTCTCTACATCCTGATGGGCCCTAATCTTAATTAGTAAGATATCATATGTCTTAGTTCCTCATCTAGGCCCCATCTGGAAGGCTCAATGCAAATGCCATTGTTCCGCCAAGCTGTCCTCCATGCCCCAGCCAGGAAAACTCTCCCCACTCACCTCCTCCATACCTCTCCGCAGCGCTTCACCGCTTTCTACTTTCTTATTAGACTTATGCCAATTAATATCTTATGTTCCATCTAGATATAAGCGCTCTGAGAACAGGGCTGCGAAACCTACCTACTCTAGATCCACTCAGTTTTGGATTGGGGAACCTAGATTTGAAAAATCTACATTCAAAACGGTACCGAATTTAAAAATATACCATCAGAAAATAATAACGTATGTAAAGTAGGGCAGTGAATTAGCTACTTCCGTTCTCAAAAAATAAAAACGGCTTTTTGTGCAAAATATTTTGCAGTCAAAAGATAACATTCTTTAGGGATAAGAGTTACGTATGCTATTCCTACAGTGTCCTAATTAGTTTTTCTTTAATGTTTATTAAGCATAAAAGAGAGAAAAAGAAAAAGAACAAACACAAAGAGCTTAGATTTCACCCACGAATCTATTTTGTAGCTTGCAGTCTCTCAGAAAAGGCTGCAAATCTCCCACTACATTTTTTTGGTATAAACACTTTATTTTGAGCTTTCTCTCTCTCTCTCCCTTCCTCCCTTCCTCCTTCTTTTCTCTTCTCTTCTCTTCCCCCGCCTCCCCCCGCCCCCCCCCTCCAATAAGAACATTTTAAAGCAATCATAAGCTCAAACCGAGGATAAACGGCAAGGCAGGATTTTCTTAAATGGTCTATATTATCTTCTGTTCTCATTCTGAATAATTCTCTCAGAAGATTTTGCAATAATCTGTCACCCTCCAAATGGGGCTGAGTTAGGCTTTTAGAGCATTATTGTTATTTACCTGGAGGATGAGGTAATAAGCCCAGCAATCGCAAACTGGAAGTAGGAGGTGAACTGGGTATCTCCAGGGTAGTCCCGGGCAGGGAGCTGTGAGGCTCTGGGCTCAGCCTGGGTGGGAGGGTAGGACACACCCCCCCGCTCCCCCCCTCCTCCCCCCACCAACTCCATCACTGACTGTTGTGATCCTGGCAAAGTCATTAAGCCTCTCTGAGTCTTGGCTTCCTCATTTGTAAAATGTGGGTAATTATAGTACCCACCACATAAGGTTTTTGCAACATGAAATACATGTTGCTAAACCCTGCGGCCAAGCCTGTCTTCATCTGACTTATTAATGCACTTGACACAGTTGGGCGCTTTCTGGATTGAATGTCAAAATAAGCAGGACTCTCTCCCGGTTTTCCCGCCACTTCTTTGAACTCCCCTGAGCCTCTGTCCCTTTCCTGCTCATGAATGTTGGAGCACCCTGGGCCTTTCATCTTCTCACTCCCTTGAGGGCCTCATGCAGGCCTCACACAGCACCTTTCTGCCGATGACAGAATCTGAATCTCCAGCACGCCGCCCCCACCCCTCCCCCACCCCCGAGCTCCAGGCTAATTTACCACTGGACTCTCTCTCCCACATCTCCACCTGATGTGTAATAAGCATCACGAAGCCGGCATGCCCACACCAAACTCTTGATTTTCATGTCCAGTTCAGCTCCTCCTCCCGTGATGCCCCTGTCAGCAAAAGGTACCACCAGTTTGGGCTCAAGTCAAAACACGTCTTCCCTCCTGTTCTCACGGCGCGTGCAAATCCATCCGTGAATACTGCTATCGTAACTTCAGAGTATTTCCGGAAAGCGCCACTTCTCACCTCCTCCACTTCTAGCTCATGGCTTCAAGCCATCACCATCTCCCTCCTTGACAGATACACCATCCTCCTCACTGGCCTCCCTGCTCCTGCCCTTGCTCCCAACCCAGCCTTTTCTCCACTAAGCAAGAGGAACAATTCCTCTAAAGCCTGTCAAAACACATCCCTGTGCAACAATCTCCAACGGCTTCCCCACTCCACTCGGATCCCCAGCCTTCCATGGACCTCATCCCCACCCGCTCTCCTTCCAGATCCCTCCTCAGCACCCCAAGCCCACCTCAGGCTATTGTCTGCTGTTCTCTCTACCTGGGAAGCAGACAGACCTCCCCAGGCCCCTTCTGCTTCCCCCTATCCATGCTCGGATTTATTTTTCTTCTTAGCACTTATCTACTTTGTATTATATTCGTATTCGTCTGTTCTCTATCTCCCTCCTAGAACGTCAGCTCCCTGAGAGCAAGGACTTTGCTTCGCTCATTGCGGTATCTTTGGCACCTAGAATGCTGCTTGGTACATTAATAACTATTGAACTATCGAATGAATGAATGAGGAGTTGCTCCATTAAGTCACTGACCATAGGATGGCACACAGTATGTAATTGGTAAATACTACCTGCTACTGTGCTCATTCTTTTTATTATTAATTACTATTTGTCTAGGTTCTTTACACCCCCTGCCTTTCCTCCTGGCCTTTCAACATTTAGACAGCCCATGGCCACACTCAAATCTCGCCACTGGATCTTAAGAACAGTAAGAAGAAAGAAATGGAGTGCCAAGAAGGAGTGCCATTGACTAACCTTCGGTTGCCACAGGTTCTGCCAGATCACACGTAAGGAGGACGATTAGACTAAATTGTCTTCCAGCAAATGCCCTGGACGTTTTTCAGCAGTGGACTAAATTGTCTTCCAGTACAGTCGGCAAATGCCCTGGACATTTTTCGGCAGCCTCAACTCCAGTGTGTTCTCTCATTTTTATCGACCATCCAAAACTTAAATATTTCTGCCTTCAAATTATACCGCCCAGATTGGCTTTGTAAAGTAGCCAAAAATAGTATTTGCGGTTCAGAAAACATAGTCAATCTTACCTTTAGTGACTATTGTGCTGTTTTGAAGATTATATCAATTTAAATATATGGAATTTTGTGGGGAAAAGTGAGGTTAGTCCTGGGAAAAGCAAACCAAATAAGCTGGTCCCATACTTTGCATTGGAAACTGCTATCCGATAGCTCTACATCAAACCTAACTTGTTACTGATTACACATCTTTTCGACCTGTCGGCCACATGGGCTGCATGGACTCATCGAGGAGAGGTGAGCACACGTCATTGTAAACATGCCTTAAAAGCACTAAGCAGAGTCCGCAGGAAATGCTGGGGCAAAGGATAAGGTGCTTTTCTCGCTGCTGGGTTGGGACCTCCCACAGCAGCAACCTTGGCCTGGTAGGGAGCCAACCCACCCCCAGATAAGGCCTGTCATAGATACCTGTGCAGACACCCTGGCGACTAGAGCTGATGGATTGAGTTAATGCGGGCTCCGGTCAAATGCCCACCTGGGGCCAAGCACTGGGAGAGAGCTGGAAAATTACTGACTCCAAGGCTAAGAGGACTCAGTCTCAGTCCAGCGCTCCCTCAGCCCCCATCCACCCTAAGGGCAAAACATTCTTTTGGAGACAAACTGGCAGGGTTCTTAGACAGAAGGAGACAAAATCACTGACTCAGGAAAACCAGACCCTCTCCGGAGGAGCTAAGCCTTTTAAGACATGACTGGAACATTTCTTGGTTAGGTAGTTCACCAAAAAGCAAACTTAGAGGTTCACCTCCATCCAAAACAAGACTTTTTGTGAGCAGCTCCAGCTGCTGCCTCCTCCTTGGGTGAGGCCACTCCGGCTTCTCCTGAAGGTCCAGCCTTTACCTTGGTCACAGGGACCACACCCTGGTGTGTCCCAATTCCTGACCTGCCACAGATCCTGGCCCTGCCTGCAGGCTGCCCTAACTCAGTCCAGTTTGGGGCTGCCTTCCTAAGCAATCTCTAGCTCAGTCCACCTCAGGCAGTGACCCCAGCTCAAAGCCAGCATGGATGTGGTCAAGCCAGAAGGAGCATAAGAGAAGTAATTGGGAGAACTGGCTTTAATCAGAGAGACCGAAAATCCTGTGTCCACCATTTTCAGCTGTGCAGACAAGCAGGCCTGCTCAGGGAACGACCGTGGGTACTTTTCTGCATTTCTATTTCCTGGCAACAAGGTAGTAGGTCCAAGGATTCAATCCGACCAGGCCATCTACCTATCAACCTAATGTAAATGAATTAGGAGGCCAAGGGGCTTAGATTTACACATCAGAAACACAACTAGGCAATATCCAGAATGTTCTGAAGGAGAAAGAAAAGTTGAGAGTTTTTATAGTAAAAAACCATATTCTTGAGAAGAATGAGTTCTGCATTCTTAGCTTCTGGATCGGTCCTATGAGGATCTAATGCCTGATGATCTGAGGCCTCACAGCAGGAGGTGAGCGGTGGGCCAGGGAGTGAAGCTTCATCTGTATCTGCAGCCGCTCCCCAGCGCTGGCATCACCGCCTCAGCTCCGCCTCGGATCATCAGACGTTAGATTCTCATAGGAGCACCAGTCCCTGGTGCCAAAAAGGTTGGGGACCGATGCTCTAGATGACCGGTGGTCTGGGTCATGGATGTCAGGCCATCTGGAGGGTTATCTGTAGGGTGTGTGTGTGTGTGTGTGTGTGTGTGTGTGTGTGTATAGGCACTGATGCACGACTGAAAAGTTCAAAGTCCTCGGGCTAGTTAAAATAACATAAAATTGATTCCTCATGTTTCAGCCCTGATCTGAGCCAGTTTTGCCAGCTTGCTATACAGACTCTGCTTTCAGTCAGCTTGGCTGTACTGACTCTATCTCGTTTTCTTCACTCATCTCTCACACTCCACCCACACAGAGAAAGCGTTCAACTGCCCCCGGGGCAAGGAGAGCCCAAGGTCTCCAGGAGCCAGACAGCTGGCCTCTCCGAGCCCTCCCCTAAACAGCTGGCATCTTAGCTCAGGGTTCCAAGAATCTTTATTCCCTTGGGCAAGGCCACTCTTCACCTATAAAAAGAGAGCTCCAAGGTGGGGCCCCCCAGCTGGAGCACAATCCTGTCGCGTATGTCACTGGGCCCAGTCCAAGATCTCTTCACTACAGAGAGAGCAGGGAGCCTGGGCATATACACCAGATTTTGAAGATTTTGTAGGAAAAAGGAATGTAAAATATTCATATTTTTATATCGATTAGATGTTGTAATAGTAATAATTTGGGTACATTGGGTTAAACAATATACGTTATTATTATTAATTTTACTGCTTCAGTTTACCTTTTTAATGAAGCTACTTGTCATAGGCTAAATAATGGATAAGTATCCAAAGATATCTACCCTTTGGAACCTGAGAACATCACCTTATACGGTAAAAGGAAGAATATCGCCTAATATGGCAAAAGATGAGATTGTCTATGAACCATGGATCGCAGTCCTGCAGAGAGTTGTCTTCCATTAGGGAAGGGGTATATGCATTTGCAGTTGTAACTGGAATAGTTGGATCTTAATAGGCAGAGGCGTCTTTGAAAAATTGTCCATATGGGATGATGTGTATATACATTATACAACTAACAGGCTAGTGGCTCATGTGTTAGACACCTGTTAAATTGTCTGCCAGGCTCTCCACTCTGGGGCTCCAGCAGTCATTGTGGACAACTGGACCCCATCTGACTCTTCTGATATAACCAGGGTGAGCACCTGACCCAAGGTGGCCCATTCAAGATCCCTTTGGTTGAAATATAGACCTGGGAGCACGAGGGACCTAATGTCTAAGCTTGGGAGTTATGGATGGGCACTTTCTACCCACTATCTGGATCACAAAGGCAGAGGATGACAGACAGGAGAGGAGGTGGGAGGGAGGGGGACACACAGAGAGAGAGAAATAGCGATTAGACGTGTGGAGAGAGTCCTAACACTAGCTGGGTCCCTGGTTCCAGTTCATCCCTGAGGGAAGCTGCTGCTGGCTTGGGGGCCTGTGGGACAAACCTGTATCTTCACAATAAATCCTTCCTTTCAGCTTAGGCTAGTTTAATCTGATTTCTCTTACATTCAACAATGGAATTCAACAAATATACCTTTTCCTGTTTTAGTTGTGAGAAATATTTTTTTGTATGTGGTTTATGTCTTTGATGTGTATCTAAGAAATCTTTGCCTAAGGTCACAAAGATTTTTCTCCTGTGTTTTTGTCTATAAGTATTGTATGATTACATTAAATCTAGAATCTATTTTTAGTTAATTTGTATATATGGCATAAAATATGGCTCCGGGGTCATTACTTTGCATATGTCCCAGCCCTATTTGTTGAAAATATCTCTCTTTCTCCATTTAATGACCTTGGCGTTTTTCAGAAAAATCAATTGACCATACACGTAAGGGTCCGTTTCTG
>NW_006432227.1:11757779-11763712 GCF_000325575.1 Pteropus alecto
TTTCTGTGTCTTTCACCAGACCGCACTGTGGTGATTCTGGTAGTTTTACAATAAGTCTTGGAATCAGGTGGCCTGAGTCCTCCAGTTTTGTTCTTCTGTTTCAAAATTGTTTTTTTGGCTATCGTCAGTCCCGTGCTTTTTCTTTTTCCGAAGGATTTTTACTGGAATTCTGCTTAATCCGTAGACCCCTTTGGGGAGAATTGATATCTTAATAATGGTGAGGCTTCTGATCCATGAACACATCACACCTCTATTTATTTAGGTCTTCTTTGAACCCCTATTCTCTGTAGTTTTCAACACGCAAACTTGTATGCATTTTGTTAGATCTATTCCTAAGTATTTCATGGATTTTAATATTGTAAATGTATTAAATTTTAATACTATTGTAAATGTATTAAGTTTTTTCCATTTCAATTTCCAACTTCTCACTGCTAGTACATATAAATGCAATAATCAATTGTATTTATATGATTATAGACTTTGTATCTACCCTGTAACCTTGCTAAGTTCACATATTAGTTCATAGCTTTTTTACAGAATCTGTGGGATTTTCTATGTAAATTATTTCATCATCAATGAACAACAAATTATTTTTTCTTTCCAATGTATAAGACCTTTTATTTCTTTTACTAGCCTGATTGCATTTGGCTCGCATCTCCAGTATGGTATTGAATAGGAGTGGTAAGAGAACATATTTTTATTCCCCATCTTAGGGGAATTACGTTTGTTTTGTTCCATACTATATACTCAGCACCATGTACCGTGCCTGGCACACAGTGGGCACTCAAAAGAGGTTGCCGAATGAATTAAAACACAGTTAACTGATCTACACAGAGATGAAAATTACATTGGTTTCATTAACACCTAGACCAACTAATCAATCTATTGAGTCCCAAGTAAAATTAAGCAGCAGGATACCATTTTGAAATCAGAAACATTTTCAAATATGAAAATGCTCTGGCGAGGATATAAAAGATGGGGATAAGCTGTATACTTACTGTGAAGGTGACACTGTACTACCTACTTGTCTGATGAATTAACACCTACTCTTATCTAATGAGTAACACCGAAAAGGGAGAATAGATTTGTTTAAAATACAGTCACAATTAAAAGAACTATTCTTTGTCTACCTCTTCTCCGGGATAGCAAAATATGAGAAGCTAGGAATCTGATTTCCATATATTATCACAGTGCTAAGGATGTTGAGTCAGTATTAATTGTATAATCGAAAGAAGAATACACTTATCGACTTGGAGATTTAACATTAAAAAAGCTTATGAAAAACTCAATTTGAAATATATTATCTAGTGCTATTATTGTCCGAGGAGTGGAAGTAAGAAGTGGACGGTGAAAGGAGATGGTACAATATTTTAAATAGTTCTCAATCTCAGGAAGTTTAATATTTTGTAGACAGACTTATATACTAGAAATAGAGACTAATGCAGCTCTCGCTCTGATTGCCAAAATATAAAACAGAAGAGGAATTACCAAAAGGAGCTAGAATTACAGGAACTAGGAAATCTTTATGAAAGACATGATATTTTAAAGAGCTTCAAAAATGAAAGTAAATAGACCTTGGATAGGTAGCAAGAATGAAAATTTAAGCTTTATTAAATAATTTTTAATTACAGGCATTTTGTGATATTTTGGTCATTTAAATAAAACAAGCAAAAGCAGAAGTTGAAGAGAGGAAAAAGGGGAACAAAAATTAGCTACATTTTAATTTCAGTTACATCCTCTATTCCATTCCTTAAGAACTGCCAGACTGAAGGTTTGCAGAGCCAGTACAAATTACATACACTTACCTTATGAGTTTCCCCATGAGTCGAACATAAGTCAACAAATCATCAAATGCTCACCTATACAAAATATATTACATCCAGAATCCCAAAAGTCAGGTGGTGGTAGTGTTTTAGAGTTGCATGAACAAAATTCATCCAAAAATTTACTTTTGATTTTTAGGCCACTTTTTAGATGTAGGAGTGAGTTAATAATTGCCAATACACGATGCCATCAGGTTACATTATTGACCTGGCGAGAGGCTCCCCAAATGTTTTAATTTCTAGCAATTATAGAAAAATATAAATTTGTAAAAGTGGTTAAGGCATCTATCTGTGCTCTGATAAAAGCCACTTCACATTTTTTTTAAAAAAATAAAAGAGAAATAAACAAGAAAAAAAAAAGCATGACATTTATGTGTCTGCTGTCATAACTGTTTTCTTTTAACTTAATTTTGTGTTTTCAACATGTAAAATATGAGTGCTTCTGAAGCCAGAATTAGATAACAAAGTACATACAGAGTTTTTCTACCTGTATTCTGGCCTGTTCTCTTTCTTCCCCCATAAACATTTAAATAATTTTTGGTTTATACTTCCAGTGAATCTTTTCACAAATATAAGCAAATACACATATACACACACAACGATATTCGTTGCTTTCCCTTTTTACCCCCCAAATAGCATACTATTTCATGGTTTGGCAACTTGCTTTTTTCAATTACCAAAATAATCTGTAGATCGCTCCTTATCAACATGTAGGTGTTTTCCATATTCCTTTTAACAACTTAACATTTTGAGAGCGTCTGTGTGGTACCTTTAAAAACATATATTAAAGCAGTCATTAGAAGTGAGAACTAGACTCTTGGCAGAATTTAACATGCTAATTCTAGCTCATCTATAGCAAATGCTCAATTCCGGGATAATTTACCTATGCCACTTACCTCCTACCTCCAACTGTTGGGATGTACTAAGAGGACAAGCGGCTTTTATAATGAGCCCTGAAAATCTACAATTAGGCTTTGGGCCGGGATGACACAAAAATGGGAAAAGTAAAACATGCATTTGGGGGCAGGGAAATAAAATCTCTTACTGCTCTCCAGAAGCTTAGATCTGGGCAGAAATCATAACTTCATTAAACAGAACAATATTTATATCAACACAATTCAGTAGTCTGTTATTTTAATAATTATGATAGTCTTTGATTTTATTAAACATTTACTAAACCTAGTCAGTCAGAGGCTTACCCTCACCACATGCCCAATAAGCCATGTAGTAAAACTGCACAAGCCCAGATATAGAACTGTAAGGCTTGAATGTATATCTATTTTGGGGGGCTTACTTCTCGTTTCAAAACTAGACATTGATATCCAGGACTAAATCTGCCATCAAAACTATGTTAAAGAAGTTGGTTATACCAAATAAATGATATAGGATAATTATGTGCATGGATAACTCTATAAAGTCAGTCTTATATAAATCTCCCAGACCATGTTCATTGCTACAGTTCTGATCAGCTGCCATTGGGCCCAGCAAATCAAGGAAATCTGAGTTACAGAATTCTAGGAATGGATGATCTTAAACTTGATCTTTTGTCCTTTGCAGCAGATGTTCCTGGGGATAACTTGAACATATTCATTTAAGATCAAATTCAGAAAAAAAGTTAATCAGACATGTACGTAACTTTTAGTTTCTCTTTTTGTATTAGCTTCTTCAAAAGTTGGACTTAATAATTTAAGGCATCAAAATAATTGTATAATGCTAATCATTTAAGAAATTGTTTTGGGAAGAGTAACTCTTTCCATACTCTGAAATCAATGCTAACTTGCACTTCTGATGAAGTTTTACAAATATTTTTAAAATTATTTTCCTTTTTATAAACATATATGCTCAATGTGTTAAACACAGAAAAGTATAAAAGGAAACTAATAATACTATGCAGCTATAACTAACCACTGTTAATAGTTGAGCATGTTTTCTTCCAATATTTTTTCCTACGTGTCCTTTTTTATTTTTCTTACAATGTCCTTTGGCCAAACGCAATCAAATCGGGCCTAAAGACTTTGTAAATTGAAGATAAATCTGTACCCTCTGAAAGGTAACACCCTCTGATTTAAATGACTTTGGGATCTCTTCTTGAGGTTCTTGAGTGAGATAGAAAACTCCCTATTCATTATCATCAGTTATATTCTGGAGTTTACTTTTCAAATAAGTAAGTTAAGAAGAGGAACAGAGAGAGAGAGGCCAAAAATTGTTATCTGATTTCGACTCTGAGGGAAAAAATAAAATAAAATAATTAAACGTCCCGTTCACTTTCACGTTGCCACGGTGTGATTGAAATTCAGAGGCCTTTCAAATCTAAAAAGTGCTCTCTGTCATAATCAAAGATGACGCTCCTAAATCACTCATCAAAAAATACACTTTTAGAATACTCCAATGAGGATGATGGCCTTTCATTGATGTACTAGAACTTGTCACTGTTCCTCTTTAAGACCTCGAGTGTGTGTCTGCCTCAGTCAGCAGCAGCACGTCATACCTTGTCCAGGGACCAACCAAAGCAAACTGGACTTGATGAGATTGATCCAGGACCTCATCAACCCACATGTTAGACAAAGGTCAGTGTAATTAGATTGCTTTAAGTAAATGAGCCCACGAAAACCTGGACAAACAGAATTGATAAACCATGCAGTGATATTTGCTTAGAAAAGAACTCCTTCCCAGAGACTTCCTTTAAATAACAAGGTCTCTTAATATATTTAAAATAAGATTGGACTATATTAAAGCACACCTATTTGCTATTGAGGAGATTCTCTTACACAAGAACTTCCTGTTTTGCTGTCTTTTAAATAATACTATCTGACACATTTCACACAATAAATAATTACCAAAATTTCGTTGTAATTATAGGGGATGTAATTTGAGGTTACCTCAGAGCTACAAGGTAAATTAACTTCCTATTTCTCAAGGCCTCATTCACACTGTGTGGAATTTAAGAAGATCTCATAGGGGGCATATAAAACATGGAAAACATTTAATACTTTCAAATTCTGAAATACCTGAAACTAGGACATGGATGCTCACGATTGACACAAGCTCTACAAAGCCAAATGTGAGACAAGCTCATTCCTAGGTGCAAAATTATTACTTTTAATAATAAATTAATTCATTATGCTCGTTAAACTTTCAAAGATGCTTAGGAGGGTGCAAAATAATAGGAACAGGACGATCTACAGAATTTGTGCCACCCCTTCAAACTTCACGAGTGCGGGAGGGCAACAGCAGAGTGCCGGCCTCAGTGGCGACCGCACGGGTCGTACGCCCAGGATGCCGGCCAGGCGCACACGGGGCTCTTTCCCCATCTCCTGCTAATAGACCGTTATTTCCTTTCTTTTCTTTCTTTGTTTTTGTTTTTGTTTTTGTTTTTTACTAATAGACCGTTATTTCTTTTCTTTTCTTTCTTTGTTTGAGAGCACTTTTTGGTTCAGGGTAAAATTGCGTGGAAGGTACAGAGATTCTCCACAAACCCCTGGCCTCCCCGAGGCGCTTGCGTTCACCGGGGCTTCCACCTCCGGTCCCAGGGCGCTGGGTGCAGAGGTGGATACTGGCTTCGCTGTCACACTCTTCACAAGTTTTAGGTAAAACACTCAGCACGGCTTTTATTTACCCTAAAGTCACTGGGGCACAGTACTATAAAAGAGATGTTCTTTTTTTTCCTCTTGTTTATTTAAAAGACAGACTTTTTGAGGGTTTTTTCTTTCTTTTTTTAACAACAGCGCTGCATGGAGGGGAATGTCGGCGCACTGTTGGCAAACGGCGCCCCCAAGGGCGGCCTGCCCAGCCCGGGGGCCTGCAGGGACCGGTCCCTGCGGCCCTCTGTGCATTTTACCCCGAGGACCCGTCACCGTCGCCCCTGGACACCTTGAAAGAAAGGTTCCGTTCGCGGCGCCCTTTTCGCGGTCCCTCGCGCCCGCCCGAGGCGACACCTCCATCTCTCCGGGGCCCCCCGTGCACCCAGCGGGCCCGAAGCGGACCCCGGGCCTGGCTGGGAGCTGCGTCCCCCGCACGTCCCTCCCCGGCCCGAGGCGGCCCCCGGGGGACGTGGGCGCGCGGGGGCTCCCCGAAGCCGCTCCCTCCGGGTCCCCTGCGCGCCCCGCCCGC
>NW_006432227.1:11764637-11775169 GCF_000325575.1 Pteropus alecto
CGGCGGATGGGGGCAGAAGGGAGTCACCTGCTCCGAGTTCCTTTTTATCCTGGAACATTTGGTTGGGTTTGCGGCTTGTCGAGGATGACTTTTCCAGCACTCCATGCCCTCCTCCCCGCAATTATTCAGCAGAGTTTTCCAGCTCTCTCTGGAAAATGTTAAAAGGCCGGGAGGACTTGGAGCTTCACGTATAGAAGGGCTTTTAGTGCACAGCAAGAGTATTATGTAATTTGTGATTATGTAAACCTCAGGTCTGTCAGTAAAATGTAGTTTCTAAGTTCAAGTGCTGGGTTTTTATTTATCGGGGTTGGTGGTGTTGGTGATGATGGGGAAATTTTGTATTAGAATGTGTCCAAGTTGATTGCCCAAGTACTTTTAATTTTTTTTTTTTTTTTTTTTTAAGCCCAGGTATAGAGTCAGGGTGTTCCCATTGTGTCCTGATAAGCAACCATTGACCATCTCTGGTTGGGGATTTTTGGAATTTGATTTTTTCCTCTTGGCCCACTAAAAAAAAAGGGGGGGGGGAGCAGCACATTTTTGTTGTCTTCTCGTCCTCGTTTCTTTTTCATGTTTTCCCCCATTTGTCTCCATGTGGCGTCGTTGCAAATCTGGCGCTGCAGACTCTCCCGCAGCGAGGCATTGGTGCCCTGCACTTAGTCTGTGGGGACCGTTTTTGCAGGGGCCCAGGCGCGATGCAGTCGCATTTTAAGGCCAGGAAGAGGAGGGGGTGGGATGTAGCGTGCCACCTCGCCGCGCAGGTGTTGGAACCGGCCAGGCGTGTCATGAGCAACATTCCTAATGTTGCAGCACTTTTTCTCTTTTTTCCTTTAAGTGAAGAGACTTCAATGAGTGTTTTTATTACCAAAAAATAAAATAAAAAAAAATACACCCATTTTGATGCACTATTCGTTTTTTAAAAACGGTTTTTCAGAAAGGGGCTGTCTGACTCCTCCATTTGCTGAATATCTGCTTGGATTTGTCTCTCCTTTCTCAGAACTTCTGATTGATTGCAGCTCTGTAAGCTCCCTGATCCTTAGCCCACATCGTAAGCTGCTTTTCACTTGGAATTTTATTGCAAATGAGTGTCCACATGTAGCACAGTCTCTAGAGGCTTTTGATGAGAAGCCAACTAATTTCCTTTGATTAACTATTATATGGTTTCTGCTGCCCCTGCGCCCTGCGGAGTACCTTGTCAGGGTCTCCAAGGGCTTCTCTGCTGCCCCACCTCCTTCTTGCCCATCTTTCCTTTTTGCATAATTAACTGGTGACTTTGGCCATTTCCTACAATCTGTGAAAAGGTTTTTAGACCTGAATTCACTGCACTGCACATTTTAGTGAGTGAGTCAAGTTTTGTATGTTCACCTAATCTTTTACTATTTTAAGGCTTTCTTTTGGAACTGCCCCAAAGGTTGGCAGCCCAGGCTGCTCTCCTGATCACTTCACTTCTGTGGGGGTGTGTGTGTGTGTGTGTGTGTGTGCGCGTGTGTGTGCGTGTGTGTGGGTGTGGGTGTGTGTGTGTGCGTGTGTGTGGGTGTGGGTGTGTGTGTGAGAGAGAGAGAGAGAGAGAGAATGAATTATGAATTATATAGGGATAACTGGAGGACATAAAGGTATTCTTTGTCATAATTAAATGACCTGAAGCATACCATCCTATTGTCTCACATTTGTCTTGATTTAATACAAGGCGGACCGATATAACTAAGAATTTGCTTATAGTGTAGAGGTTACAAAAAGGTGGTTAGACATAAAGACAACTATACGAGATGGTTTATCCTAATGGGCCTAATAATTCAAACGCATCTTTAAAACATTGCTAACCTCATTATCATAGTCGACATAAGCGAAGTACTAGAAGAGTTATCTTTTTGCACAGAAGCAAGTTTTATCAACAAGTGTTGTCTGAGGTCTTTGCCCCTTAAATGCCAGCGTGTTTATGCGGTTAAATGATGCCTTGAGGTGGAGAAGCTATTTTATCACAGTTAGGGGTAGAGAGAGGGGAACAAGAAATTGATAGGGTTCCGAAACCTTACTTCGCCTTCTAGTATGTGATGATAATTGTTTTTATGAACTGTACAAGCGAGAAGAATGGAACTTACTTTTTCTTAGTATTACACTGGAGGAAATAGTTCACAGTAGAACTAAGGTGTGACCCGGTAATTTGTGGGTAGTGAATAAAGAGCATTTTATTCCAAATGCTTTGAAATATAATAGAGAGGAAGAGAAAGGGACCTATTTGCAAAAGTAGGTCTACTACATTAGGCTTTTGAAACTATGCAGCTCTTGACATGAATTTTTATCAAATTCTAGACGGATGGACACATACAGATCACCATTCTTATTTCAGACAAGGCAGGTGTATGACACCTTGCCTTGAGCGAACAATTATTCATATTTCATTAATTTACTAATCTTACGGTAGGAGGTGACGTGGGAGTACAAAGGCCAAAACAGGCCCTGGTTCTCATGCCTTTGAGATGATCAAGAAATGCAAAGTTAAAAATTAAAACATCTCATTAGCTCTAGGGCTCTGACTTATCAAGAACGAAAGGATAGTAAAATATTAAATGTCTCTTAGATGAAGGCTTTCTTTTTAATGATTATAAACATCTCAGTTTGTGGTTTCTGTAGAAAATGTGGGCAGAACTTTTAAAGCGGAAATCCGACCACATACAAGATTCCACTGAAATTCGAATAAGTGCCACATATGTGACCGTATAGGAATTACACATGAATTATCTCAGAGCTATTAATGCATGTAGGGGAGAAGGCCGTAAAGAAGCCCGTAACAATCCACCTAGAGCTTCCTAATATCCTCCATGAACATTATCTTATATACAGATTTCCCTGTAATTCCACAGCTCAGGGAGGAAACCCAAATACTATGGAGAATTTATTCTAACAAGACTAGCAAAATCTATTATCACATTTTTTAGTTTTGGTGGTGGTAGTCATTTGGGAGGTGAGAAGGAAGGGTTGAATACACTGGAAAAAAAAAAAAGCCATATGGAATAGAATGACCTGCTTTTTAATATTAAACATAGGTGTCACAGAAAAGAATACACCCATTATTGCAAAAGCTAAAATAATGTTTGTAGAGCTCTGCAGATGTGTAGGATACTTTATAATAATTGCAGCATATCTAGAATTATCATTTTATCTCTATTTTTACAAACCGATAATTGACAGTATTCATTGCTTGCATTCTTTGAGCACCTCACATGTGTTTATAACACCTGAGCACTGGTTGTATGTGAGGAAAGAATGAGAAGCCTAGGCACTTAAGTTACTTGTCTGGGATCCCCAAGGCTGTACTGGGTAGAGCCAGGGTCCATGCCCACATCTGCCTGGCCCTTAGCCATTCTGCTCTCAGCCTCTTCCAGTCAAGTTCAAGCACTGAGATCTGCCCAGGAGTCCTTAGAAATTTAGGAATAAGTTCTAGCTTTTCTAATTCCCAGCCTAGGTTTAAGTTCAATCTTAGCTGTCATATTTTGAATTTCAAAGACTCGATAGTTGTAGGACAATCATAATGAGAGCTCGTAGGAAAGAGAGATTGTGACTGAGTTCACATAAGAAGAGCCAAATTATCCGGGTAATGAATTAACTCAACACTATATCTTATTTTGACACGGTTAGCATAGCCTTTGGTCAAGGGGAGGAGAAAAGATAAATTATTGGTAGTTCACAATAAAGTTATTTAGAAATCACTTAGTCTTTCTCATTAGAGCAACAGAGATTGGAGGAAAGGAGGGTGCAAAGAGACAGTTCGAACAATGTCTTTCTTCAAAAGAATCTGCAGCCGTCCATTTGACCTCATCATGTCCAAAGAACTGAGAGTTCTGCTTAAAACTAAACTTAGTAAAAAAAAAAAAAAAAGAACAAAGTCCCTGAAAAACCAAGTTCCTTAAAAGCCAAGTTCCTTAAAAGCCAAGTCTACCAAATTATGGAGAATAAAGCAGTGAACTTTTTTTAAAGCCACATTGAAAATGTTAAGGACAACTTTGCCATAAAGACTTGGAAAGATAAAAGAAAGTTGAAATTGTTCTCAAGAAGAAATATTTTCTGCCCCAGTGTCAGGCACTCCACACTCCACTCTTTACACTAAATTGTTATCTTTAGGTATTTCAGATTGCCCTGTGTGGCTCCCTGAATTTGGTTGGGTCCACTCTGATAATTCAGTGAGCCCAGATGTTTATCTGTGAATGAAGAGTTTTACATATGGATTGTTCCAATTACGGGAATAATTTGTATAATAGGAATGTTAAAATGCTTCCCTTTTGCTAACTTAGGGTACCTGCTGTTAAGCTTCCATAGTAGAAGAGGGTCTCGTTATTCATATCACAAAAAGGAAAAAAAGAGAGAGAGACAAGCCCAGGAAAAATAGCTTAATAAATTTTCCTGTCTGCTAAGCAGGGAGAAACAACTCCCCGCCACCACCAAAAAGTGTCTCCATTAAACTAGGAGGTGTAGGAATTTAAAAAGGTGCGTGTGATACATGACACTGGCCACTGCTGGAAACGGACTCTATCCAAGGTCACTAAGTCATGGAGGATATCTTCCCAGGCACAGCTTGCCTTTAGGAATAAGGAAAGTGTCCATTAATATGTTTACTTTTTGAAGTACTCAAAGACAGAAATGGGAATCCCAAGCTCAGTGTCTAAGTAACTGTAAAAGGGAGATTTCTTCCCCGTTCATCTATGTGAATAGAATACATTTCAAAATAATGATTGTTTTTTCTAATTATAAAAGTAACGTATGCTGTTTAAAGTTTTAAGAATGGGGGAAAAATAAAAATACCTATAATTCTACTCTGAAGGAAAAACTTGAACATTTTGGGTATTTCCTGCATATCTTTTTTTTATTTCCCAACATAATCGAAGCTCTCTTTCTGGGTGTGTATATGCATATGTGCGTGTGTGTGTGTTTCACAGAACAGAAAAGCATTTTCGCATATCGCTTTAAAGCGTTTATGTATGATTTTAAGTAGCATAATATTTGATTACGTGAGCATGCATGCTGTCATTCCCTTTGCTGAGATTCCCCTATTGTTTAAATGCTGAGGTTTCTGTTTGGTTTTTGCAATATAAAGTTTCAATGAGCATCTTTGTGCAATAAGTAGATAACGTGTTTTCTCTGACTGCCTTGGGCTTTATGCCTGGCATAACTTAGTGCCTATTTCAGTTTCTCATTCATACATAGAAAATGAGGTCACTCTTTTCTGGCAGTCCATATTTAGTGAAGGACACAGTGACCTCCTTCATCCAGTCGATCCTCACTGCTCCACCATGTTTCCCTGTTCTCTTCAGATGTTCATCTACATTTAAAGGACTTCCCTGTCAAAGCACTTAAGAGGGCAGATTGTTCCAGGAGCCACAAAGGTGTAATCCTGTGGTTAGTTTCTTTCTCATTTATTTGTCGAGGTGGTTTGATGACCAGCCTAACTGCTACTTTGTCAGAAAACTTCCTTCCAAGCATATCCTCCAAAAGATAATCAGCTACTTGATACCGCAAGACAATATCCAAGTCTCTGTCTAGCAACATCAAATTCTTTAAAAGCAGTTTTCGAAGGGTACTGTGTAATATTGTCTGTGTTACTGTCACGCTTAGATGTGACAAGCTCGGTTTTATATTAATGGTAAGTAATTTGGTTTCCATGTCTTTTCACTCTCTCTCGTCTGATTTGAGGCAGTGGGTCAGTTTATATTGGGATGGGAGGACAAGAAATCACGGATAGAAAAATTATTCTTTTAATGGCCTTTGTTGAAATAAATAAACCTCATTAAACTGTTGTTATAACATACCAAAGTGACTCGAGTGATGTCTACATTTTAAAAGTCAGTGTTTTTTTTAACATCTGTGACTGTTAGTTGCTGTGGAGATGAATTAGAAATACAGGAAACCCTGTTTTATGCAGTATTATCTGGCTAATGAGCTACCTACGTGAGTGCATTTTCTTGGTAACTGAAGCTTCTCCTTTAAAATGCAAATTATTAGTTTTCCTTTTCTTTGTCACTGGAAATCTATATTGCACATTTCTTTGCCTTATTGAATAAATATAACATACAAAATGTAACGTAATAGTTTGGGGGGGCGGGGCCTGTGAATGTCCGTCATTGTGCCGGGCAATCACGAGTATCCACTGACAGGTGATGTTCAAAATGCTTAACAAAGAGTTTGGCACCAACCAATAAAATAAAAATAATTAATAATAAAAATAGCGAATACACGTTGGCTACTTGCTTTTTAATTCTCTGCTTTGGATCTGCTCTGGGCCCTGGGAAACTAAAATTCATTAGAATTCTACAAACAGTAAGAGTAAATAATTTTGGAGGCCTCCTTTGAGAAAAAAAGCACGTATATACTTTGTGACACTTGGCTTCCTGGCCTGCGCTGATTTCGTTTCTGTTCTAGAGAGATTCTAGGAGCGATGTCTGTGACGTGGCCATAGAACCAGGGAAGCGTTGCCGTATTTGACACAGCCCTTCCTTCGGGTTGCTTTGCATAAGAAAACATACATGCAACGAACACTTTTGCAATCAGAGCAGCACGGAGCAAAATGTCTAATTACACAGTGCAGTTCGTGATGACCTGTGGCGAGGTGCTTGGTAATCGCAGGAGGCGCCTGGTCGTGGCAGTGGAACAGCAAGCTGCTTAGACGTAGCTTTCACCCAGAGGTCGAGGCACCCTGCTCCCTTCTCTCTAAATGGCCTTGTCATCAGAGCGGGTAGTACCCATCTCAGGAGACGAGGACGGTCACAAGATAGGTAAATTAGCAGACTTCATATTAAGCCATACAAACCCAGGTTTTGTTTTTGTTTGTTTTGCTTTTGCTATTTCCATGGTTTTGAAATCATTCAGCTGCTCTTCCAACAACCAACTACCATTTACGGTGCTGAGAACAAATGAGCTTAAAATGGCAAAGGCGATGGTTGTCGCCATCAATGGGAAGACTCATGCGTCACAACTTTCTGGTTCTCCTAGGCGGTTGCATCTTCAGACCATAAGTGTTTTCAAAGTCTACCCTGGAAAGAGAATAACTTGGTTATTTGTCAGGGCAAAGAGGGTATTTATTCCCCCCAAAACAGCCTATACTTCTGGTCCAGGAAATGTGGTGGGGTCCCTAGGGACAGAGGAACCAACTTCGTCTCTAGTTGAGGGAGTACATTTTGGTTTGTTAGCTCACAGGTCCTAGCTGGTTTTTAGATTTTTTTAATGGCATTTTGATGTGACCGGATTAGCAAGGCTTTTGGTGAGTCAGACACCTTTGGCACTGGTAGAGGGTTGCCTTTCTGTAAGGATGGGTATGTAGGTATGAATTGGCAGTCCTCCGAGTCTACATCTCTGTCCCCAACTTCAGGGGCAGTAGAGGGTCTGTGTGCGCACCTCATCCTCGAGCATCAGGAGGCCAGAAGCAGCCCCATACACCTCCGAGCTCACGTTCACCAGCATTCTTCCTGGGTCCTGTCAGTTTCTGGAATTTCCCGATTATCCATCACCTGACCTGGAAGGAGGTGAGGCTGGAGGGGGGACTCTGACTCAAGGCTGGAAGAAATGAAAAGCCAAAGTGGGAATCTCTGGAGAAGAGCCTTCAAAGGTGACTAGAAAGGTGAGGCCTCTCGGGGCAGTTAGTTGGACTTAAATGGCTGAAAAGCAGAGTGTCTATTGGCAGGTTAGGGAGACTTTTTCTGGGGAGCCAGGGAGAGGGGGCGGAAGTTGGTTTTGTGGCTGTAATCTTCCTGGGACGTAGAAGTTTAGGCAGCTTCCTTCGTGGGAGACCCAGAGAGGACTAGTGGATGTCGGGAGCTTGTGGCTTCTGGACTCCCGTGTCAGTATGGACGTCATGAGAGCTGGTCACTCGGGGTTACTGTCCTCACTGAATGGTGATGAGTCCACATCGATAAGCTTGTCAGGATCCCTGCTCAGTTTTTTGTTTTTTGTTTTTTTAATAAATATAACATTAAGTCTAGGGAAGTATTTGAGTCCCTGACTGTCATTTTTCTAATTTGCCACTGGTCTTAGGTGTGGCCGTTTTATGTTTTCAAAGCTGCTGTTTAGACTGATAAGAAGTTTGTATGCTATTCAGCGTTGCTGAGGAAACAACCTAGAGATCTATTGGCCACTGGGTCCTGCATTTTAATAGAGGGACATAGTAGTTTGGAGAATCTAAAATAGCAGATTGCAAAAAAAAAAAAAAAATCATCTGACAGGCCGGGTGCTCTGAATCGTTTGGCAGGAAATTCACCATGACTAGGACACCGAGGCCTCCCGCAATGTGTGGCCTAAGCGCGACAGTTGAGAAAGACTTCACAGAGGAAAGTACCAGGTAACCACGTAAATAAGAAAGAGGTAACTTTCACCTCTTCAGGATTCTGGCCAAGTCCAATGCCAAAGCAACCGGAAGGGCACCTTGCAGCCAGCCCGATCCGAAGCAAGGGAGGCCGTGGGTCCCTCCTTGGCCCCAGACTCTGCTTTCAGAGCCGGTCCCCTCCTGCTCTCTGAGACCTTGTTTCCCTTGGGGACACTATGGTTTGTTCCCCGCCCTTTCAGGTTGCCTCACCTGGTGCCAACGTGCAGTCAGGGTGTACCCGCTTTCCACTCCCACACAGGGCCGCGCACCTCTGGGTGTTTCACCACCTGGGCCTCACTCCCATGGGGCTGTTTGCCGAACATGGCAGATTCCCAGCCTCGCCTGCAGGTCGTCCACCGTGTGATTGATTGCCAGACTTCCCCAGACACACCTGAGTTTTTGCAGCCAAGGTAAAGAACTTGGACTTGGTTCTGGAAGGAGAGACCCACCACACGGCCCCAAAGTGGACGGTGTCAATGAGCATCAGCAGCCGGACTGCAGAACCTCCTGTTCGTTCTAAAATTCCTGTTCGTTCTAATTCCTATTAGGGGTACACATGCCTCCTTTCGGAGGTAGTAGGAGCCTGGCGAGCCAGTCTCTCTCGAGAAATCAAAATATCATTTACATACAGTGAAGTGGACAGATCTTATGTGTATAGGTCCATGTGTTTTGACAAATGACAAATGCCTACCTGATCTGGAACGGTTCCATCAGCCTGGGAGGCTCCCTGGGGCCCCTCACCCTGGGCAGCCACCACCCCGAGTGCCGTGGCGAACCTTTTTAGTTGCTCAGACAAAATGACACATGGCATAACAATGAGTTTGGGGCCACTCATTGTCATTACAGTGTATGGATGGCACTGTTATTCTTTCCTGTTGCAGAATAGGGCTCAATATTGTCAATTGTAGTGGAATTAAGGCAGGTAAGAAGTTTGATTTTCTGTGTAAAATAACTTTTTCCCTAAACTTGTACTGTTTGGTGTTTTCAATTCTTCAATCGATGTATATCCTTCGATTACATGAACTGCTGATCATCATGGAAGTCCAGACATGCTTAAAAATTAAAGTCTGCTTAGAAAGCTAACATCATAAAGCAAAATGTGGTAGATACATACAATAGACTATTCAGAACGAAATTATGATGTATGCTCCAACATAGACGAACCTCGAAGACATTACGCTAAGTGAAATAAGCCAAACACAAAGGACAGCTATTGTACGCTTCCACTTATATGAGGCACCTAGAGTAGTTGAATTCATAGAGACAGAAAGTAGAACATTAGTTACCAGGGTTTAGGAGAGGCAGAAAGGGGAGTTACTGTTTAATAGGTAGAGTTTCAGTTTGAGACGACAAAGTTCTGGAGAAGGATGATGGTGATGATTGCACAATGATGTGAATGTACTAAACTCTACCCTAAAAAGTGGTTAAAATGATTATTTTATGACATGTATATTTTATCAAAATTTTAAAAAATTAACTCCTAAGCTACTGGGAAAGCCTGTGACTTTTGAAAAGGATCTCTCTTTAAAAACAAAAAACAAAAAACATTTATTCTAGTTATAGATATAATTTGTTTTCACTGTGAAAAGAAGGAAAATAAATAAAAGTATCTATAAGACAATAAGAATTGTATGCAGGCCCACCACCTAAAGATAACTCTGTATCTTATTTTAGTGCATGTTCTTCTCATCTCTTCTCTGTACATATATTTTAAAACAAAACTGTAACCTCTTTGCATTTGATATCATGGGCGGTTTCCCTTGATTTTAAGCATTCATCTAAACCGTGATGACAGATGGCTTTCCTAGCATTCTCTCACGTGGATATACCATAGTTTAGTTCACGGATCCTCTGTGGTTAGATGTTCAGTGGTTTCGGTTTCATTCTGTTACAGATAACGCTCTGAAACATTTTTGTACAGAAATCTTCTGTGCCCATCTGAGTACTTCTTTGGATCAATATGGAAACACTTCGTAGAGCCGCACACTTCCGTAGACCTGCGTCCCAGTTTGCCCTGCGGGCTCCGCCTTTGGATGTGCCCCTGTCCCAGGCTCCCAGTGGGCGTCGCCTCCCTCGATGCTCCTTAGCTGTCCAGTGACCTCTGCCACAGTAATCTACGTTCTAGTTCTCTCAGAGCCACGTGGTGCTGAAGTCTTTGAAACGATTTTTTATTAAAAGCATTTTTTTT
>NW_006432227.1:11775375-11795288 GCF_000325575.1 Pteropus alecto
TAATACTTTTCAATTGTTTTGGGATTCCTTTCTTTTCGGTAAGCACGTTTTGGAGCAAACACGGACTCCGAGTGGGGTTAGACGTATGAGCTCAGGGCGGAAAAGGGTTGCAATGGTTTTACTCGCGTGTATCTGGGAAGACACCTGTCCCTGCAGGTTTCAGCGCAGAGAAAAGTGCTATTTTGTGTTGTATGTGTGTGTTCAATGATGTGTAAGTAGTTTGCTTTCCAAACTTCCTGGTGAATACATGGGAGAGGAGGAAAAATTCACTGACTTTCCTAGGTGCCAGGCCCTGCTCTAGGCACGTGGCTTGACTTCTGTGGGCTTCGGCAAAGAACTTGAGCAAAGGACTTGACGGTTAGGGGTGGGCGTCTCCTTCCCCACTTTAAAGATGAATAGACTGAATAGCCTTGCCAGGACCTTGAGCCCGTCTGGAGCAGCCAGGCTCCTCTGACTGATGGCTCAGGCTTAGAGTCTCAGAGGAGAATGTTTGGCGTTGACTGTGTTCTAGGGACATGCAGAGCTAGTAACATTTCGGGGAAATGGAAGAGAAGATGTTTCTCTCTCTTTTCTGCTGTCCTGACCATGGCTTCCTTGCCGTTGAGAACCTACTTCGGAGGAAAGGGGCAGGAGCAGAGGAAAGTGTTTCCTGCTCGTTCGGAGGTGCTCTGGATTCATGTGGCTTCTCTGTCGTTTCTGGCAGTGGAGCCAGCCGACCACAGCATGGCTGAAAGAAAGAGCACCCACTTCTGACAGTCAGGACCCCTGGGTTTGACCTCCATCCCTGCACCCAGTGGCTCTTATGGCTTTGAGCAGAGAACTTGACCTCTGTGGGCTTCAGCTTTCCCAACTGTCAAATGAGGGTAAAGGGCTTCTATACCTTCTTTTGGAAGTGTAGACCAAACAGAGACTGCTTTGAAAAGTATGAAGCGCTGCGCATACGTAAGGAAGTGTTGTGTAAGACGTTGAGCTGCTGCTACACCTGTTTATTTTCACACGTTCTTGACCAGCTGACTTTTCTTGCTTTGTATCGATTCAGTGACTTGCATTCAGGTGATTCCTTAAACTAGAACCAGCTGGATTAAGGGCAGGCCAAAGCATACTGGAGGATAGATGCTGGAAACACAGATTTTACAGCACGTGTGCCAGCAGTATTTTTTGTTCGCTTGTTTGTTTTTGTTTCATTAATATTGTTTTTGTACTTTGTAGAAAAGACTTTTAAGGCTGGATTTGTTCAGTAGTGTTGTTTTTAATTGAGTTACCATTTTTTTAATTGAGTTACCAGGATTTAGCTAGTGCGTCCTTCGAAATGGTGGGTTAAATTTAATTTTCTTTTCATTACAGGCTGCTGTTTGACACAGGTTTAGAGAGCATGGCTACATATGCCATTGATCCCTTCTCTATATGCCATTGATCCCTTCTCTAATCTAGACACGTAAATGGGACCAAGCTTTTCTCAATTTTGTTTACAATCATGGAAGTTAACACACCAGGATGTTTGAAACAAAAGTGTAGTGGCCGCTTAATGAGCTGAAAGTTATAACTCACTTTCTAGGTACTGACATGATTTGGAGTTTTCACTACTAAATAATGGGGAATGGGAAACAGAGCAGGATGTCTTCATGAATGAGTGTGTACACAAGATATTTCTTGCATACCTGCTTCGCCCCAGGTACAGTGCCAGTCACCTAAGACAGAAGAGGGAAGAAGACCCATGCAGTCCTCTCCTTCACAGAGATTTGTCTAGAAAGCTGAGCAGCCGCAGGCACTTACTAAAGCATGTGATCGCATCTGAGATAGAGGAAAAGCAGGCTGTTAAGAGGCTTTTATCTCAACAGAGGGTTAAAGATGTAACTTGTGGACCTTTAACCCCTCCCTAAGGGTCAGAGAAGCTTTCTGTTCAAGCCGAGACCCGAGACCTAAAGAGAATAGTGTAAGGAATGGCAGGTGCTTAGTGTGACGAATCGGGGATGAGACTGGGAGGGAACAGGAGGACAGGAGGGTAGGGTGGCAGGGTGAGCAGAACCCAGACCAGGAAGGGCCCGGTCAGTCAGCGTAAGGGGTTTGGCTGGATCCTGAGTCGGTGGGCGGGGGGACTTTGACGGGTTCTCAGAAGGGGCGTAGTGTGCTCGAATTTGCACAATTTAAAGGTAATTTTGGTTTCAGTGTGGCTGGTGAATTAGAGGGAAGTGAGACCAGAAGCAGGGAAACCCATAAGAGGCTCTGGGGGTAACCACCAGAGAGACAGGGGCGGCTTCGATTCTAGATTAAGCTTGGGAGTGGGGCGGGAGGGTGCAAGAACTATCTAGAATCAAGTGAACTTGGCCACTGATGGGACAGGGCGGGAGAGGATGGGGCGGATGGTGACACCACCAAACCGTGAAGGAGCTAGTCTGGAACGAAGAGCATGGGTTCCATCTCAGCCATGTTCATTCATTCATAGATTCTGTGACATGTTTTAAATTGCATGCCTGAGAGAGAATACAAATTATAGGTAAGGGTGGGTGGGGGCTGCAATAAATACTTAGTAGCCGGATCGCCCGCTCTGTCTCTCTCTCTGTCTCTCCCTCCTTCCTTTGGGCTACATCATTACATTCTCTGTAAAAGGAGGATTTTTGCATCAATGTGAATGCTATGAATATTCATTTTTCCTTTCAAAATGTAATACGCTTTAGTTTAATATAGTCAGTTCTCAGCCTTTTGCCTTAATGAAATAGTGATATGGAAAATTCAATAGTATTTATGAGTATCGGAATACATTATTAGGACTTCGAGGGAAGCAGATTCATCTGTATCATCGTGATCTGCTAAAGATAATATTAGCGTTGGACCAGGCGCCTGGTGACAGTGGAGAGTGCCATCTGGACTTGAGTTTGATGAGCCGCCTTGGTTTGCTCTCTGTACATCAAATGTTTACTGTGTAAACATGGAGTGAACTAACCTTAGAGAGGTTTCTTTAATGGCTTTCTATTTATTTGGTTTTTAGCACTGTCTACAGCATGCAGTCTGGTGGTAATTCATAAAATTCATTTGGAATACATTTTCCTATAGAAATAATGTTATAAATTGTGGTTAGGTTTCCAGGCCACTCCACCAAAGTTATATAAACCCTAATATTATTAAAATATTCTATATCCGCAACGAGGAGTAGTAGAAAACCATGTTGTTGGAATAGTAGTAATTGGGGAAAGCAGTAATATTAAAATATACCATTCGTCTTCGTTAACTTTAAGAATACTTGGTTTAATAGCAACGAGAGGGAGTTGATGGCGGTTGGGAGGGGAGGCGGTTGGTGCTGGGGGTGTTAGAGATTGGGTTAATTTAAAATGAAAGCCTCTTCTGGATGCAGGTGACTCATCCGCTGTGATTACGGTAATTCGAAAACTCATAAACGGGAGTTTCTTTATCCTCCCGAGGGGGTAACTTGACAAGACTTGGAAGAGATGAGGATGGATGTGAAGCAGGTCCCGTGGGGCATAATTAACGGGTGGGAGTGGGGTTGAATTCTCCTGCGTGGACTGTGGAAGGCCAGGGGGCAGAGGAGCATGAGGCCAGCTGTCCCTGCAGGCCGCCGCAGGCCTCCTGCTTCTCGCTGGCATCTTGGACCCAGGACAGCAGCAGGGTTGGTGGGGCTGGCGAGTGGGCGGGGCGGGAGGAGATAACGTGCCGTCGGCCATTGGTGTGCGAGGCCGTTGCCTGTGACTTGCTGCAGTCAGAGGTGTGGCGGCGGTGAGCTGTCTGCTGCCAGGGCAGAATGGAAAGCAGTTTTAAATGTTTCGCATGGAAACTAACTGATCTCTCTGTGGCCAGAGAAGTACTTGTTCTGCCCGTGATAATCAGCAGCCACCTGGCCTTTAACATTTATGTTCCCTGCCCTGTAATTTATTGTTACCCAGCCATGTCTTTCATGCCTAATTTCCGGGGGCCCTGCCACTTCCCCGCCGCGTTTCCTTTTCCCTAATTTGTCCTTACGTGGCATTCGAATTTTACTTTTCAATGTATTATATTGCTATGTTTTCTAGTGAGGGTGAAATTTAAAAACACCTACCTGTATCTATTGATGTAGGCTTATCTGTGTCTTCATTTCATCGATATCTTCTTAAAAAATAGCGCAAAAAGCAGCATAATAGTAAGAGACCCACAGCTACTAGAAGATCAGCATTTTTGTACTTGAACCACATTCGTGTTGCAAAAGGAATATCTAATTATATTCATTATACATGGTGCGTCCAAACACTCACATATGCTTACTTTTTTTTTTTTTTTTTTTAGAATCAACCAGTGTAATACAAGCGCCTTAGACTAGGGGTATGGAAGACACATACTTCACTGTCCTTTCTTCTTTTCGGTCATGCAGAAGGGACCAGTCTTATTTAGGATGCGACAAGATGAACGTTGCCCTTCCCCTTGCCCAGTGCATGTTTCTCATTTGTGGAGCACGTCCCAGTTTGTAGAATGTATGCTCGTGATAGTGGATCCCACAATCCGCAGGCACGCACGTGGGGTAACCCCGCCGCGTGGAAGGAGGGTGAGGTGGCCACCCGTGGGTGTCCCCAGCTGCCCTCATCTCCCTCCTCCGAGCTGAACCCCATCGTCCTTCTGCTCCCTGTACGGTGCATCTCTGCAGGAGGCTCTTGGAGCACCAAGGGGTAGGGAGTCTGGTCTTAGAGTTAAAACCGACAGGACCGCAGAGAGCTGGCGAGAGTCAGAGCCGCCGAGAGACCGACCCAGGCTCGCATGAGAGGCCCACAGCCTGCGGACAGCTGTCCGTTCTCTTCTCGTTCCTTCTATTTGAGGGCCTGCTCTGTTATAAGGAACAGGGTGGGTGCTCCTTTCAGCACTGAGGTGGGGTCACAGCGCAGGCTGGGTAGAGTTCAATGTCACTTCCGAGTTCCATCCTAGTCCTCCTGGAATTCTGTCCTTCTGTATACCGCTCTCTAATTCCTTAAACATTTATAACTTATGGCTGTGTCGTATGTCAAAACCCCTGGGCCCGGTTTCACCCAGCCCCTCCCCGCCCTCCTCTGAACTAACCTGAGCGCCTCAAAGTTCCTTCTGCAGAGTATTACTTTCTTGGTGGTGGTTTTTTTTTTTTTTAATGGAATTTATTGGGGTAACACTGGTTAGTAATATTATGTAATTTTCAGGTACATAAGATTATAAGTCAACATCTGTGTGCTCTATTGCATGCTCACCACCCGAAGTCTGGTTTCCTTCTCTTACTGTGTGTTTGGTCCCCTTCACCCCCTCGCCTCGATTATTACTTTCTTAAGATCTAATCATCAGGTAAAAAGAAATATCCGGTGCGGGCGCCCTGGGCTTTAACAGGCTGTGCCTTTGGCAGACAGCGCGGTTTCCTTGGCTTTTCAGCACCTTTTCATAAATCAGGTGTCTTTCTTTATTTTTTAAGACTTCTGTTTCTTTCCAAGCATTCATTAATTTCAGATTAACTTGCCTGGGTTTCTGCGCTGATGAGTCTTTTGCCTTTGCATGGCAGCCGGCTCCAGAAGAGGCCGAGAGAGGCCCATTCATTCTGCTCTCCGCCTCCCCCCCTCCCCTAAGAGCTGCTGCCACCCTGTGCCTCCTCCCATCCCCACGGTCCATCCTCTCCATCCTTACACATCTGTCTCGCCATCTCACCACGAGCCCCAGGAGGCAGGGCTGGTGTGTGACTCCTGCTGTGCCTGCCTGTGGGCTCCCTTTCTGGAGTGAAATATGGAGGAGGCGAAGGGGGTGCCTGAACGTAGAAGCGACATCGCAAATGCAGCCTGCTCAAGGTTCGCGTAGATGCCCCGTCTTCTACCAGCCGAAGCACACCTGTCCCTCTAAACGGACGGACAGCAGAGTTTACTAGATTTCTTCCTTAGCACGCCACCTTGTACATGCACTTAGCTTACTTAGGGCGTGTGGCCCAAAGATGCTGCCGCATTAAAATGCAACCAGGATGGCCTCCCTTTGCCCCCCAGAGAGGAAAGCAGCTCCTCCCAAGCACTGGGTCTGGAACTCTGAGTTTCTAGTGGCATGGACTTGATATTCAGGTTCATTAACTGGCCGTGATGTAGGTACCAGTGAGATTGGCTACCTTGTAAAACAATTATTCTTGAGTTTGGGGGAAAAATCATTTTCTGGAGAAAGAAAACATGCAAAACTATGCTTTTTGTGTGAGTTGATTTCACCTGAGGGAAAAAAATCAGAGTGGTTTGAGTACTCTTGAGGTGGTCCCGAGTGAGGGCAAGGTCTTCACTCTGCAGGTCATACCACTTGAGGGAAGTGCAAAGTGGGAGGAGATGCCCAGGGGGGGCCCTGAGAGTCCTTCTCTTTGGGATGCACATCCATCCACCCGTGGGCGTCCCCAGCTGCCCTCATCTCCCTCCTCCGAGCTGAACCCCATCGTCCTTCTGCTCCCTGTACGGTGCATCTCTGAAGGCGGTCTCTCACGTAACGGCAATTCTGTCTGATTGATAGGTATCTTTATCCAGGGACGGGAATCATCCTGCACAACCATGGCTAGAATTAGACTGGATCAGCCCGGATGCGAAGAGCAGCCTTAGCAAGAAGAGTTCTTATTCTGTTAGCTATCAACAATAAAGAGCATTCTGCACTTTGCACTTTTGATCATCAGGGTGAGCTGTGGCCAAACCAAAAAGCTTTTAATGTGCCATGTTGTATGTCATCGCAATGACAATAGTATATGACCTGTCACAGTGTGGGATCCAAACAGAGAATAACACCGAAGTAATAGTAATCTAATAGCTAGTAAGCACCGTGGCTGTTAAGCCTGCCTCTCCCATCTGTTGCATATGTAGCCTAGTAACCTGTAATAATTTTCTATGCAAATAATATTTACAATCACAGTTTATGGACTGTGTATATGTTTAATATTGTAAGAAGGGAGAGTCCTTTGCTGTAGGGACTCTGAATCTGTCACCTCATTTACCATTACACAAAGGGAGAGAATATGACACAAAGTTATGCAAAGTAGAACTAGAATACTTTTCCTCCCCAAAATCCAAATGAGAAAGTAAAAATGCATTCAGGACTTACCTGCCTTATAAAGTTTATGAAGAAAACATCTGATCTCTAGTGTATGCCAGTTCCTTAGCTACGGGGGTTGGGGTGCAAAGTCCAAAGGGAAAGATAGAAATCAGAGTGATATGTTTTCAAAACACAACACCTCTTGGTAAACTAAACCCCTGCCTTCCTGAACCCAACACTATGACATGTGCTTATTTGCAGGATTTGCCCTTTTGAGGTTATTAAGTCATTGGTTACATAACCTTGGCCACATTTCGATGATTGTCTGTTGTTTCCCTTAGCGTGACTGAAAATATTACAGGTTGTTTGAAACAAGCCAAATTTCTTAAAAAATGGAATGGAGTTCGGTTTAAAAAAGAAAGGGGGGAAAAAAAAAACCCTTAAAAAGCAAAACATGGATCTGCCATGAAACCGATAGCAAGGCTTCGAAAATAAAGCCTGCAAGCCAAGTTGGATGAGAGCACAGGACAACCGATCTCTTAGTGATGCTCACCGTCTGGTTTCCCAAAATGTAGAAATAACCTTTTCACGCGTCTGCTGTAGTTTTTTTACAGGGGTGGACAGCTTTGAGGCCAAAAAGCATTTGTATTCTCTCATCTGCTCTTCGAGTTGTTCTTTGGTTTGCTTGCTTTTTTTCTGTTTTTGTTTGGTTTTGTTTTTATAGGGAGGGAAATGGGATGAGGGGGAGAGTAGAAGAGGGAGATAAATCACCCTTTTTCTTTCAATGGGTCAGTAAAACAGTTTATAACTCACCTTCATAATGAAATATTTTCTTCCTAACAATGACTACTGCTTTATCACGGAAAGGTGCAATAATGACACCTGAAGTTTCTCCTCCATGGAACGGAGTGTGAAGCTTAAAAAAAGCCAATTCGAAATCCTTGCTGACTTTTCAACTGTTTTTCATGGGGTTATTGGAAAGCACAGGGTCCTCCCATACTAAGTAGGAAGAACTCTCTTTATCCTAAGATTGTCAGAAAGACTAGGCACAAAATACACAGCCCCTCCTGCTGCCACATGTTTCAGCAGCCTGAGCAGTAGCTTGTCGCTCAGCCGACGTGGCCCCCAGTGGTTGTCATGGGATGGGTCTGAATTGAAGGACAGCGAAAATGACAGGTGCGCCCCATGCAGAGGGGGGTCACAGTGTACAGATGCAGCCTTTGCTGCACTGCATCCTGCCTGGTTAGGCTCCTTTTGTTCACTTAGCCTCGCTGTGAACTTGCCGCTTCTCTTTCCTGAACCTGCAGGTCCCTAAGCCCCTTCCCTTCTCCTCCAGTCAGGGTGTCCTCCTGCACGGCTGCCATTCACAGCACGGCGGGGGCAGCCTCTGCAGCAAAGGCGATTTTATTTCAAATGATTATCAATAGCCTTTTCTCCCCACCCCTTAATGAACTCCGTTTTCTTGACTGGCTACATAATCATTCATTTTGAGGTGCTGCCTACTTTGACCCCTTTTTCTTTTTCTCACAATATGAATGAAAATAGTAAAACTAAAGACTTTGCTCTTGTCAACAGTATTTTTAGTGGTTTACAAGCCCCCTTCCCTCCCCAAGAGCAATGCCTTGTTTTTGGTGAAAAGCCCTTTATCTTACAAGACGACCTGCAAGACTCCCGTTTGAAAAGCACCGAAGTTGAGGTTCCTTCTGGGCAGTCCGTTCCACCTTAGAAATGTAGTGATACATTTCACGATGCGCGTCAAGTGCGAGTTGCATTGGATGACGTAAAGTAGGTCTCTAATAGAAACAGCCCAAAAAACAATCATCAGTCTCTTAGCTATGGCTTCGTCATTTACTCTTGAACTGTCGTTGCCCAGCTGTGAAGTACTTGAAGAAATCCTCTAAAAAAGCCGAATGACTACAAAGCACTAAAAAGTGACTATTAAATAAAACCTGTCCACTTCTTGTCATAGTCCGAACTCTGTTCCACCAAAGACGTGTAAATGGAGCCGTAAGCACCGCCGCGTCCCCCCAGCTCTGTGAGGGGTGTCGAGGCGTGCTCGTCGGTGGAAAACCGAGGAAAGTGGGGGGAGGACTTCGAAACGCCGAGTCACGGCCACTCATAGTCTTAGACACTTCGATAACCGTCTTCAAACTTTAAAACCGTAACCACTCCCTAGCAATTCGACCTGGTGCTTTAAGCATGATTTACCAAAAGATGCTCACGAGGTTAGGATTTGGCTGTCAGAATAAGAGTTTAACGAGAATCTATCTCAGTCGGTGAAAAGCCTGCATGGAGATTTCCTGTGGCCACAGCGTGCAGTTCCGGGGTAATTAATCCATTACCTTCGGCTCATCGCTAGGCAGACGTAGCCCAAGCTGCCTTGCACTAAGGCCGCTGACCAGTGTGGTAAGACATTAAAGTCACCCCACAGAGCCCAGTGTGGGGACAGTCACGTTGGGCTCTGCCTGGCTCCCCCCGGGGATTGGAATCCTAGAGGGACTTTAGCACCCCTGTGTTGCTTCTCCTAGGGCTGGACCCAGAGGAACTTTCTCTCAAGTCATTGCTGACCTGTATCTTTGTGCAAGGGTTTTAGAGACCTTGTAATTTTATGGTACTGTATGATCAGGGCAGGAGGCACTAACGTCTTAATAGAAACTCCTGAGATGATTCTTCGTGGACACACACACCCTCAACCACACACACACCCTTAACCACACACACACCCTTAACCACACACACACACACACACACACAATTATACTGCCTTCTTTCTTGCCCTTTCTAATGTTTCTGAAACCAGAACCATTAACAAACCAACAGACAAAAACCACCATGTTTTCTTCTGCCAACGGTGAAGCCTTCAGACCTCAGGATGGTGGCTTCAGGTGCAGGATGGGGGGAAAGAAGACTAGACTTTCACCATATTCACTAATTAGATAAACGGGTAAAATGATCCTCGTGTTCTTTGCCAAAATAACAAAATGGAGGAGTTATTGGAAAGCATGTTTCTGTCAACACCGTTAATCTGGGCGTTAAATGATCAGATATTAAAGTTCTTCTCTGAAAGTTCAGTTATAAAGAAAGAGGGTTTTTTTCCCCTCCTTGCATGCTTAGGAATAGAAGAGCAGGAGGAAGTTGATAATATGATAGGTCAGTAAGCAATGTCTCCCCCGAGGGAAACAGTTTTAAGCAGAAAATTGATACCAACCCGTTGGTTCTAACCCTCCCTGGAAAACGGTCTTCGGAGCTCCAGAGCTCTCGGCCCAGACAAAGAGCTTGTTATGTGCAAAGAAAAGGGGGAGGGGCACGGAAGACAGAAACGACTCTCCACTCAAAACAAACATGAAAAGTCCTTGGAGCGCGAGGCGTGTGCCCACACGCAAATCCTGAATCCGCAAGCTCTCCTCGTGCCACCGTGAAGCAGAATGGCCCAGACCGCGGAAGGGGGTCATCTTGACACAGCCACCTGAGGGCCGGATGGCCTGGCTTCCACGTGCAATTGTAAATACAGAAAATGTGAAGTTAACTCCGACCTTCGCTGTGTCTCCAGACCTCTGAGCGGTGGCTGCAGCACCCCAATAAAATCTAAATAGCCACAGCGCCCGCTCAGCGAAGCGATGGCAAGTCTGAAGGCGACAAGGCTGCAGCTGAGACAGAATAGCGTTCATGTCTTTCGGGTTAAGAATGTCTTCTAAATTAAAGTTTGACCGCTTTTGAGCAGGGAGCCAAGAAGTTTGGTAAGAACACTGAAATAATACATGTAACTGGAAGCACCTTAGGCTGAAAGTTAAGGTCGGGGAAACCCGGCGGGTAAAAGGTACTTGTGTGTTTAGGAAGTACATGAGCCTGTTGGCTTATCGTGTAGAGAAAGACTGGACTACAGAGGAGAAACATAAGCCATCAGGGTCATCCCAAGACTGCTGACCTCGGGGGTCTTCGGGGGGAAAAAAGGCTTTATTTTATAGTTAAAGTCAGGGGAACTAAGGCATGAGACAGAGAGAGACAGATGCTGCAGCCCAGCTAATGAAGTTTTTCTGCTCTGCAGCCAAGGGGCTCGATTGTGAACGTGAACTTGACTCCAGGTCCGAATCTTGTGCGTGATGCCAGGACACTCTCTTTGTCCCCTTCATCCCTGCTTCGTGGATTCACACGAGGAAAAGTATTGTGTCTGTTTATGGAAAAGTCACACTCAGGTGTCTAAAACGGATCGCAGTTAATTTCCTCGCCAGAGCACGTGAGACCTGTGCCCTCTGTGCGTGCAGCGTTGGGCGTCTTTAGCCCTGCAGGTGACCCTTCCCACTTCCCTGGCATGACCTTCCTTTAGCGGTGACCCGTAGGCTCTCCGACGCGGAGCAGGCATCGAGAGCCAGGAAGTACCCGGGGGTCGCTAGCGGGGGAGGAGAAGAACCCGCCTTGCACCTGCACGTGGGCGGCTGCATCAGGTTCAGCCTTGCGACCAGGGCCCGGCGATCTGCTTTAGCATCAGCGTTGCCTGGCTTGCCTCGTCTGCTGTTGTCAGATGGGCTCTTTTTCCTTTCTGGCCAACCCCGATAATGGTGTGGGAGGGGCCGTCGTTTGTTGGAGTCTAGCGTGTTACAGAACTGTAAGAACACAGGTGGCTCCTTTGTTAGGGACCCTCATGGCTCAGGAGATGGGCTGTGTGCAGCCGAGCTGTTGGCAGTGACCACACTTGGGAAGCCATGTGTGTGAGTGTTCCGATGACTCTCACGCTCTGGCCACAACTTAGAGGCCCCGCTTACTTTGAAGCAACTCAACAAGGCATTTGATGTCCCACAGCCGAATCTCAAGGGGACAGAGAATCCCCTACACAGGAGGCGAGACGTCGGGTAGAACAGATGTTCTGTCTAGGCCTCTTTACGTGTCTTGCTTTGCATGTCCAGAACATTCTGCTCCAAGCGCCGTTCCCAAGAGAAGAAAGGGAGGTAAATCGCCATCCAAGGACGGCATGATGGGTCAGTCATAAGTCATGAGCACTTGATGAATGGAGGGGACTCTTCAGTGTTTGTCGCTCAGACTTGGCCAGGACAGGTGAAAACCCCCTCCCTGCCCCTGCCAGCTCCATGTGTTTCAAGTCCAGCCCAGGAAACTGAGCTGAGTGTTTCTCAGGATGCTGCAGACTAAGCTTTGACGCTCTGCCGGCCTGGGTGACCAGTTCGTTCTGTTCCCACATGCCTTATGCAGAGTGACGCGTAGCTGATTCCTAAGGGAGGCCCAAGGAGGGACTGATCCGCTGTGTGTCCTTATCGGTCAAACCATGCTAGCCAAGACCGAACACCCGGCACTGCCCCAGGACTCCATAAGATGTTGCTGAGCTGGTCTGGAACCTCCAAGCCAGGCTCTCTGGGAGTGTTGCTTGGTCAGAACTGGTCTCTGTCCTTGGCCTTCAGATCTGCCGGTGAGCTGAACTTTTGAGGTGGTTCACACCTGCCTGAAATACAGTCTCCAGATCTGGCAGGAGAAATGATTGGCAAGGCCAGTAAGAAGCCACAGCCCCTTTTCAGGCAAGATCAGTACTGTACAGGGCACACCAGTTAGCTGTTTTACCATCTCACCTTAAACAAAGCAGGCTGAAATGATATTTTAAATTTCCTCAATAAATAGCCTCCCATGTATCTATTACCTAGGAATTCTAATTTTAGTGAAAACATGTATCTATTTAGACTTACTATCTTCTGGGGGTAGAAATTGTTCAAAGTTTATTATCCCTTTGTAAAGCACTAATCCATTTTTCTTAAAACTCACTCCTTGGAGCTTAAAAATTGACACCTAATTCTGGAATTCTAGAATTTTGGGTAAACTCAATCGCACACTGACACACACTACAACACAGGTGAACCTGGAAGACATTAGGCTGAGTGAGCCAGTCACAGAAGGACAAATACCGTCTGATTCCACTCATGAGGTACTTACGGTCGTCAGAATTTGCAGAGACGAAAGTAGACGGGTGTTTACCAGGGACTGGAGGGCCGGCGGGGGTAGAATGAGGAGTCAGTGTTTAATGGGGACAGAGTTTTGCAAGGCGAGAAGAGTTCCGAAGATGCACGGTGACGATGGCCGTACAATGTGAATGTACTTGGTCCCCCTGAACTTTACACTTAAAAATGGTTAAAGTGGTAAATTTTATAGTATGCATATTTTACCATAATGAAAAAATAATCTAAAAAAGAAAAACATGATCAAATATTTTATGCTTTAATTATTTTCTCTTAGATCCCTTGTTTGTCCAGATAGAAAAGGCCTAAGTTTTTTGTTTATTTAACAAAATTTTATATGTTTGCTCTTTGTCCTCTAATTTTGTTTGCCCAATTCTACCTAATAAATGTAAACCTAGTAGTGATGATGAATATCCTTATGGATATTAGTCATCCCCCGTCAGAACTTCAGGACAGTTCTACACATGTGCTGTAGGATGAGGAAGGAAAAAATCGTGATTAAGGTATTAGCCTGTCAAGTTCTATGAAACCCAAAGCGCGCTGATTCATCGCATCTGTGAGCTCTTCTTCTGAGGCTCCACTCAGTGGGAACCTCTCTGTTTTCCATTCATTTTCCATTGTCACAGATGCCCTTGGAGTCACCTTCTAGGATGTGCCTTGTAGGTAGAATATTAGAGTCCAAGTTTAATGTGGTAAAAACCAAGTCAGAAACATCAGAATTTGGTCGAGCTCTGAGTCCAGAAAGGAATCATCCATGTTTGTGACTTTTTCATGTTTAACATTGACCTCCTTGTAGAAAATTGTAGCAGAAACAACTTTCTTAATGTGGTTCTGTCTTAGGACAAAATAGAAAATGATGGACCTTGCTGGAATAATAGAATGTCCTTCTTAAAAATCTTGGAACCATATCTTAGATACAGAAGGGGGAAAAAATAAACTATTATTAAAAAGTGTTGGGGAATTTCCATGCTCTGGCCAGATGCTCCACTCGTTGAGAATAAAAGCGTGTTGGAGTCTCTTCATGAGCAAACCTGTTCATAGGAAGTATGTGGTCAGGAAGAAAGCAAAGTGTCACCACCCATCACTCCTGTGGCAAGAGCCCCTCTTTTAAAGCCCCTCATGTATTTTCTTGCTTATTCCCTGAAGATTTCTATGACATTCACAGATGGTGTGACTAAATATCACGGACAAGGCCAGCCTGTATATCGATTATGTTGGATCACAGAAAGGTCAGATACTGGACATTTTCTCCGGTTTGACCTGCAATTTCTTACTGACAGTCAAGGCTGAGTTCCTGCTTCGGATGGCGAATGAATGTTCTGTCTTCACATTGTTTCACAGGCCAGAATAAACTCTGGGTCCTGCAGACCTGCACAATGTGCATAAAGTGTCTTACTTACGGCATAACGTTAGAATACAGAGGACGAAAAGCTGCGTGAGTGCCGGTAGGACTTTCCTTCTGTTTTCCAGTGTCCTGTAGTTTCTTCTAGGAAAGCGAAAATCTAGGACTTGACGTTTTCTAGTCATGATTTCAGGCTGAAAGTAATATGGGTTTGGAGATGGATCAGAATCTAGCCAGTCTTGAAAACAAAACAAACAAAAGCTCTTTTTTATACTTAAGATTTTTTTTTTAAGGACTCTCTCTGGGTTTTGTTCTTAACTGATAAAACTCTAAGAATTGAGGCTAAACACTTAACCTTGACAGAATACGCTGATATCCTACACCTTAAGAGGACCAAGTAGACAGTAAGCCACAACTCTGTGTGTGTGTTTTCTCAAGTTACAAAGTCTTAACTTACCTAGGTAAGCATTCTTTTTACCTGCAAAATGAAAAGTAAGTTTATATCTTTCCCAATTCAACGCTCAGGTTTAAACCTAAGGATGCAAGTCGGGCAGTGAAAGCTGTGAGTGCTGTGGTTGCTATGGCAACCCAGTCATACATCTCATACTTTATTCTCAAGATCTTTCCCCTGTTAAACCAACATGGCACTAGGCTCACTTTGCTAAAAAGTAAAGGAAAGATCTGTTTGGATAACTAGGTCAAAATCACAGTAAGGATCTTTGCTGTTTATGAATAGTTTCTCGCTCGGGTTATTGTTCATAGAGATGCTTGTGTTATATACAAACACTGAGTCCCCAAGGACTTCACGTGGATAGTGATTCTGTTCCCTGAGCCACGTATGCACACCTTGGGAGCCAGAAGGGACTTGGCTGGGTGTTTGCCTGGGTACACTTGCAGTTGATATCGACTGGCAGGAATATTTACACTGGGCCGTGTTTTGTTCTGCTAATTAAGTGATTTATTGAAAAAACAAACTGTTTCTAAACTTTCCTTTATTAGAAACTTTGCAAAGAGTCATCTGCCAAATAAAATAATCCCATTGGAATTCAGCAAATAGCCCTTCCCTCCGGGACCAGTTGTTTTGGTGGCGCTTCTCCCCTCCCCTGTCCCTTCTCCCTCTGTCACCTCAGGTGGGGGACAGGTCCCTCCAGTGGCTGCAGCTCCCGCCTCCCGCAGCTGAGCTTCCTCGTTCCAGACTCGCACATGGGAAAAGCACGGCTCTCGGTAAAAGACACCTGTGGTTTTCTGGATTGCCCTGGCGCGTGGCTCTGTCGGGAGACAAAGAAGCTGACTGGTTTAAGCAGAAAGACAAACAGAAAAAGTAATTCATAGCCAGCAGGTACATCTGCCAGAATGTCACAAGCCAGACGTTCACAGTGACACCGCATTGGTGTTCCTGCAGACTCGAAATGAAACGATGGGGGGCCATGACAAGCTTCCTGTTGGGCTAGGACATGGGACCCGTGCGGGCCTTTACCACCCACACGCCGAGCTGTCAGAAAGTGAACGGTGTGATGGTAACGCTGGTTTCCGGAGTCAACAGCGCTGGACCTCAGAAGCGTTGCCGTGTGCCCCGCGCTGGGCACGGACGGCTAAGTTTTTCTAAGGTTTCCTTTCACGATGGGGCAGACTCCCCCGAAAGCCGGGTCATCCCAGCGATTTACCAGGGGCGCACATCCATCTCTTTCAGCCACATTAGTCTCTCTTCGTCTCGGAATTGAAAATTTCCGTGGGAGCACTTTAAAATTGAACAAGCTCTGTACAAATCCGGAATTGTGTACATTAAAAAAAAATCTCGTAAAAGTATTACCATAAAAATTAACTGTACCAGTATCAGGAGTAATGATTAATCCTGCTTGATTCCTTAACGTAAGTGAAATAAATAAGCTTTTCTTTCCTACTTTGGCTCGCTATTTGAGAACATTGCCTTTCTTTGTCTTAACGATGGCAGTAACGGCTGTATAGCCTGGACTGCTCTAAGTGCTTTATGTGAGCTCGTCAGTCCGCTGAATAACCCCACAAAGCAGCTACTGCAATGACCCTTCTGCTCCAGCTGAGGAAACAAAGGCACACAGATCATACGTGACCTGCCCAAGACCACACAATAGATCTTTACGGTTTTTCAAGAAATTCCCTGGTAAATCAGCAGCATATATGGGTTTTTCTCCTAATAGTGCTCTCTCTCCCTATGGGCTTTGTGCCTGCTTGTCTTTATTATAATTAGTAGTAGTAGTAGTAGTAGTAATAATAATAATAATAATAATAATAGCCGTTGCCATTTATGGGGGCTCATCACTCCAGACCGTGCAGAGACTAAGCATTTTAAATGGCCGCTTTCCCTGGGATGCAGCTCCTTCATAATCTCCATTAGACAGATGGGGAGACTGACGTTAAAGACAGCAGGTAACCTGTGCGGGGTCACACAGCAGAGCCCTCCTTCGTGTCAGCGGGCCAGCCCTGCAGCTCATGTTCTCTGTCATCAGTCCTTCTTTCTTTGTACTGTTAAATTTCCTGTAAAGTCACGATCGTCTGTCTTTCGTACTTTAAAGACGCTAATGAATTTTGTGGAAGGGGAGCCAGGTTCTGCATTTAGGCGACATCCATGCACGACAGAATGCATGTCGGCCTCCCTTGCTCCGAGGTACTGTAAAGATTGCCCTTTCCAATAGCTATCCAGGTTCGTCGGAGAGAGCTTTGACTAGTTTGTCGCTCGTTTCCTTGAACAGCTATCACCCTTGTCTGCGAATGAACAACTCCCCCACCCCCAAGACCTGAGCTTCAGACAGCAGCGGCTGTCAGAATACCGAGACGGATCTTCTCGTTCGTAATGAGCGTTGTCAGGCCAATCCTTTGCAGTGTCAATTTTCTGATATAACTTCCAACATAAACGGCTGCACTATGATTTGCAATGGAGCGAGTATTCGCCTGCCTCTGTGACATGTTAAGATGCAAGCTTTTAACATAATCGGGAGGGGAAGATCACCGCCCTCCAGGTGGTCCCTTTTGGCGGCCTGACTGATCTATGGGACACTGGAAGAAGAATGGAAGTTGACAGAGCCTCCCCACCAAGTTCGTCCCAGCTCAGGGCCATCAAAGCAGCGGCGTGAGTTCATCAAGAGATTGGAAACATTTTAAGCGCTAGAAATTCCCCGGCCACTCATGCAGTTGTAGCTGGATAGGTTTCAGTTGTGGATGGGAAGGTTGGTTGGAGATATTTTTTTGTGAGCCGTTCATTTCAGTTTCTCCTTCTCAGAAAACTTAAGCGTTGGTATGTTTCGTAGCCATTCCCATTGCTTCGTCGCTTTCACAGACATCCTTACCCCATTTTAGAGCCCGGGAACTAAAGCACGAAGAGTAATTAAAACTTACTTTAACCTTTTTTTGAAAATTTACCTTCTCCAACCCCCCTTGCAGCAGTTTTAAATAAATCTGTTAGGATTTGTTTTTAATTCTCACAGTGTGTTTTCTAGGTGACTTGAACAGTGCTATAGATCTGATTATTTACTGAACGTAATCTGTTTATTTTGACTTTTTTCCCCTGTGTGTAACTTCCCTTAGAACCATTTACTAGTAATTTGATCACTGACTTTGGTTATTGAATTTTGGGGAAAGGATACGGCTTGTTTATAACCCAGAAGTACTTTTTTCAACCTCATTGCAACTGTTTTGGGGCCTTATAACAAAGCACAGTAGTGGAAATAATACTTACTTACACGTGGAAAGCTGTCAGAATTTCCGCTGAGACAATAAATTTATGTCTATGGCAGCAACGTTTTAACAACTTTTAAATACTCTTTGTTATGCTTTTAGTTTGCGAACTATGTTCTGTTTTGGAAAGGTGACTGCTTGAACACTGATTTCTTAGTATAATTTTTAGACCAGAAAATCTTTTTTAAAAACCTATATTTGAAGGTTATCGGTCTAAAAATTGCTTTTCTTGGAAGGAGGCTGCCAGGAAATTTCACTGTGATTTTGAGTAGAGCTGTTGAGAATACTAGTGGAAAAATGGGCAAAGATTTTTTTTTTCCCCTCAAAATTTGGGGTAACTTTTAAAAGCAAAATATTTTTCAGAAATGATTAAACCATTGTTCCTTAAAAGTTATCCTTCTTCCTTACCTTTCTTAATAATTTAATTTGGTGATGAAAAAGATGAATCATGAGAAATAGCCTTTGGTTTGGTAACTGCTTCTCCCCAATTAGCAAGATTAATGTGCTAATTGGGGAAAGATACTATTTGTTTTCAATTCTGTGAATACCTTAGTTGAGCAAGTTTCCCAATATATGCCGCAGGATAATAAATCTTAGGTGAAAATTGGACACTGCGATCCAGTTAGTTTGGCAGGGGAGAATTCTGCCTCTGAGCCACCAGTGCCCAGATTCAAGTAAGTTTGGGCAATGTTGGCTTGACTACAATAAAATCGTTTTCAAAGATTTTTTTCTCTCATCCCTGACCTTTGCACATGATTAGTATATATTTAAATACTCACTGAAAGAAATGGCATTCTGTGATTTTTTTTCAAAATCAGCAAATAACGAATGACAAAACCCAGGCAGCCTCACACTGTGCCTCCAGAATCCCAAAACAGTAAATCCAGTGAAAGGACACCATCAGGCAGGCAGCCTGGGGCCACAGAGGACCCTGCAGGGACAGTCAAGTGCCTGATGAAGTGTCCCAGACATTTTGCTCCAACATGGGCCAACTCGTGGTCACGGCAGAATGAGAAAGCTGTGCGGTCCTTCTTGGTGCCCCAAGCCTTTTCCTGCCCACTCTCGGGGCGTCTTCGATTTATCATGGCGCATGTGCCTCTCCCTTGAGTGGACAAGTGAAGCAGGAGAGTGTGGGAACTTAGCATTCATGGTGGAGAATGAATGGAGAAGCAGTGGGATCGAGTGTCGGTGAGGGAGACTAGGGTCTGGGGTCTAGTCCTGGGTTTCAGTTGTGCCCCTAACCTCCAAGGGCAGATTTCCGCACACGAGGCTGCAGCCTGGCTCAGTGACTTCCAGGGGTGACAGCTACACGAGAGGACTTCCCAAAGCACAGCTTGTGAAACTTTGTGCAAATTGGAGTTGAAAGAGTAATGCTTTTAAATATACCATCAATAGTTCTATTAAATAGCACATCTTCATTATAAAAAAAAAAAAAAACAAAAAAAACTAGAGATTGCTTTCTGTGACTTTAAAAACAGTTTACTGTGTTTCTGTGTTTTAATTTGTCACTTTGTGAGTGGTCCAGGGTTAGGAATATTCAAAATCATAGTTTCCGTTGAAGAATATTCTATCGATCAAAAAAACAGTCAGGTTGCTTCACCTAAAAGTGTGTCCTTAAAAAAAGCGAGGACAGTCGAACCACCTCCCATTAAGGCATGCTGAGACAAAGAGCATGAGCTACCTGTAGGGTGACCAGCTGACCCAGTGTACCCGGGACTGCAGGGTTCCTGGGATCCAGGCCTCTCAGTGCTAAACCAGGCGGAGCCCCAAGAAACCAGGCACCAGGCCGGATGTGCGGTAAAGCGGTCCGTCTAATTGGGTGCTTTGCCAGCAGGACCGTCTCGTGGGCTGTCCTTCCTGGGCAGTGCTTGTGAAGGTCCCCAGTGGGAAGGCAGTTTGGGGAAACTGACCTCCGACCTTGGGTTCTTAAACCG
>NW_006432227.1:11795360-11803432 GCF_000325575.1 Pteropus alecto
CTCTTTGCTAATATGTTTGCATTTGCTGTTAGAATCTTTTAGTTGCGGCCAAATTCTTTTTCTAAATTAGCAGTGTTGCTTTTTATCCCTAAAAGTGCACAGGCGTGTCTCCCCTCCTCCCTTGTACACACACGCACGCACACACACTCACACACTCCCCAACCTACGGCTGTGTAAATACCCCAAACCTTCAGAGAACGTCTTCCAGGCCACCTCCCTTCCCCTTGGGCCCCCAGGGTGTTTGATTTGGCCTCTTGGTGCAAACACAGTGCTTTCCCCGCTTTCCCATTCACACTGCCCCCACCTTTGGTTATTCTGGCCTGTGCGGGTGTGTGTACTGTGCCCGGGGCAGACCCGTGTTGGGGGCCAGCCACGACTGACGTGTTCTCAGTGTGATAGAGCGTTAGGGAAACACGTCTGCCCAATGAGCCCAGCACAGAAGGATTCGAAGGTTGGGAGGGCAGCCGCCGATACACAAGAAGAATCCTGCCGAACAGTTTTCCTTGCTATGCCCATTTTAAAGGACATGCCTGTTCGGTATCCTTAAGTCTGTCCAACCTGTCATGATGATTCTAGTGTACCATTTCACAAGGTGCTTTTCAGCTTGGAACGCTGTACTTTCCTGAGGTTAATTATTCCCTCCATCCATCTTTTATGAGAAAAAAACAGATGGGTGACTTTTCCCCCCACAGTCCCCAAATTGCAAAACCAGGATCAGAAACCGAGCATTAATAATTCCCTGACCTATACAACATGGTGCAAACGTTGCAAAGGATCGTTTTAGAGGCTAGGTTGGTGTTTCCTGCCCGAAACTATTATTTAGTTAAGGGAGAATCGATGAACTTGGATGTAGACATAGAACTTATTAATGTATATCATCTTTTATATATACACACATATGTATGTGTGTATGTATATCATATATATATATACCTAAGGATGGGGAAAACTGCTTATATTTGCCTCAGGTCCCTGTCTAAAACACGGGAAGTGTACAACAACTGTTTTTATTTGCTGTAATTTTCGTGGGAAGATTTTTTTCAGAGACCGAGTCTAAGGCACACGTGATGCGTAACGCTGAGGCCGGGCTGGCCTGGCAGCCAGGGGTTCTAGGTTCTGTGTCAGGCATCGCTGTCACGTCGCTGCATGAGAACAGGCAACTTGCCCAAATACGTTCTTCCGAAGCATTTGGTAGTTTATTTATAAAGTAGAGATTTGACACTTTCCTTCTTGTGTCTCAGAGAGAAGGATGTATTATTTGTAGAACTTGACATTCGCCAGTGGAAGCTAAATTCTAACTCACTCTGTGGCACGCTCAGCTTTCGATTGTCTGATCGGGGGATTTAGAATTCTCACCACCAGGATCCAGGAAGGAGAACAGAGGGACCTGGGCATCTGCATATCAAAATAAATGTTTCTGATTATACACAGTATGGTAGTGGTTGAAAAATACTGGAAAATACTGACGCATTTACCCGAGTTCACGTACTGGCTTTGTCACTTACCAATGTGACCTTGAGTCAACTCCTCCCAGCCAGCTTCCTCCTCTGTAAAGAGCTGGTAAACAAATGACAGTAAAACATATTTCATGGGGTGGGAGTGAATGTTAGACTAGATAAAACGTGCTTGGCGTATTTTATCTGATACTAAATAAATTCTTCCGATTCTATTCTTTCTCTTCTTTATAAGGTACAGTAAGCGTCATCGGTTAACCAAAAACTGTAGTAAAGGCCCAGGCTTGGAATCGCTTCTTCTGAGTGACTGTTCCATGGGGAATTCCCTTGAGCAATTCAGACCTTAAAGAAGGGTGCACTGGATGGGGGCGAAGTCATTTCCTAACTGGTCCTCTGACCTCTGATTTGAATACAGCACAGGGGATGTGCCTCATCTCGAGAAACTGAAATACTCCTCTATCATGGATAGACTCTAGGCCGTGAAACATTTTCACAAGCACATTTTCCGTGTATTGCGATCATCATTGGAGGGCCTGTATCACCGATGGCTTTTCTTCCACGGTCTAGGCCCAAGGAACTGCATTACAGCAAAGACAAGCTTGTTTTATAGCGATAGGAGATAACCTAGGGAGGTACCCAAGCTGACCTGTCATGGACAGTTTTGTGGCTAATTGTGTGGTTCCTTTTTCTAAATAGCACGGAATAAATGGTGATCTTTAAAGCGGGGTGTTGCAGCAACAGCCTAGAAGCAAAGGGGGTGTGTTTCAGTTTGTAGTTGATGTGCTTTATCCTGTGATGGCGTAGATGGCCACATGCTGTGATCCGCGGTGTGCCAAACTACTTTGGCTGGCTCCTTTGCCCACCTGGAGATGTTGGAAACTCAGCAATCAACTTACCATTTCATATTACGGCATTATCTCTTGAAGGCCTCTTCCGAAATCTCTGCTGAAATAAAAAATTAATCTCAGAAGAGAACCTCGACATAACGTATCAGATGGCTGAGTGATCAACCCTCAGTGAGCAGGATCCCAAGAAAAAGAGATCTTAGGACAAAGCAGTTTTAATATAAGGAGAGGAGAAACAAAGCTCAGAGAATTTGTGGAGTGTGCCCAGATTTGATCCTTCAGGTAGAGCCTTGGAAGCCAAAGAAATGATGAGACTCCTGCCTGACACAGGAAGTGGAGCTGTGTGAAAAGGTGCTTCAGGGATCCTTAATTGACACCCAGCCTGGACTGACCCTGAGTAGCACCCAGGTGAAAAATCCTAAAGGTAGGGGTGTGTGTGTGTGTGTGTGTGTGTGTGCGTGCGCGCGCGCGCATTGATACTTAAAAGGCAGTATACACGAGTGGTTGAGAGTACCGACCACAGTTGTTCCCTAGTGTTTCAAATTACCTTGGCTGTAGACCTTAGATTAGGAGTTCCCAACCCCTGGGCCATGGACCTGCTCCTTGGCCTGTTAGGAACCGAGCCACACAGCAACAGGCGAGCATGCGAAGCTTCATGTGTATTTGCAGCCACTCCCCAGCGCCAGCATCACCGCCTCAGCTCTACTTCAGATCATCAGGCATTAGATTCTCACAGGAGCACCGGTCCCTGGTGCCAAAAAAGTTGGGGACCGCTGCCGTAGATCAGTTATTAAACTCTTTGTGCTTCACTTTCCTTATCTGAAAAATAAAATACCTGGCTCATAGGGTGGTTGAGAGAATTAGAAGAGCTCTTCTATGTAAAGCACTTAGAACAGTGTTTGACACATGGTAAAAGGATTAGCTGTCATTGTTAATAAGATATGTCACGCCTGCGGGAAGGAAAAGGCATGGATTAGGGTCTGCTCACTGCCTGAGCAAACAATGCTGACATCTCACTCAGCATAATAAAAGTTTCTTATTTGTGCCACAGTCCACCTCAGTGATGTGGCTCTGCTCTATGCCGATATCTAGGAATATAGGTTCCTTAGAGATAGCAGTTCTGTGGTATTCTAGGTTCTCTGAATTCTTCACTGATTTTCAGCATCCAACTGGCCGGTGAAGGAGGAGATGGTTTGCTTGCTCAGGAGTTCTTAGGGAGTGGACGGTCTCCATTTCCACATCTCCCGCATCCACGGGCTTCATTAATTCTCTCATATCGCGTTGGCCAGAACTGGTCATGTGGCCCCACCTCACTGCAGAGGAAACTGGGCTATGTAGTTTAGCTGCGTGCCCAGGAAGCAGAGAAGAACATGAATATTGGTCAGTCCATGGGTAAACCAATAGCAAACTGATGATTTTTACTTTGTTTTATAGTTTCACTTTGAAGTATAAGCATTTTTTCAGTTTCGTTTTAAGAATTACTGGCGAAATCTACTCCCTTATCCTGCACACAACACTCAGATTTTAACATTCATGCAGAAAGCCAGCTACATTATCATTAATGAATAAAATACAAGCTAACATATATGGAACATTTACTGTATACTAAAATACTATGCACTTTACATGCTTATTTCATCTTATTTAATAAGGTGAAATTAATTTATTTAACTCCCACCACAACCCTTATAAGAATTGTCCACATTTGATGGATGAAGAAACAATTACAGAGAAGACGTTAATCCAAATGAAAAAATATATATATGAATTGATGGAGAATCACAAACAGGATTAGCCAAGCTGCTGATTTTTATTTTGCTCTCTCTCTTTAATCTATAACCTGACAGAATTTGGTAGAGACCAAATTTATCATCGTCAACTCTGTTTTCTACTTAGGGAGATCAAATCCAGATATCCAGCGAAAGAGTCTTAATCCAATATGGGGTGTTCAGTCTACCTGATACAGTACCCATTAATTTGTCATGAGCTGGGCGGTTTGTCAGGAAAACCCAGTACACATAAGCGTGGAAGAACACACATCGGTGTGTACTCTGTCCTTTGGTTTTCTTTAATTTATTTGCCTAGCTAGATGTGCCTTGCTTATTGTCAGGTTAACCATGCATGCATCATACTAGCCTGGAAAAGGAGCTTTGGTGTCGTAACCTCTGATACGTTTAGATATTCCTTGAAAAATCAGTTAAGTCCCTCGACTGGGCTCTGCAGTTAATATTTTAATCACAGAGGTTAAATAACTTGTTGTCACTGGTATATGTGCTTTAATCTTTTGTGTATCGCATCAAAAGGAGAAAAGATAAAAGCACGATTGTGTGAGCGCCTGTAGGTGGATAGTGCAAAGATTGATCTTTGAATTAGGTCCTCATTTTCTTAAGAAATTCTGCATGATCAGTGAAAATGAGTCAGCTCGTTGCAAACTTTGTCACTTCCATAGATGTCGGATTTCTCTATGGAACTAAGATACGTTTGTAAAAGCCCTGAAAAGCTGACATTTAAACAGATGTCAGATGGCAGAAACAGATGTGTAATAGCACAAAGGGTGTTGATAGGCCATGGAATAGCTGAGTAATGAGAATTCCTGTGTGCTTAACACTTTGGGCCAAGCTATAGGACAGCTGGGTGTCTTCCCAGTTGCTTGTGGTCTCATCTGCCTCTTGAAAAGTCTCATTGTGGCGACCGAATTAAGAAAGTACCTACTTCTGAAGATTTGACCCTATGGTCATGTTTTTTTTCTTTCCCACACTGCTGTGTTTTGGTTTTATAAAAAAATGAAGAGAAATTAGGCTTACCATCGATCTGTCCATTCCTAACCAGTGACAATCCTGTGCTTTTCATCTCTAGATCTCTTAAATATTTTTCACTGTGCAAAGTTATAGTATTGCTTATCGCCTTTGTTCTTCCGAGTGACTTTCGTTGAGTAGATAGTGACACTGCTCACCTTACAGGGTGCGCAACCAGACCCGTGGGGCTCTGAGGTGAGCCCTGACAGGCCAAGCTCAAGCCCGGGGCCAGGCAGGAAAGAGAAACCTCCAAAGCCGACTCCTTGGGTTGTTATAATACTGGTAATTTACTAGGGACTTTGGAGTTGAGACCTCATCCTTGAGAGCTATGGACCAGAGTGTCTCAATCATATCGACCCGCAGGGCTTGTCATTGTACTTATCAGCCGACATTGTTTGGAAATGACTGTTTGATTTTGTTAAGAATAGCATAAAGTGGTTATTCTCATTCCATGAGCTACTACTGAGGGTATTTTTGATTCTGTGGCACGTAGGGCTGCTGTGTTTTAGTTTTCATGACCATGGCTGTGCATTATCATTCCTTTACGAATCCAAATGCAGCTCAGTTTTAACATTAAAAAAGAAACCACTTTTTACTATTTGTACTCCTGGACAGATTACTCGGTCATTATTGCTCATTAGGCTTCTTAGTAGATTTGATTTGTAAACCAGAGTCCGTTGTATGCAGCAGACAAACCATGTCTAGGCTAAGGCCGCTCGACTCTAATTCTCCTCCCACCGTAAGGAATGCGGGGGGGAATGAGTTTTCCATCACTTTTTAATTTTTTCCTATTTGTATTTCATCAGAACTTATTTTTTTTCCCCTTTTCAAGGAAGGATGATCCTACTGGAAATAGATCGTTTCAGGCTTTATATTTGTGGAGACAAAATGTAATGGAGATGGTGTTTTTCCTCCGTCAGGGCTGTCTGAAGATTCGGCAGACTTTTCGTCAGTGTAACATATTCTTGCTACCACCTACTTACTTGTTCAGCGGGTTTCTGTCTGCTGCCTGTTTTTCTGGGCAAAGACGCCACAAGAAGAAAAGAATGTTTAAATGTGGAAATGACTTCTTATGCGTCAGAGGCTGTGAACTTGAAAGTCATTTGTTAGTTTTGTTCTCCAGTTGGCTTGAAAATAACCCGCTTTTTCTCTCCGTTTCCCGATTATTGAATTATTTGTCGGAGGATCACCCACTCAAACTCTGTGCTACGATTACTTGATTGCCACACATCGTTGTAAATCATTGATTTCCACAGCAGATTTTTCATTTCATAAACGGGATCTCTCTTTTTTAAATTACTATCTTTTTAATTATTCCCGATGTTCCAGAAGTAGACACATTGACATCTAAGTGAATCACAATCCAAAGCACTTCGGACCAATAAAATAAATCAACTAAAGTTATTTTCTTATAAGGAAATATAATATAGATTCAGCTTTCTGACTGCCGAAGCAACCGTTAGCAGTAATCTCTGAAGTTCATACTTTGCCCTTTGCAACAAATATAGTCAATGTCAGATGTGGAGTTGAGAGTTTGGTTTCAATTAGGGTTGTAAAATTTCATAGTGGTGTACTTAGTATTACCAAGCCCAGATAACCTCAAATTAATACTAGTATTAGTGGCATTTAATGGCAGGTACTTAGGGCACAAGAAAAGGGCAAAGGTGGTTTTCATGTATTTTTTGGATTTGAACATTTGCGGTCATGAAATTTCTCTTGTTGGAGTTTTTACTATTGTGGTTGGCATTGCTTCTGAATACATGCTGTAGATCATGAACAATGAAGGCCGTTATCTTTTTATATACAATAAAAAGATTATATAACCGAGTTACATCAGTATCTGAGCAGATGGGCCCTTTATGGGTCATTATGTGATTCTGCTACTGTGTTACTTCTGACGTGTGAAATATTCCATTTAGAAGGCCAGGAAAAACAGCCTCCCGCAAAGAACTGTGTCATGCAGCACCGTCCAACACAAATGTCACATGAGCCACGTATGTAACTTAAAATTTTCTAGTAGCCCCATTTGAAAGGTTAAAATAAACAGATGAAAATCATTTTTGTACTATATTTTATTTAATCCAATATATCCAAAGATACTATCATTTCCAAGTGTAATCACAGTAAAATTCTGAATGAGATATTTATTCTTTTTGTGCTAAGTCTTTGAAATTCAGTGTGCGTTTTATTCTCACAGCACATCTCGTTTCAGACTGGCCACATCTCAGATGCTCCGTAGCCACATGGCGCGGGGGTTGCTGCATTGGACAGCCCAGGGGGAAACGTTTATGTAAATACAATCCCGTTAATGGTTTGGTCGCAGCTTCAGATAGGAGGAAGAAAGGGACCCTGTGAAATGTCCGCTCATGTGCAGAAAACTAAATCTGAGTTCTTGAAAAGGAAAATGTTGACTGGACTTTCTGGAAAATATAACGATTCAGTATTTCTGAATCGTTTATTTGTACAGATCAAATGCGGCTCCTTAGCAGAGTCGACTTTATTTTTATGGAAAAAAACCACACTAATCCAATGTTAGTCATTTCCTAAAGGAAATTAAAATTTAACATCATGGTGTCTTAATGTAAAGGATTCCTTTTTTTACTCATGTATCTGGGTTTGCTGTTGCCATAGCTACATAGATGCAATGTAGTCAAAATTAAAGACTCCTATTATAGTGCTTTCCTTAGTTATATTACTTTTCAACTAATGGTTCTTTTTATCATATTGGGATTTTCCCCCCCTAAAAATGTGGAGGTTTTGCTTAATGAATGCATGTATTTTTATTTGGTATGGTCAGTGAGAACATGGCGCATCGGTGCCATTCCAAGTGCTTCGAAGGCCTCGCAGCGACTGTAAACTGTAATTACCAAAACGATTATTAGTGTTAGCTTATTACCAGAACTAGTCACAGTCTTTACTTGTGGTGATTTTCCTCCTCTGGTGCTTCGTTTGGAATATGGGCTATCTTATGCCATTCC